>NC_043016.1:6476671-6484171 GCF_006345805.1 Octopus sinensis | reverse complement strand
TATATACACACAATTCTTACATATATATATACACACACGGACACATACATACACACATATACACATAAATTATTAGCATAATAATGGTATTCTTCTTTAATGCCATGGTATTCTTCTTTAATGCCATGCCATTCTGCAACATGGAATATATTCTATAATATATATATGTACCTATGGATTTTTGTTGCCAACATTTGTATATAATGACTGATTTTAATGCCGTAAATTTACCTACAATAACTTCACAGGTAAATAAGAGCTGTTTCAGCTGAACTGGTTTCACACCTGAGTTCAGATGTCATCAACAACAGCATACTTTCTTTGACATTGGAGACATGTATAATACACTTTGGATAACAAGTGTTTTCTACCACCCATAGCCTCAGGGAGGAACCTAGGAGTGGCTGTGTGGTAAGTAGCTTGCTTACCAACCACATGGTTCCGAGTTCAGTCCCACTGCGTGGCTCCTTGGGCAAGTGTCTTCTACTATAGTCTCGGGCCTACCAAAGCTTTGTGAGTGGATTTGGTAGACAGAAACTGAAAGAAGTCCGTCGTATATATGTATGTATATATATATATATACATATCATCATCATCATCGTTTAACGTCCGTTCTCCATGCTAGCATGGGTTGGACGGTTCGACCGGGGATCTGGGAAGCCAGAAGGCTGCACCAGGCTCCGGTCTTATCTGGCAATGTTTCTGCAGCTGGATGCCCTTCCTAACGCCAACCACTCCGTGAGTGTAGTGGGTGCTTTATATATATATATGTGTGTGTGTGTGTGTGTGTATGTGTGTCTGTGTTTGTCCCTCCAATATTGCTTGACAACAGATGGTGGTATGTTTACGTCCCCGTAACTTAGCGGTTCGGCAAAAAGAGACCGATAGAATAACTACTAGGCTTACAAAGAATAAGACCTGGGGTTGATTTGCTCGACTAAAGGCGGTGCTCCAGCATGGCCACAGTCACATGACTGAAACAAGTAAAAGAGTAAGAGTAAAGAGTATATATATATATATATATATATATATAGTAGTTTTTGAGCCATTTGGCGTCTTCTAGCATGTGATACAACTCAGTAGTTGCCCTTATTATGATTTTATAATTATATTTATAACATCAAATATTTTGTGTAGATATATATTTCAGCATGGTAGTATCTCTCAGATACCTTATTCATAGTTTTAAATAATTATTACATTGTATGGTATTTATTTCCATGCTGGCCACTTGATGAGATCGATATTTAAATATCGATATTATCCTTATATATATATCTATATATGTATATATATATATATATATAATATATATATTATATATATATATATATAATATATATATATATATATATATATGTATAATTATTGATGATGATGAGATGATGATGATGATATATATAATATATGGCACAGGAGTGGCTATGTAGTAAAAAAGCTTGCTTTCCAACCAACTTGGGCAAGTGTCTTCTACTATAGCCTCAGGCCAACGAAAAACTTTGTGGATGGATTTGGTAAACAGAAACTGAAAAGCCTGTAGTTGTATATAATATATATATATATATATAGCAATAAGAAAATGGAGGGGATCAATAGGTGGTTCATCAACTTTTAGACATTATGTTATGTTAACTTATTTATTTATTTACTAAAATGATAATTACAATAATATACATACATATAGCATATTATTCTTTACATATAATATATAGATATAAAATATAGTAATATATAAGGATACCAGTAATTGTATATATATATATATATATATATATATATATATATCATATCATCATCATAATAGATATATATATATAAAGTTAATCCAAACATGAAAACACAAAGAGAAAATACAACAACACGAAAACGTGGAACAAGTATAGTGTTATTGGACGCTCAGGAAGGACGGGAAGAAGGAGGGTTTAACGTTTCAAGCAGAGCTCTTCGTCGGAAACATAGGAAAAGGAAAGATCCAGAGAAGGGAAGACGGAGGAAAAAAAAATCACCAATGGTACACACGTGGTCACATTGTCCTCCCACCATCACTTAACAACCAATGTCGGTGCGTTTACGTCCCTGTAACTTAGGAGTTCAACAAAAGAGACCAGTAGAATAAGGATTACAAAGAATAAGTCATGAAGTCAATTTCTTCAACTAAAGGCGTTGCTCAACAAGGCCACAGTCTGAAACAGGTAAAAGAATAGAAGATATATATATTTGGAAGTTTATATATATATATATATTATATATATATACATATATATATATATATATATATATATATTATATATATATATATATATATATATATGCTGTGACTGTGAAGACCCGGCAAATAAAGTGAGTTCACAGCTGTATTCTACACCAGATTTGCATAACCAGCCCCAGCCATTCAAAAGTACCTTGGATCGTAGGGCGACCTGCTGTGCTTGAGGAGACCTGTTGAGTCAAGTACATCAATATCAAAATGAAAAACAATGGAAATTGTAGTTGTGATACCCATACCGGTGGCACATAAAAAGCACCATCCATACCCATACCGGTGGCACATAAAAGGCACCATCCATACCCATACCGGTGGCACATAAAAAGCACCATCCATACCCATACCGGTGGCACATAAAAGACACCCACTACACTCACGGAGTGGTTGGCATTAGGAAGGGCATCCAGCTGTAGAAACACTGCCAGATCAGATTGGAGCCTGCTGCGGCCTCCTAGCTTCCCAGATCCCCGGTCGAACCGTCCAACCCATGCTAGCACGGAAAATGGATAATGATGGTGATGATTGGAAGTTATATAGACAGATAGATAGATAGATATAGATATATTCATATAGACATAGCTATGTGGTAAGAAATTTGTTTCTCAACCACATGGTTCCAGGTTCAGTTCCACTTCATGGCACCTTGGACAAATGTCTTCTACACTCTTGGGCTGACCAACACCTTGTAAGTAGATTTGGTAGATGGAAAGTAATGTGTGGGCACTTGTAGAGGGTGGAAGTATTAAGGCAGATATGTTATGTGTGCAT
Organism: Octopus sinensis; assembly: GCF_006345805.1. Lineage (NCBI taxonomy): Eukaryota > Metazoa > Mollusca > Cephalopoda > Octopoda > Octopodidae > Octopus > Octopus sinensis. Next base: position 6,481,137 of record NC_043016.1, on the reverse strand, counting down.
ATATATATATATATATATATGCATATGCATCATCATCATCATCATCATTGTTTAACGTCCATTTTCCATGCTAGCATGGGTTGGACGGTTCAACTGGGGTCTGGGAAGTCAGGAGGCTGCACCAGGCCCAGTCTGATCTGGCAATGTTTCTACAGCTGGATGCCCTTCCTAACGCCAACCACTCCGTGAGTGTAGTGGGTTCTTTTAACGTGCCACCTGCACAGGTGCCAGGCGAGGCTGGCAACGGCCATGATCGGTTGGTATGTGTGTATATACCCTCTATGTTTAGCCCCTTGTGGGTAATAAAGAAATAGGTATGTGTGCATATATGCATATATATGTGTGTATGTGTATATATATATGAGTAAAACACTTCATTTTACATTGTTTCAGTCCACTCAGTTGTAAATGAGTACCACTCTGATGGAATAGCCTTCCAATCAGGGGAAGCATTTGCCTTATCATTTAACCCAGTGGTTCTCAACTGGGGCCCATATGGCCCCCGAAGGTCACATAAGATTGGGGGGGGGGGTACACGCAACGAAATAGTAAATTGGGGATCCACAATAGTAATTTAAGGGCCCCTGAAAAAGTTTTGCTTTCAATGTCCATATTGGTATGTATTGTGGAGGCACGTGGCCTAGTGGTTAGAGCAGCGGACTCATGATCGAGGGATCACGGGTTCGAATCTCAGACTGGACGATGCATGTATTTATGAGCGAAACACCTAAGCTCCACACAGCTCCAGCAGAAGGTAATGGCGAAACTTCTGCTGACTCTTTCACCACAACTTTCTCTCACTCTTTCCTCCTGCATCTTGCAGCTCACCTGCGATGGACCGGTGTTCCGTCCAGGTAGGGAACCTATATGCCAAGAAACCAGGAAACCGGCTCTTATGAGCCAGGCATAGCTCGAGAAGGAACAAACAAACAAAAAAAATTACCATGTATTGCAAGACACAGCTAGGTTTCTTCCTCCAACATTTTACATAGTTCAACCATCACAAGTTAATGGGGGAAAACAAATTAAGAATTTTGAAAGAAGTATCTATAAGACTAGTTTTTAAAATATGGAATGGCTATGGGAGTTCATGAGAATAAAATAGTATTCAAAGAGATCCGTAGATAATAAATGGTTGAGAACCCCTGCTCTAACCAGTGGGGTGGTGTCATTAAAAAGCTAAAACAATGCAAAGTGCATTGTGACCAATGATGTATAACAACATCCAGTAGTTTGGTTGATGCCATGATGTATCTTCTCATCATTGTCAGCATCATTTAATGTCCGCTTTCCATGCTGGCATGGGTTGGACAATTTATATATACATAAATGACAAAATGTTTACATCTCCCAATTACAGACATCTGTAATACATCTATAGGGATTTGAACTCTGACCGCAAAATATTCAGTTAGGGATCCTGAATAAACCACTACAGTTTCATAAGATTGATCTATAAATCAACCAATTAGAGTGAAGCTGTTACATATGGCTTCTCGGATGATTTAAAATTCACCCCTTTTTTATTCTACTCAAACAGTTTGGCACCTAACTCAAAGGCAAGCCACCTCAGGCACTCAGGCAGATTCCCTTGAACAAGAGATGACTTCAGACACTCATACATGATGTACAATAGCCAACCTTCAACAAGACACACCACATTTCTCTCCTCCCAGCTGACAGTTATTTCATTTGCATCTTTCTTTTTTAGATAACCAACACAGTTAATCATTCTCATCAATAAATATGTTAAAAGGTCATGTGTTGCTTCATTTATAATAAATGTGGCCAGCCAGACCACACAGAGATGGTCATCAACATCATACACATCCACCATCACAAACCCACAACAAGGGTTTATTATGTAATACAGTACAGTTTTTATGTAATACAATGAAGGCACATGGCTCAGTGATTAGAGCATCAGGTTCACAAACATGAGGTAGCGAGTTCGATTCTTGGACCAGGTTATGTGTTGTACTCTTGAGCAAGACACTTCATTTCACATTGCTCCAGTTCACTCAGCCGTGGAAATCAGTTGCAATGTGTAAGCTGTACCTGGCTTTGCCTTTCCTTTGGATAACATCAGTGGTGCAGAGAGGGGAGGCTGGTATGCATGGGCAACTGCGAGTCTTCCATAGACAACTTTGCCCAGACTTGTGCCTCAGAGGGGAACTTTCTAGGTGCAATCCCATTGTCATTCATGATAAAAAGGGGTCTTTACTCATTACAGCATTGAAACAATATATAGAAAACCAAAATTTAGCTTCCAGAAATACAGAATTTCAAGAAATCTCTGGATATTGTGCAATATTCTGCAATGTACATTGCAAAATATTGAGTAACCTGATCTTGTTCTTGAAGATGGTTAATCTGCATATGATGTGTTAAAAATAATCTTGTTCTTAACCTTTTTTATGTGGATTGATAAAAGCTAAACATTCTCAGCTTCAAAAGTTTACAACCTGTACTTATATCTGTCAAATTTTTCTTTAATTTTCTTCCTATAAACATTATAACTGTGTAGATGTTAGAAATATGAGATATTTTAAGAATTTTTAATAAATATCAAAGAAACCCAGCTTTAAAAATGTATTAATTTGAATCTGTAAAATACATATTTATTTCGTTTTTGGATTTGGTTTGCAAGATTCTTTATGTGAGTCCGTGTGTTGAAGCATATTCTGTTGTGTCTGGGGAGAGTCATTCTCTTTGAGTACCTTATAATTTAACACACTCACTGGTAAAATTTCCACTTATTTTTTTTTCTAAAATTTTCATTGTGTTTTGCAACCTTTTCAATAGTTTTTAGAAAATAAAAAAAATAAAAAAGAAATAAGGGGAAATTTTTACCAGTGAGTGTGTTAAATTATAAGGCACCAAAAGAGAATGACTCTCCCCAGACACAACAGAAGATACAATTTAGTTTTTTACTTTTCATAGTTTATTTCATATTTTAAGTATACTGGTGCCACGAAGAAAGCACCCAGTATGCTCTGCAAATTGACTGACACTAAGAAGGGTATCCAACCATAGAAATCATGCGAAAACAGACTATGGAATCTGGTGTGGCTCTTGGCCTTGCCATCTCCTGCCAAACTGACCAACAGAAATGATGATGATGATGATGATGATGATGACAAGGGTTTAGATTGCCTCCAGAAAAACCAGAAATCTAGGCCACTTCTGGTCCCAAGCTTGTTGGATAATTGGTCCAATACTGTAATGCAATACAAATTTATTAATTGAACTAGATTAGCCCATCGTGTGTGTGTGTGTGTGTGTGTGTGTGTGTGTGTGTGTGTGTGTGTGATATATATATATATGTATATATGCTGTGCTTCAGAAGACATGTCAAACCAAGTGAATTCACAGTCGTGGTCGATGCCAGTGGCTTGTAGAAAGCCCCCTTTGAATGTTGGGTGATGTGCTGTGCCTGAGAAGTTTTGTCAAGCCAAGTGAAATCATAGTCATGGCTAAAGCTAGTGTCACAGAAATGGCACCCATGCCAGTGGTATGTAAAAAAGCACCCTTCGAAATTTGGGCTTCACAGAGGTAGTGACAAGTGACTGAGACCGTTAGCAGTATACCATGCTTGAGATTTTAGTTATGGCTGATGCTGGTATTCCATAACTGGCACCCATGCGTGGAGGGAAGTTGTGTAAAAGGAAGACCTAGGAAGACATGGGACAAAGTGGTGAGAAATGATCTTCTGATATTGAGCCTCTTGGGAGAGATGACAAAAAGCTGAGATGACCGGTAGTTTGCTGGGCTTGAGAAGAACCCATAGAGCAAAGTAAAAGCAAAGCTATAAAGGTATATCCTTTATGTCTATTCGTCTTGCACACAATCTGTCTCCAACGAGTCTCTCCCCCACAACCCACTTAACACCTCCACCCCTCCTTCCACTCGCTGCATTTCTCTCCTTCACATCTTCATGAACCTATCTGCACACAATGTGACCCTGACAAATCTCTTCCAAACACCACCACCCTTCAGTCTCCACTCACCTTATTCAATCCTTGGTTCCATTTCACTCACATACACTTTGCTGTAACTTGAGTACCCCACCTGACTCGGAAGAAGAGTCGGAGACCCCCTTTGGTCATGACTGACCATAGGATTGCACCTCGGAAGTTACCCTCCCAGGCACAAGTCCGGGCAAGGTTGTTTGTGGAAGACCAGCTGTCGCCCATGCATACCGGCCTCCCCTCTCCACGCCTCCAGTGTTATCCAAGGGAAAGGCAAAGGAGCCGATACAGCTTGGCACCAGTGACATCGAAACTCATTTCTACAGCTGAGTGAAATGGAGCAATGTGAAATAAAGTGTCTTGCTCAAGAACACAACACGCAGCCTGGTCTGGGATTCGAACTCACAACATCATGATCGTAAGCTTGATGCTCTAACCACTGAGCCGTGCGCGCCTTCACCCCCACCCGACTCACATCTTTAATATCTTCTCTCT
>NC_043016.1:6466671-6471671 GCF_006345805.1 Octopus sinensis | reverse complement strand
TGATAATTTTGCATTGATTCCCTTCCTGGTCAGGGTTGACTTGTGGTGAACAAAAGCAAAGCCTTCTTTGAAGAATTTCTTTGAATTGGTCCAGAATCTTCACTGAAAGTTGTCAAAGATGGAGATTTGAGGTGGGACAGGGTAGGTTGTATGCTGAGTCTCTAAATGTTGCAAACAGATACTTATGGTCAAAGATTTTGGTGGGTTGGAACTTCTCAAGAATCTCACAAACAGGAATTGGTTGTCAGAACATGTTCATCTATTTTGAGATCCATTAATAAGAATCTCTGTGAAACCATTTTCTTCATACACTTCAAGTAGACAGCAGACATGATCAAGTTTCTTGTCTTTCCATTGCAATATATTCTAATATCGTAAAAGCTGCCAAACTGTTGTTTTTTTTTTGTAATTTATACAAACACCATTTTCTATATTTTTGTATATTTCTATTTTCATTCTTCAGAAAAGTGTTGTTGTTTTTGTTGTTGATTTTGTTGTTGGAAGTGGTGTTCTGTGATGTTATTGCTATTAGCGGTGGCAGTATTGTACTTAGTGATGATGATGCTGATGTTGTTGTTGTTGGAGGGGTGATGGTGGTGGCAGTTGTAGCGGTGAGTGTAGTCACGGTGGCAGTGGCAGCAGTGGGAGTAGTAGCAGCAACAGCAGCAACAGCAGTGGAGGTGCAATGGCCCAGTGGTTAGAGCAGCAGACTCGCGGTCGGAGGATCGCGATTTCGATTCCCAGACCAGGCATTGTGTGTGTTTATTGAGCGAAAACACCTAAAGCTCCACGAGGCTCTAGCAGGAGGTGGTGGCGACCCCTGCTGTACTCTTTCGCCCCAACACAATCTAGAATTTGCACAACTGAAGCCCAATTGCCTTTTTGAGAAGATCACTCTCTACAAACTTTGCTTCCAAGCACTGGTGTAAACAATAGAAGTGGATGAGGATGTTACAACTTAATGTGCATGTGCAACAGAGTCCAAGGTCAATGTGTGCCCAGCAGCTTCACTTTGCGTGATTTAGCTTTGTTAATATAGCAACAGTCCAATTACTTCTTGATCAGACTTGCCCACCTGGAAAGTAAGAGAGAGAGAGAGATGTAAAGTCAAGGTGCAAGGTGATGATGAGAGACAGAATAGAATGGAGGAATAGAGAAGTTGGATATGCTGGTAATTGTGCTGACTGAGAGTAGTGTGACAGATTATTAGAGATAGAGAATGAGCTGCACACAAAGAATGGTCTAATTACATCTAACGAGTACACAGCCATCATAAATATTGGGTTGGTGCATAATTATATTTTGGCTTTTCTTCAACAAATTTTATTCAACAATAACAACATGTAACAAAAACATCTTTAAATGATTATTCTGGAGCATATTCACCATCTACTTCATTTACTGCTTCCCATTTGCTTGACAGACGGTCAGACCGTCATTTAAAAATGTTTTTGTTAAATATTGTTATTTTTTTTGTTGAATAAAATTTGTTTGGAAAAAGCTGTAATAATTATGCACCAACCCAATATATGTGTATAAGTATGTATGTATTTATGTCTGTATGTATGTATATGTATGTATATGTATGTATATTATGTGGTATATATAATATATAAATATATATATATATATATATATATATATATATATATATACTTAATCATTGACATTTTATTGTTATTTTAATTTTAATATTTCTATTATATGTAATTTTCTAGATGGTGTAATTTAATTATTCATTTTGAATTGATAAAAGGTGTTTCTTTCTAATATTTAATATATATATATAAATACACACACATGTGTGTGTGTGTGTGTGTGCGTGTGTGTGCGTGTGTGTGTATGCATGCGTGAACGTATGTATGTATGTTGTTAGTGTTCACAAATGACATTATCTGAGTCGATATATTGACACTGAAACAATTACTTAATGCAGCCATTTAAAAATCACACAAAAACCATTATTTTCACTTTCATTTCTTCCTCCACATTTATTGTCTATTATGAGACAAAATTGTGTCAGTGGACTGGTCAAAGAGGTTACACAGAACTTGGTGCATAAAAAGTAGACAATAGTATATAGACATAAATACAAGTGAATATAACAGATTTTCTTTGTTCTTAAACGATTAAATGATTTTCCCATTATATAATCCTAGCTGGCAGAAATGTTAGCACACTGGGCGAAATGCTTAGCGGTATTTCGTCTGTCGTTAAGCTCTGAGTTCAAAATCCACCGAGGTCGACTTTGCCTTTCATCTTCTCGGGGTCGATAAATAAAGTACCAGTTTCACACTGGGGTCGATGTAATCGACTTAATCCGTTTGTCTGTCCTTGTTTGTCTCCTCTGTGTTTAGCCCCTTGTGGGCAATAAAGAAATATATATAATCCTAACATATAAATCCTAACTTAACTCCAAGTTATGTTAAACAAGCTACATCTTAGGGTCTTGAAACCAACTGGAGCCACCTTAGAATAGCTCAAAGATCTATACGTTGGCAGATTTTTGAGATTTTCATGTTTTATATAGCTTGCCATATTTAAAACCAGCACCAAGCTTAGCACCTGCGTAATGTGTGTGCCTTAGGCAAGTTTCTTCTACTATAGCCACAAGCTGACCAAGCCTTGTGAGTGGATTTGGTTGACAAAAACTCAAAGAAGTCAGTCACGTATTTATATATGTTTACGTGTATATGTCTTTACATCTATATTTATCTTTATCCCTCACCATCACCATGGTGATCTCACAAGCATTGTTCATTTTTTAATTTTTTATATTGTCTACATCCCCATAACTTAATGGTTTGGTACAAGAGACCAATTGAATATTGAACCAGACTTGAAAAGGAAAATAAGTTTAGGGGTTAATTTGTTTGACTAAATCCACTGACGGTGATACTACAGCATGGCAGCAGTCCTGTGATTGAAGCGAGTAAATGATAAAAGAAATAATTGCATATATGTGTATATGCATATGACCTCGTGAGCACCGCCAGCAATTTTTTTTCCTCTGTCTTCCCTTCTCCTTTGTTTCCAACGAAGAGCTCCGCTCGAAACGTTAAACCCTCCTTCTTCTCTTCTTTCCTGAGCGTCCAATAATACTTTATTTGTTCCACGTCCTCGAGTTGCTGTGTTTTTTGTGTTTTCTTGTTTGGATTAACTATATATATATATATATATAAATTAGAAAAAAAACACCTTTTATCAATTCAAAATGAACAATTAAATTACACCATATAGAAAATTACATATAATAGAAATATTAAAATTAAAATAACAATAATATACCGAAGATTAAGTAAATTGCAAAAAAATAATAAAAACGTATATATTTGGTATATATATATATATATATATGTATATGTATATATAGTTCAATTTATATGTATATGTATATATAGTTCAAATTTACAGGAAACAAAAGCCAAAGACAAGTGAAGGAACAACAAGCAGGGACAGCACTCGGGAAGAATGGGAAACTGGATGGAGTTTCCAAACTACACTCTTTGATGCTAGCATGGAAAGCAGGCGTTAAACGATGATGATGAGGAGGAGGAGGATGATATATATATAGGGGGAGGGAGAGAGACAGGCAGGCAGACAGAGTTATGTAAGAATCCATTAGTCAGGAGAACTAGGCACTTGTAGTTGTGAGTAGAAAGGAGGGTATATAATCATTTACCAATTACAGTGCTACAGACTCATTCCAGCCAATTTTACCAATCAGTTCCATCGACTAGATTAGTTCTCCTAAAAGTTTTGTGTACGAAACTGATTGGCAAAATCATTTGAAATGGGTTTCTAACACTGCAATATATAAATAATTAAAATGTGTGTGCTTTCCATTTGTTCATGCTTATTCATATTATATATATTATCTGCTTTTTAACACACACACACACACACACATATATATATATTATATATATATATATATATATAGGTAAAAATGGTAAGATAACAAAAGAAAGAAAGAGACCTCGATATTATGTAAATAGAGGAATTTATCTGTAAAAATAATATGTGAGAATTATTCGGTAGCCAAGATAGAACTCTGAGTTTTGGATGCCGAGGTGGAAATCCACAATACCATCTCTTCGGTTATTTGGTGAAGAGATGGTGGTGTGGATTTCACCCTTGGCATGCGAAACTCAGAGTTTTATCTTGGCTACCAAATAATTGTCACATGTTATTTTTACAGATATATATATATATATTGATATGGGGGTCAATTCGGGGACAGTGCTTGCGACCTACTTTTTGTGAGCTGGCATCAAGCAGGCGAGTAAATCCTTTGTTCTGCCATTTTCTGGAAAGAGTAACGACTTTTGAAGAGACCTTCGATCCTGTGCCGGTCAAAGAAGGGTCGAGGAAGCACCCCTTTAAAAAGCGGGAGCTGTGAGTTTGTTGGACAGTTCGGCCGGAGTCAGTGAATTGGTAACAGGGCAGTTTAGGAGTTCTGCCTGAGACAGCAAAAGGGGCCGGAGGAGGCGGTCAGTTGGCAAGAGACAGACAGGGAATGTGAGGGATGACAAGCGAGAGAATGACAGCGTAGAGGAAGACAGGCAGATAGGATTAAGGAGCTGAGAAGGAGCTGGGAGAGATTACGGCGAGGGTCAGCGACAACGTTGAGAGAGACATACACAGAAGATTGAGGAGGTGAGGGAGATTACGGCGTGAAGGGATTGGCTATTTGTAGTAGGAGCTTGTAACGGTATGTTTGTTTATGTTTTGATGTGTTAAAGAAGGAAAAAGAATTGATGTGAAAAAAAAAAGAAAGAACATTGTGTTAAGGAAGAAAAGAAATGAGATTATAAAGAACATTGTGAATTGTGTTACAGAGTTGTTGTGTCGAAAAGAAAAAAGAAAGAGAAAGACTTTAATGTAGAACATTGAACTCTGAACTATATTGCATCAATTTGAACTGTTTTGATTGCTTCGGACGTTCTGTATTGTGCATGCCTTTGATTGTTTTCGAACGACGAGTTATGTTTAAATGC
>NC_043016.1:6459171-6464171 GCF_006345805.1 Octopus sinensis | reverse complement strand
CTACAAGGTGTATAAATATTGTCCGAAATTACGCTTGCGGCTGTTTACACTGATAAGAGAAATGTGAAAGAAGAAAGATGTAGCAGAGCGATGGTGTATAGCCGAAGGTATCTATCTACCTAAAGAGAAAGATGCAAAAAGACTAGGCCAATTTAGACCGATTTCACTACTAAATACAGACGGGAAAATCATGTTCGGAATAATTGCTAGACGAATTATAAGATTCGTACAGCATAACGGGTACGTTAATGAAGCAATCCAAAAAGCAGGAATCCCCGGAATCCCTGGGTGCATAGAACACGCATTTTCCATCTGGGAAGCAATCACCTGTGCGAAACAACTGAAGAAAAACCTGTACATTGTTTGGCTAGATCTTGTCAATGCCTATGGATCTGTTCCGCACGCACTGTGTGGAACCGGTCAAGATTAGGATAGACAAGTGTTTGTTGATTTTTCTGGTTAATACTCTTCAAATTTCGGTTACAAAAATAGCAGCTGTCCAAATGATTATAGGGTTCCCACCATACCATACTTTTCCTTGTCCCTTTAGTCCATTGTCGCAAATGTTCTGCACATTGTTTGCAAACACTATGCAAGGCCCAATATTTATCTTGGTCTCTCAGCTTGACATCTATGCTCTTTCAGCAAAATCAGTGATGTTTTTTCGATTTTCAGGTATTTTGAAAAAGTTTCATTTACGAAAAAACTTTTCGTAGAATTAACAAAACACTTTCTTGAAGAGGACATCATGTTCATTTTCTATTGCTTAGTTCACCACATCTAAAAAGTATGGGAAAAGTTAAAAAAACTTAGAATTGGAATAAAGTAACGAACACGGCTCAGTGGATGTACGCACATACATAGTGACTATAACTTAAAAACTAGATCTGATAGGTCAAATAGAAGGCTATATTTTGATTCAGGACACCGATTTTGTATTGTATAGGAATGATGTTCTCCAGTGTTATCTATCCACACACACTTCTCTCCAATAATATCTCAATTCTCCCTGATATGTGTGAGTGTGTGTGTGTGTGTGTGTGTGTGTGTGTGTGTGTGTGTGTATGTGTGTGTGTGTGTGTATACAAAAATGGGACAAGAATGGAAAACATCCAGACAAATAGGTGAAACAAAAGAAAAAGGAAAAACGAAGTATCCAGACAGACGAGTCTATCCTCAATCGAGTTCCAGATTATCTTTGAACTTTTGGCTGGTTATACTCGAGCCGAAATTGCAAAGATAATCAGGAACTCGACTGAGGAGAGAAAACTCCGAATGATCCGTACTTGTCTTCCTAGTATCGTCTGTCTGGATATTTTGTTTTTCCTTTTTCTTTTTGTTTCACCTAATTGTCTGGATGTTTTCCGTTCTTGTCCCATTTTTGTATTTTTTATATATAAAATATAGCGGCACACGTAAACTTTGGTCTCTCTCTCTCTCTCTCTCTTTCTCTCTCTCTTTCTCTCTCTTCCTCCCCTCTCTCTCTCTCTCTCTATATATATATATATATATATACACACACACACATATGTATGTATATATATATATGTATATGCTTATATATATTATATATATATATATATATATATATACATATACATATATATGTATGTAATATATGCATCTGTGTGTGTGCATGTGGTGTGTGTGAGTGTGTGGGGGTGGGGGGGGGGGTACATGCGTGCGTGTATCAGACCATGCCTTCCCATACAGATAGGCCTCTTGTTCAAGAGAGATTTGTGTAATGTTTTGCAAAAAACTTCCTTGAGGATTTTTTTTCCTTTTTAAATTATTTACATGCCTGTTCAACGGTTTCACGTGACTTTATTCATTAAAAATTATAAAAACTTTGGTTGTCATATTGCTTTGCTTTCGTTTGTTTAATAAAAATTCTTCCTTGTAATGATTTTGCTTTCATTTTGTGATAGACAGCTATCATGCAGAAAATATCAGCTTCCAAATCCTGTTTTCTGATTAGGTAAAATTGATTAAACTTTAAACCTCAGTAACATTTTTCTGCAATTTTTCTGGAACAAATAAATAACAAAATCAGATTTAACATGGAAAATTATTTCAATATACCAAATTTGAAAATGTTGACAAAATTTTAAAATTTCACAATATTTGACTGCAACCGGGAAGACCTTACAAAAGAGAGACAGACAGTTATAGGCCGTTATACACACACACATTTACAAACACACACACCCATTTACAAACGCACACACAAGTAATCACGAGTTTAAAATGGTGTATAGTAGATACATGCATGTATATGTGTGAGAGTGTGTGTGTGTGTATGCATGTATCTATGTATTTATGAAAGTATGTATGCAGCATTGCATGTATATACATGAATGACAGCTGTATTAACGTTATCATCCCACTGTCCCTCCATATTGTCGCTTAAGCAATGCTGTTCTCCCCTTCCCTGATATCAGCCCCTCTCACTCTGCTGCCACATTTCCCTCACACCAACACTCTTTGTACCCTTTTTATTTTATCAAATAATTGCCCAACCCCACTAGGAGGCCGATTATAGATTTTTATTGAAATCCAATTAGCTTATAATTGAACTGGGTGTTAGTTTAACATGCAAAGCTTCATCAAGATTGGTTTACTAGTATAGGCAGCAAGATGGTAACAGACAGATCGACAGACAGAAATTTCCATTTATCTATAAGATGTATGATACATATATATATATACATATAGGCGCAGGAGTGGCTGTGTGGTAAGTAGCTTGCTAACCAACCACATGGTTCCAGGTTCAGTCCCACTGCGTGGCATCTTGGGCAAGTGTCTTCTGCTATAGCCCCAGGCCGACCAATGCCTTGTGAGTGGATTTGGTAGACGGAAACTGAAAGAAGCCTGTCGTATATATGTATATATGTATGTGTGTGTTTGTGTTTGTCCCCCTAGCATTGCTTGACAACCGATGCTGGTGTGTTTATGTCCCCGTCACTTAGCGGTTCAGCAAAAGAGACCGATAGAATAAGTACTGGGCTTACAAAGAATAAGTCCCGGGGTCGATTTGCTCGACTAAAGGCGGTGCTCCAGCATGGCCGCAGTCAAATGACTGAAACAAGTAAAAGAGTATATATACATAGACACACACATGCACACACACACACACACACACACACACACACACACACACACACACACACACACACACACACAACACACACAAAGTGTGTGTAGAGTGGAAAAAGGTTCTTTCAGATAATGAAGACTTGACTGTATTTGGGTTTGATCTCTTTTATTAGATTTTTCTTTCCATGTTCCCCTTATTAACCTTCCTTTAAGTACACTCTAGAACATAACTATTCCTACATCCATTAGTCCATTAGCATTTCAAAGGTAAATCAGCTTCGACTTCAAAGCATTTGATATTTTAGGTCCTTTACGCTGGGTATCATGGGAATGGTGATGTTTCTTTTTTCTTTTTATCTTTTTTCCAGTGCCAGATTTAAAAATTAATTCAGCAGATACTGCTGTTAGTTTTCATATTAATCTCAAATATATTGATTTTCAAATAAATTTTTCCTCTGTTAGCAAAGTTCACATAGATACTCTGTTCATCTTTTTGAGGCATTATGGTGTTGTAAACTATTGTTTATCTACATATCTTTGTTGCATATCATCGTCATCATCATCCTCATCATCATCATCTTTTAGCGTCTATCTTCCATGCTGACATGAGTCTTAATGGTTTGATAAGAGCTGGAAAGCCAGAGGACAGCATCAAGCTCTACTCTCAGCTTTGGTTTGGTTTCTATGGCTGGATGCCCTTCTTAATGCCAACCACTTTACAGAGTGTACTGGGTTCTTTTTATACGGCATCAGCATCGGTTGCTGGGAGGTTAAACTTTGATAAAGGGACACAAACAGATATCTTGTAGAAAAGTTACATAGTTACCCCATCTGAAGAGAGAGAGAGAGAGAGAGGGCAAGGAAACAAGAAAAAGAGAGCAAAAGAGAGAGATTATGGTGATGTTCCAGGGTGTACCCTCAACATACAAAGAGGTGAATATAAGTGGAGTGGTAGCGGATGGGACAGGGTGCATGAGTAGGGAATTCCTGAAAGTGCAAAGGGGAAGAGGAGATGGAAAGGGGAATAGTATGAGTGGTGAAACACAAGTTTATTGAGAGTGGCAGGAGAGCAATAATGATGTTGGCAAGGGAAGGACAAGAGAGAATGATGGTAGAACAGCGTTGGGCCACAGGAGTGGGGAGAAGGAAGAGGAGAGATAAGCATAGCGCATGAAGGAGAGATGTAGATAGGTTCGTTGGAGTGGGATGCGTGAATTAACGTTATGTATAGGTGGAATGCATAGCACTTCCAGCACTCAGTTTTACTTCTGGTGGCCATGTCTTCTCATATCACCAGACATCTCAATCCATTATCATTTCCTTTGTGAGGCTCCACATCTTTAGATTGGCCCTCACTACTTCTTCCCATGTCTTTTTTAGTTTTATTTTCCACAGGTGCCACACACTTTAAGCACTTGGAATTTCTTTATACTGCTGTCTTCATTCATACACATCATAAGTCCAGACCATCACAGCCTTCTCTCTTCTAAGCTACATCTTAGTCTTCTTATGCTCAACTTTTCATTCAGCACTTATGTTTTTTAAGCCCAGTACATATTCTATTGATCTCTTTTGGCAAACTGGGATGTAAACACACCAACACCAGTTGTCAAGTGGTGGTTGGGAACAAAGACAAGTACAAAGACACATACACACACACACGTGTGTGTGTGTGTATGTGTCTTTGTATGTATATACAACAGGTTTCTTTCAGCTTCTGTCTACCAAACCACAAGCAAGGCCTTGGTTGGTTCAACACTAAAGTAGAAGACTACATGCCACACAGTGGGACTGAAACTGGGACCATGAGACTGGAAAGTAAAGAATTACTACACAGCCAAATATATATTATATACGTATATATTTATGTGTGTATAGTAGAAGACACTTGCCCAGATGCCACG
>NC_043016.1:6243244-6459071 GCF_006345805.1 Octopus sinensis | reverse complement strand
GCGAACCAGATGTCTGCACCAGACTCCAGTCTTGATCTGGCAGAGTTTCTACAGCTGGATGCCCTCCTAATGCCAACCACGAGAGTGTAGTGGGTGCTTTACATGCCACCAGCACGGGGCCAGTCAGGTGGTACTGGCAATGACCTCACTCAAATCTTTTGCACATGCCACTGGCACAGGTGCAGTAAGGCGATGCTGGTAACAATCACGCTCGAATGGTGTCTTTTACATGCCACCAGCACGGAGGCCAGTTAGCCGCTCTGGCAACGATCACGCTCGGATGGTGCTCTTAATACCCTACTTGCATGGGGCTCAAGTGCCAGTAATGGTTTCAAATTTTTCCAGAAGGTCAGAAATTTTGGGGGGAGGGGATGAGTCAATTACATCGACCCCAGTGTTCAACTTATTGTAATGACCCTGAAAGGATGAAAGGCAAAGTCAACCTCAGAACGTGAAGACAGATGAAACTTCACAAAGCATTTTGCCCAGCCTGTTAATGATTCTGCTGCCATCGATAATGGTTTCAAATTTTCACACAATTTTTGCATTGGGTAAGGGGTGGGGGGATCTAATCAAATACATTCCCCCCCCCAGTGCTCAATTTGTACTTATTTTATTGACCCCAGAAAGGATGAAAGACAAAGCCAGCCTCAGTAGAATTTGAACTTAGAATGTAAAGACATCAGAAATGTGGCTGAGCATTTTGTCTGGTGTGCAAACAATTCTAGCAAAATGCTAAAAAGGAATCATGAAGATAATTCCAGTCCATGTCTGCAAGTAAAATGATGATGGTGATGGTGATGGTGATTGTAGTCGTCATCATCCACTATCATCATTGTTGTGACAGTGGGGTGCATTGTCATCATTGCCATCTGTTATGACTGTTGTCATGGTGATGATGATAATTATGATGATGATGATGGGGTGGTGATGGGGAGGGCAGCAGTAGCGGTGGTGGTGGCAGTGGCGGTGGTGGTGGTGGTGGTGGTGGCAGTGGTTTGTCCCACGTCTTCCTGGCTTGACCCCTTCCACAGGCTCCCTCCACAATTAGGGCTCGGCACTTCTTTATGCAGCTCTCCTCAATCGTACGCATCACATGACCAAACCAGCAGAAACTAAAATGTTTTGATGATTAATAATTTCTTTTCACAAATGGCTAATTGCTGAATTTTTAACGACCCTCTTGAAACATAGGAAGCATTTTTTTCCCCTTCCTATAGAACTGTTAACTTCATCTCAAGGAGAGCGAGATCAAGCTGTAAAACCTAACACTTGTCACCACCATCATCATCGTCTTTTCTTGGGCATTACTGCCTCATGTCCTAGATTCACAGGGTCAGTTACTCAGTTTCCAGGTCACTTACTCAGTGACCAAGATCACAACATTTGCCCCTGGATGGGATGCCAGTCTGTCACAGTCTCTTACTCATTTCTACAGCTGAGTGAACCGGAGCAGCAGGAAGTAAAGTGTTTTGCTCAAGAACACATCACATCACCTTGTGTGTGATTTGAAACAATGACCTTGTGATTGTGAGTACAAAACCCTAACCACATGACATCATTTTATTCCCGATTTGTTTTCAGGTGAGAAGTAACCAATGACTTAATTGGGAATTGATTAGGGAGAAGTTTTTTATAGTCAGGTGCCCTTTCAGCCACCAATAATCCTTATCTGTTTTTTTTTTGGGGGGGGGGGTTCCAGTTAGGGGCTTTTTATATTCTACAAGTCTTTAAAAGTGCAGAGAAATCTGTCATATCAACAGAGAATGACATCAGTACCTATTTGTTTACTACCCACAAGGGGCTAAACACAGAGAGAACAAACAAGGACAGACAAAGGGATTAAGTCGATCACATCGACCCCAGTGTGTAACTGGTACTTATTTAATTGACCCCGAAAGGATGGAAGGCAAAGTCGACCTTGGCGGAATTTGAACTCAGAACGTAGCAACGGGCGAAATACCACTAAGTATTTCGCCCGGCATGCTAACAATTCTGCCAGCTCGCCGCCTAAGGGTTAGGGTTAACCATAACCCTAACCCTTATGACATCAGTACCACTTCACTAACATGGTAACAAGCAAAATATGAATATTCATGTACCATACCAGCATGAAGAACAGAGGTTAAATGATAATGATAATGATGATGATTGGCACACACACACACACACACACACACGCACATGCACATACATGCACACATGCACATATATACACACATGTATATACATATACATGCATACATACACACATACACACACACTCACATACACATGCATTTTTACATATACATACTCACTCACACATATGCATACACACACATGCACACATGCGCACACACATATATACATATACATGCATACATACACTCACATGCATGCATGTGCAACACACACGACCACACACACACGCACACACACACGCAACACACACGCACACACACACGCACACCACACACGCACCACACACCGCACACACACACCACGCACACACACACACGCACACCACACACCACCACACACGCACACACACACGCACACACACACACGCACACACACACGCACACCACACGCACACCACACGCACACACACACACACACACACACACACACATACCATTTATCACATCATCGTCATTTGTTTTCAATACTGTTATTCATTGCACATTTAGAAACGTCTTATTGTATCCGCAGCATCATTTAACATCCATCATATTCCATTCTGGCCGTGGTCGGATACTTTCATAGGATCTGGCACACCAGAGAGCTGCACCGGGCACTGAAAGGATGAAAGGCAAAGTCATCCTCAGTGGAATTTGAACTCAGAACATAAAGACAGACGAAATACCTATTTCTTCACTACCCACAAGAGGCCAAACACAGAGGGGACAAACAAAGACAGACAAATGGATTAAGTCGATTACATCGACCCCAGTGCATAACTGGTACTTAATTTATCGACCCCAAAAGGATGAAAGGCAAAGTCGACCTCGGCGGAATTTGAACTCAGAACGTAACCGCAGACGAAATACCGCTAAGCATTTCGCCCAGCGAGCTACAATTCTGCCAGCTCACTGCCTTAGCTGGGATAAATAATAGCACAAGGCATTTTTTTTTATGCTCTTATGACTCAGATTGTTCACCACTCTCAATCACCCTCTCTACTTTCTAATAAGAGTGCATCTGATCCCTCAATTACACACCCACACACACCCTGTCATCTTCAAACAGGAAAGATACACTGGAAAATACAGTCACAAATATATATTAAAAAAAAGCTTGATAATTGTGAGTGGAATGCCTCTGATTTTGTTTTCTTTCTTTTTGGGGGGTGGGCATGGTAGGTTTGAGGTATGAGTTTTGTATGTCATGTGATGCTGGTGAGATTCATCATCATCACCATCAACATCATCCTCAACATCATCATTTTATGTCCATTTTTCCATACTTTCATGTGCTCAGACAGAATTCCTTCTGGCAGATTTTCAACAGCTGGATGCCCTTCCTGTTGCCAACCCTTATCTATTTCCAAGTAAGATAGTATTTCCCCATGGTCAGACATGTTTGCATGAAAGATTAGAAATCAAGGACACGTGTTGTATGACAGTGACATGCATTTTTGCAACCATCACATGATGTCAAGATAAAGCAGACACAAACAGTCACACACACACACACATAAATACATGTGTGTATGTGTGTGTGTGTGTGCATGTGTGCATGCATACATATGTGTGTGCATGCATGTGTGCATGTGCTTTTTACAGTTTTGGTCAACCAAATCCACAGGTTTTGGTCAATGTGGAGCTATAGCAGAAGACACCAAAGGTGCACCATAGACTAAAGTTGAACCCAAATACCTATTTCTTTACTACCCACAAGGGGCTAAACACAGAGGGGACAAACAAGGACAGATAAATGGATTAAGTGGATTATATCGACTCCAGTGCGTAACTGGTATTTATTTAATCAACCCCGAAAGAATGAAAGGCAAAATCGACCTCAGCGGAATTTGAACTCAGAACGTAGCGGCAGACGAAATACCGCTAAGCATTTTGCCCAGCGTGCTAACGCTTCAGCCAGCTCACTGCCTATTTGAACCCAAATACCCTGTAATTGGGACACAGCCATACCAGTGGCTGATGTTCTTCTTGAATAAATGAGGGTGGACAGTTTCTATGAAAGGCAATGAATTTCAGTGGGATGGCACTCTGGAAAGAAAGTACTGAGAGAAATGTTTGTATAGAACCTATAGGACAGGAGTGGGACGAAAATCAAAATATGGGGGACTGAAAGAAGGGAAGAAGACGTGTGAGTTGGGGGTGCTTGAGCAGAAGTAGCACATATCCTTGGTTAAGGTAGATTTTGTAGTAAACGAGGACCATCTACTTTTACTGAATGTATTATGAGCTTAAAACATTAATTGGAAATTATCAACTGTGATTTGTGGTTCTGTTTCTATGTGTTTCTTGTAATTATATTCAAAAATAATTCACCGTATGG
Source organism: Octopus sinensis (assembly GCF_006345805.1). NCBI lineage: Eukaryota > Metazoa > Mollusca > Cephalopoda > Octopoda > Octopodidae > Octopus > Octopus sinensis. The sequence goes on along the minus strand of NC_043016.1, from coordinate 6,454,568 downwards.
CCGCAAAGTAAATTGAATGATTGAATTCACATAGAATTCAATGAAGCATGAAATGTCTGAACAAATGAGAATAATTTAATTAGTATGTTCAGAACTTTCATTAAATTATGTCAAAGCTGTCATTATCTTCTTCTCTTTCTCTAAAACCAGATATTCATCTCTTTCTTCGTTAATTTGTCTGCATCGTTAATTCATCAGAAATGCTAACATTTGCTGGGATGGTTGCGCCTTCAGATTTTTTTTTTTTTTGGTAAAATTTACAGCAAGAATATAAAATGGAAAACGCTACAAAAAAACAACTGCCATTATCTTTGGTATTCAGCTTTGTATATTCGAAATGTCAAAATAGATGAAGTAAAAAAGCATCTCAGAGATTTTGATATGTTTAAGAATTAGAGATGAAAGTTATGTTGTAGTAGCAACAAGAATATTAGCAACAAAACTAAAAAACCAGCTCATACTGGCGATTCATCAGAAGGGTGTATATAGGCGGTGAGCTGGCAGAAACGTTAGCACAACGGGCAAATGCTTAGCGGTATTTCTTCTGCCATTATGTTCTGAGTTCAAATTCCGCCAAGGTCAACTTTGCCTTTCATCCTTTCGGGGTCGATAAATTAAGTACCAGTTACGCACTGGGGTCGATGTAATCAACTTAATCCCTTCGTCTGTCTTTGTTTGTCCCCTCTATGTTTAGCCCCTTATGGGCAATAAAGAAATAAGAAGGGTGTATATAATTATTTAGCATTCAAATTATTCTGTCAAATGTAATGCTTATATATTCACATTATTTTGAATTAATCATGCATTATACTGAAGCTTCGAGATTTCACTGATGTGACTTTAGAATGACAAATATTGGGAAGGTGTGAGGGGCCAGGTTTTGCCAGTTTGAAAGTAAAACAGGAAGAATATTTGTGTCGGATTTGGCTGGTTTAAATACTAAAGAATAAAACGTTTGTATACATTTATACAGTAATTGCTAGTAGCGACATTGTGTTTCATTTTAGAACCATAATATAGAACCAAGTATATTAAAGGTTTATAAGACAATACTCTGGTGCTGAAGAAGGTGCAATAATTCCTGGAATATACATATACACCATCCAAGCATGATCGTTGCCCACCATCCGAGTGTGATCATTGCCAGTGGCACATAAAAGGGCACCATTCGAGCGTGATTGTTACCAACGTCGCCTTACTGGCACCTGTGCTGGTGGCATGTGTAAAAAGATTCGAGCGAGGTCGTTGCCAGTACCGCCTGACTGGCCCCCATGCCAGTGGCATGTAAAAAGCACCCACTACACTCTTGGAGTGGTTGGCGTTAGGAAGGGCATCCAGCTGTAGAAACTCTGCCAGATCAAGATTGGAACCTGGTGCAGCCATCTGGTTTGCCAGTCCTCAGTCAAAATCGTCCAACCCATGCTAGCATGGAAAGCGGATGTTAAACGATGATGATGACCCATCACCCATTTTTCTATCTTTGCTTACATTGTTTACATAGACGTATTCAAAAATGAAACATAACTTTCAGTGCTGGCTCTAAATTTTATGGAAAATCTGTAGAGATAAATTTGAAAACATTTATATATATACATATACAAATGTGTGTGTGTGTGCGTGTGGGGGGGTGAGATGAGCCCTTCTTCAGTCATAAATGGCCATGGGATTGTACCTAGAAAATTACTCTCCAAGACGCAAGTCCAAGCAAAGTTTATGGAAGACCAGCAGTCACCTATGCATACCATGCTGCCGATGTTATCCAAGGGAAAGACAAAGGCTGATGCAGTTTGGCACCAGTGACATCGCAACTCATTTCTACAGATGGAATGAACTGGAGCAACGTGAAATAAAGTGCCTTGCTCAAGAACACAACATGCAGCCCAGTCCAGGAACCAGCCCCACTGCCTCATGATTGTGAGCCCGATACTTTAACCACTGAGCCATGCACCTTCACATATTGGTATATTATAGGCAGTGCATCAGTCTCATAATATATATATATATACATACACACACATATATATATGTATATATATGTGTGTGTGTGTGTGTGTGGTGTACCATCCTGACCGTGGCTCGTAAAAAGCACCCACTACACTCATGGAGTGGTTGGCGTTAGGAAGGGCATCCTGCCGTAGAAACATTGCCAGATCAGAGTGTGTGTGTCTTTGTGTCTGTATTTTCTCCCCCACTACCACCACCACCACTCAACAACCAGTGCTGGTGTGTTTACATCCCTGTAACTTAGCAGTTTGGTAAAAGACTCTGATAGAATAAGTACTAGGCTTACGAAGAATAAGTCCTGGGGTCAATTTGCTTGACTTAAAAAACCCTTTAAGGCAGTGCTCCAGCATGGTTGCAGTCAAATGACTGAAACAAGTAAAAGATAAAAGATTATCCTTTAATCTGTTTCCCATGCTGGCATGGGTGGTAACCAGTGTTATTTACATTATGTCCTTATAATAGACATGACAGGCTTCTCTCTGTTTCCATCAACCAAATTCATTCACAAGGTTTTGGTCAGTTAACCTGGATACTCTTACCCAAAGTGCCATGTAATGGGACTGAACTTGAAGCCATGAGGTTGGTAAGAAACTTCTTAACCATACACCCATGCCTGAACTTCACAAGACAACTTAATAGAATGGTAACTCTGAATTTAAAAAACTGGTACAGAACAGAAAGGAATATCTGGGGCAACCATAGAAAGCTCTTCTAGTATGAGTGGTATTTAATAATTAGGTATTTAATAATTAGGATAATCAGTGAGGCGGCAAGCTGGCAGAATCGTTGACACACTGAGAAAAATACTTAGTGGCATTTCGTCAATCTTTGATTTGAGTTCAAATTTCACCAAGATTGACTTTGTGTTTGAGGATCTTTTCAGTTTGGACGGCAGTTTTTTCTAGCGGTGTCATATGAAATTGTCACCCATAATTATGACCCTAGTATCGATCTATTGCATTTCAATCTGTTTTAGGGTTAGGGGTGGGGGAAGGGTATCTTTTTTTCTTCAGAAACATAAATAAACCCAATCTGTTTTAAACGAGGGACATATTCATACGGCACAGAATGTTTTCACCTCAATAAACATCATTGATTGGTTGAAATTGTAGAAATTGAAGAAAAAAAACAACAAATATCTTACAAACTATAGAATTTTCTCAATAAAGCCAAGAGAGAAAGATGTTTTATAAACACATTCTACCAGTATACGAAGTTTAAAAGTGTTTAGTTATGTGAAAATTATTTTTAAAAACTGCCGTTCAAACTGAAAAGATCCATCTTTGATCCTCTCAGAGTCAATAAAATAGGTACCAGTGGAGCAGTGGAGTTGATGTAATTGACTTAACCCTTCCTTCAAAATTGCTGACCTTGTGCCAAAATTTGAAACCAGTTTTATAATCAGTTCATGGGGTAAAGTGGATGAGATGCTTCTATACCTGACCCAAGCAAGAATTGAACAAAAAAAGTTGAAAAAAAGGAAAGGAGGATCACAAATGTTTATTATCTCATGTCATCATCATCATCATTGTTTAACATCCGTTGTTCGTAGAGACATCGGTTGGACGGCTTGATTGAGGCTGGCAGTCTGGAAGGCTGCACCAGGCTCCAATCTGTTTTGGCATGGTTTCTACGGCTGGATGCCCTTCCTAATGCCAACCATTCTGAGACTGTAATGGGTGCTTTTTATGTGCCACCAGCAAAGGTGCCATTTGCATGACACTAGTATCTGGCATGACTGCAATTTTGCCCAGTGAAGAGATAGATGAAAGAAACACCAAACAAGAAGAATTCATCAAGAAAATGTATTCATCAAAAAAAAGTAAGTTCTTGTGATTCAACAAAAATCTCATAAAAATATAGGGAGATTTTCTGTCCATGATACTCCAAGTGTTGTATAAATGATTAATGGGGAGGAAAAAGAAAGTAAAAGAAAAGGGCAGACAGCATTAGCTGCAATGACCCTTTAAAGCGTCAATATTTACAACTAATTTTTTTTTTCTTAATGGGGGGAAATGAATACTTTATTTGTAATCTTTATCATCTTAATCAAATGGCAGGGAAACAAACTTTGAATTTTATTATAGTATAGTATAGGCACAGGAGTGGCTGTGTGGTAAGTAGCTTGCTTACCAACCACATGGTTCCGGGTTCAGTCCCACTGCATGGCATCTTGGGCAAGTGTATTCTACTATAGCCCCGGGCCGACCAATGCCTTGTGAGTGGATTTGGTAGACGGAAACTGAAAGAAGCCTGCCGTATATATGTATATATATATACCTATATATGTGTGTGTCTGTGTTTGTCCCCTTAGCATTGCTTGACAACCAATGCTGGTGTGTTTACGTCCCCGTCACTTAGCGGTTCAGCAAAAGAGACTGATAGAATAAGTACTGGGCTTACAAAGAATAAGTCCCGGGGTTGATTTGCTCAACTAAAGGTAGTGCTCCAGCATGGCCACAGTCAAATGACTGAAACAAGTAAAAGAGTAAAGAGTAAGGAAATCCCATAAAACTCAACAATTTAGTTAAAAATGGGGAAGAGAAGATGTTAAAGTATATCGGAGAATATTAATTCACAGACAATCGTTTCATACAGAGATATAAAAATCGTGCAATTTCATGGTTGAATTGAAGTAAATTAAATTAATTAAATTATATATCAATCTGCTGGATGTGTAATGTCAGTGTGCACACACAACAGAGTGTAAGCACCTAGAGAGAAATGCTGGACATAAGAAGCATCAGATGTGGTGTGCAAGAGAGACATTTGCACTGGTATGGTCATATACTGTGGATGGATGAGGAGATGTGTGAAGAAGTGTCATTCCCAGACAGTTAAATGTATCCGGGGTAGAGGTAGACCCAAGAAGACATGGGATGAGGTAGTCAAGCATGACCTTCGAACATTGGGCTTCATAGAGGCAATGACGAAAGACCGAGATCTCTAGAAATATGCTGTGACTGCAAAGACCCGACAATAATGTGAGTTCATGGCTGCTTCCTGCACCAGTTTCGCATAGCCCCAGCCCATCCAAAGTACCTTGGATCGTAGGGTGATCTGCTGTGCTTGAGACCTATTGAGTCAAGTACAATCAACATCAATATAAATATCAAATGAAATTGTAGTTGTGATACCTGTGCCAGCGACATGTAAAATGCACCATCCAAACGTGGCCGATGCCAGCACCGCCTTGACTGGCTTCTGTGCTGGTGGCACATGACTTGCTGTGCTTGAGGAGACCTACTGAGTCAAGTACATCAACATCAAAATAAATATCAAATGGAAATTGTAGTTGTGATACCTGTGCCGGTGGCACAGAAAAAGCACCATCCAAACATGGCCGATGCCGGCACTGCTTTGACTGGCTTCTGTGCCGGTGACATGTAAAAAGCACCAACTGATCGTGGCCGCTGCCAGCCTCCCCTGGCACCTGTGCTGGTGGCATATAAAAAGCACCCACTACACTTACGGAGTGGTTGGCGTTAGGAAGGGCATCCACTTGTAGAAACACTGCCAGATCAGACCGGAGCCTGGTGCAGCCTCCTGGCTTCCCAGAACCCAGTTAAACCATCCAACCCGTGCTAGCATGGAAAACAGACATTAAACGATGATGATGATGATGATGATCAATGTATTCTTCAGTGCAAAAAGTATAAACAAAATTTTTACAAAGGATTTGAGAAAGGAAATAGTAGAATAGAATCTAAGAGGCTCATATTTACCTTTATGAGAAATAAAGATATGTGGATGCAGTTAGGTAATAACTATAACCCCAAATTAAACGACGAATCTAAATTCAATCTTTTTACACCAATATAGATATATATGTTGTTTTTGTATTTGGTTTGTAAGATTCTTTATGTTAATTCGTATTGTGTCTGGGGAAAGTCATTCTGCTTCAATGCCTCATTAACACACTCACTGGTTCAATTTCCACTCATTTACTTATTTATTTTCCATGTATTCCAAAAATAAATAAATAATGAGTGGAGATTGAACCAGTGAGTGTGTTAGATATTAAGGCAGTATGACTCTCTCCAGACACAAAATATATATTTAGGTGTGTGACCCTTCTGTCCGAGTTAGTCGCCATGATAGATCATTAGCCACTACACACATTTTTTTCTCTCCTTGTTTTTTCTGTGTCCCTTTCTGTAGAAGAGCATAGGCTCGAAACGTAAAAGACTTTTTCTATTCCTGAGCGTTATACTAATACATCTGTTTGTTTTGTACACCACCTGTCTTTGTCTTTTGTTTCTTTCGTAAACTCCCCCTATATGTATATATATGTATGTATGTATTCATGTACTGAAGCCTATTTCATTGTGTCTGGAGAGAGTCGTTTAATGCTTTAATGCCTTATTTAATTAACAAACTCATCAGTTCAATTTCCATTCATTTACTTATTTTTTTCTAAAAGATTTTTCATTGCTTCTTGCAACCTTTTCGGTAGTTGTTGACTGTCCATTATTGGAACTGCATTATTTTTGTTTGTGCACATGTGTGCATCAGTGTCCATATGTATACACGTATGTATGTATGCGTGTGCATATATGTATGCGTGTGTATACGTTTGTCCATATGTATTCTGCATAGTCGTACGTTTGTGTGTTCGTGTTCGTGTTTGTGTGTACCTGTCTCCTTGTATGTGCATGTTTGAGTGTGTCTATATGTATGGATTTGTGTGACTATGTACATGCGTCCGTTACGTGTGGGTGTGCCTCCACGTGTCCTTGTGAGTGGAGTGTGCATAGTCATGGGTTTCTCACTCATTTTGTGTATGCATGTGTGTGTGTGTGTGTGTATGGTCATGTGTTTCCATCTCCTTTTGTGTATCTATGTGTGTGTATGTGTGTGCATATCTGTATTACCTATGCACCTGTGTATCTACTTATCTGTTTACCTACATATCCATTTACCTTCCTATATAAATATATATTCACCTACATAACATCCTACTAACAAATCTACCGGTGTACATATAGACTGTGGGTATTGAGGTATCGCCATCTTCAACATGTATCTACATATAGAAGGTAGTGGTACCCCAATACCCACAGTTTATATGTACACAGGTAGATTTGTTAGTAGGCTGCTCTGTAGGCAAGTATATATATATATTTATTTCTTTACTACCTACAAGGGGCTAAACACAGAGGGGACAAACAAACGGATTAAGTCGATTACATCGACCCCAGTGCGCAACTGGTACTTAATTTATCGACCCCGAAAGAATGAAAGGCAATGTCAACCTCGGCGGAATTTGAACTCGGAATGTAATGACAGATGAAATACGGCTACGCATCTCGCCCAGCGTGCTAACGTTTCTGCCAGCTCACCGCCTTCTTATTGTCTGTATATTCACTCGCCACGAATATATATATATAGGTAAGTAAACAGATAGATAAATAGAAAGATAGGTACATAATTTGGACAGGCAAGTACACACAGCATACGCATACCAAAAGGAGATGGCAACTCATGACCATTTACACACACACAAGGACACATGGAGACACACATTCATACATAATAGACGCACGTACATAGTCACACAAGCCCATACAGACACATTTAAATATGCACATAGGAAACAGAGGTACAAACACACAAACACATGAATATGCAGAATACAAACATACATAGATGCATATATATCATCATCATCATCATCGTTTAACGTCCGGTTTCCATGCTAGCATGGGTTGGACGGTTCAACTGGGGTCTGGCAAGCCCGAAGGCTGCACCAGGCCAGCCAGATCTGGCAGTGTTTCTACAGCTGGATGCCCTTCCTAACGCCAACCACTCTGAGAGTGTAGTGGGTGATTTTATGTGCCACCGCACAGGTGCCAGACGAGGCTGGCTGACGGCCACGCTCGGATGGTGTTTTCTTATGTGTCACCGACACAGGGCCAGACGGGGCTGGCGGACGGCCACGCTCGGATGGTGTTTGTTATGTGCCCTCAGCACGGAGGCCAGTCGTTGCGGTACTGGCTACGATCACGTTCGGATGGTTTTCTTATGTGCCACCGGCACTGGTACCACAAGGATACAAATTCCATTGATGTTCATCTATTTTGATTTGGTTCGATTTGATTTGATTTGATTCGATTCGATTCTCACTTGCCTCAACAGGTCTTCACAAGTGTCACAAGAAGGAAGGTATGCACAGGTGGACTACTACTACGTCCAGGTAGGGGCCACGGATTATGGCTTCACTAGTCTTGCCGGGTCTTCTCACGCACAGCATACTTCCATAGGTCTCGGTCTCTAGTCATTTCCATGGTGAGACCTAACGTCCGAAGGTCGTGCTTCACCACTTCGTCCCAGGTTTTCCTGGGTCTACCTCTTCCACGGGTTCCCTCAACTGCTAGGGATTGGCACTTTCTCACACACCTATCTTCATCCATTCTCGCCACATGACCATACCAGCGCAATCGTCTCTCTTGCACACCACAACTGATGCTTCTTAGGTACGACATTTCTCTCAAGGTACTAACGCTCTGTCGAGTAAGTACACTGACATTACACATCCATCGGAGCATACTGGCTTCGTTCCTCACAAGCTTACGCATGTCCTCAGCAGTCACGGCCCATGTTTCACTGCCATGTAGCATAGCTGTTCGTACACATGCATCATACAGTCTGCCTTTTACTCTGAGCGAGAGGCCTTTAGTCACCAGCAGAGGTAAGAGCTCCCTAAACTTTGCCCAGGCTATTCTTATTCTAGCAGTTACACTTTCAGCGCACCCGCCCCCACTACTGACTTGGTCACCTAGATAACGGAAGCTATCAACTACTTTTAGTTTTTCCCCCTGGAAAGTGACGGAAGTTGTTCTCTGCACATTTTCAGTGTTTATTGCTCCTGAGCATCTGCCACATACAAAAACTATCTTCCTATTTAGCCTTCCTTTGATATTGCTGCACCTCTTATGTGTCCACAGCTTACACTGGGTACATCTTATAGAGTTTCTACCTACGCCTTTTCTACAGATCAAGTAGGGCCATATACCTGAAGGCATTTGTGGTTTGTCTACCTTCCAGCTTATTAGGACTTTGGTTTTAGCTAGGTTGACTCTAAGGCCCCTCGATTCTAATCCTTGCTTCCACACCTGAAACTTCTCCTCCAGTTCTGATAGTGACTCAGCGATTAGAGCAAGGTCGTCAGCATAGAGGAGCTCCCAGGGGCAACCTGTCTTGAATTCCTCCACAATTGCCTGGAGGACTATGATAAATAGGAGGGGGCTGAGTACTGAACCCTGGTGGACCCCAACCTCTACCTTGAATTCTTCTGTGTACATGCTGCCAACTCTAACCTTACTTACGGCATCTCTGTACATGGCTTGCACAGCCCTCACCAGCCATTCATCTATCCCTAGTTTCCTCATTGACCACCAGATGAGGGATCGGGGGACCCTATCAAAGGCTTTCTCCATGTCAACGAAAGCCAGGTACAGGGGCTTATCTTTGGCTAGGTATTTCTCCTGCAGCTGCCTTACCAGGAATATAGCATCAGTGGTGCTTTTCCCTGGGACAAACCCAAACTGCATCTCATCTAAACTACTCTCTCTCTAATTAGTTGGGCTATGACCCTCTCCGTAACCTTCATTACCTGATCCAACAGCTTGATACCTCTGTAATTATTTGTATCCAGGGCATCACCTTTACCTTTGTAGCAGTTGACTAGTATGCTGCTACACCAGTCATTGGGTATGACTCCTTCGTGTATCACCTGGTTGACTATACGGGTGACTAGGTTATAGCCGACACTGCCAGATATTTTGAGCATCTCTGCAGTAATTCCTGATGGGCCTGGGGCTTTCCCTGTTCATGCTTCTAATTGCCTTAGCTACCACGGAACTATCAACTCGGATAGCTGGTCCCTCTGTTGGGTCAACATTCGGCAGACTCTTCTTTATCCCATTCATTTTCTTTATTCAGCAACCTTTCATAGTGGCATCTCCAAACCTCTCTCTTTGCATCCTCATTTAGCGCAAGTGAACCATCATCCATGCGAACACACTTCTCTCCTACCACATCACGATTCTCTCTCACACACTGTCTTGCAACACGAAATACCTCAAGTCTTTCATCCTCACGGCTCAGAACATTGGCAAATTTTTTCTTATCTGCTTCCCCTCTGGCTAAATAAACCTGTCTCCTAGCTTCCCTTTTGGCTGTCTGATACAATTCCCTGCTACCACCGTTCTTCCAGTCCTTCCAAGCCTGTCTCTTTTGTCTAATAGCCCTGTCAACCACAGTGTTCCACCACCATGTTACTCTGGGTCGAGATGGTACTTTGCTCCATCCACAGATCTGGTCAGTGGCTGTCAGCAGATTGTCCCGTAGGAATCTCCAGTTGTCTTCCACATTAAGTGAAGCTATATCCCCTTCTATTTCGTCAGAGGCTTCGAGTAGTATGTCTCTAAATCTCTGTCCATTTGCAGGATCTTTAAGCTTCCAGACCCTTCTCCTCCAAGCTGGTCTTCTTCTGGGCAACCATTTAGCTCTGATCCTGAAGTCGCTAACTACTAACCTATGTTGGGGAGTACATTCTTCGCCTGGGAAGGTTTTGGCATTTATAATCAGCCCTCTTTCCCTTTTTCTGGCAAGGATGTAGTCAATCTGGCTGGTGTGTCTGCCAGAACGGTAGGTTACTAGGTGAGAGGTGGGTTTCCTGAAGTGGGTATTGCAGACCATAAGGTCATTTGCATCGCAGAACTCCAGCAGCCTGGTTCCTTCCTCATTTCGAGAGCCAAAACCGTAGCCTCCATGGACGCCATGGAAGCCCCCAACATGTCGTCCAACATGTCATTGAAATCACCTGCCACGAAGAGAGGTCACTGTCATTTGTCAATGAGGTAGTCCGCAATAGGGTGTCATAGAATTGGTCTTTTTGTCCTTCCGGTAGCCCTGGTTGAGGGGCATATGCCGAGATGATGGTAGCTGTCCTATGGTGAAGAACTAATCTAATTTTAATTACTCTGTCACTTACTCTGACTACCTCGATTACCTTACCTACCCATTTCTCCGCAAGAAGTATACCCACGCCCCCGACTCCGTCAGTGTTCCCTGCCCAGAAAATCTTGTACCTGTGTTCCTTGCCTGTGAGGAGCCTAGCAGAACCTCCTCTCCACCTTACTTCCTGGATACAGCATACATCCACACGTCTCCGTTCAAGCAGCTCTACAATCTCTCCAGACCTACCTTTCAATGTGCCAACATTGAGCGTGCCAACTCTGAGGGTTTGGGAGGTGTGGGCATCAGAGACCCTGGACGAGGGACCGCCGTGTCATGTACCTGAAAAGAAAGCTTGCATTTGGCAGATTTCATATGGAAACTCTCGACTACAACCTGCATACTTTTCACAATTTTTTGCGCTATATGTTCAGATAAACCCTTCATAGGTGCTAGTGGGGGGGGCAGTTTCCGGTATTTGGGTAGAAACTTCCGGTATTGGTGGTGGGGGTGGGAGGGTGGGCGACAAAATCGAAGCAACTAGTTTGAATACTATATTTGAGGGGGAGAAATAATTAATTAGATAAAACTGAATGAAAGCCAGAGAGAGAATGAGTGAAAATAGATAAATAATAAAAAAATACGGTAGAGAAAGAAAAAATATATATATATATATATATATATGCATACACACACACATACATGCACATACATACACATACACACAAACAAACAAAAAGAATGCAGCTCTGATAACGTACTGAGTCAACAACTATTGAAGAGGTTGTAAGAAGCAGAGAAAATTTTAGGAAAAGAATCAAATCAAATAATTAAATGAATGGAAATTGAACCACTGAGTGTGTTAATTAATAAGGCAATAAACAGAATGACTCTCCCCAGACACAATAACACACACACACACACACACACACACACACACACAGTAAGAGAGATTTGGCAATGCAAACTGGAAGAACAGAAGTCAAAACCATGAGCACATTTATATATTTTTTATTTATATTTGGCAGAAGTAACAGAGTGACTCAAGAGCCACAAGTTCCATATATTAGCACTTTTACTACTCCGTGAAACAAAACTCTCAGTCACTGAGTCACTATGTTACTTCTGCCAAATATATATATATATATATGTGTATATATATATATATATGTATATGTATATATATATATATGCACGTAAAAAGCACCATCCGATAGTGGCCATTTGCCAGCCTCGTCTGGCCCGTGCCGGTGGCACATAAAAAGCACCCACTCATGGAGTGGTTGGCGTTAGGAAGGGCATCCAGCTGTAGAAACATTGCCAGATCAGACTGGAGCCTGGTGCAGCCTTCTGGCTTCCCAGACCCCAGTCGAACCGTCCAGCCCATACTAGCACGGAAAACGGACGTTAAAAGATGATGATGATGATGATGATATAATAATAACAATAAGGGTTTAGCAACAAGTTGCTTGACCACATACCGAAAATTTTAGAAATAGCAGCCAAAAGACTACTATTTCCATTTTCTACAAAAATATGTCTCCACAGACAACAATATTTGTAACACACACATGGCAAAAAAGAAGAAAAATAATGAAATCAAACAGTCTTCGATTAATTATGGACGCGTTTCTGGATTAGAATCATAAGACTCATTTCCTTTGTCAACATAATATTTCGATAATTATAAATCTGAAGATGCTAGGAGAACTTATTGTTATATTTATAAACCCTTATTGTTATATTTATATATAAAAAAACATTTTGTATAAGTTTTTACCAAATATGGTCCTTTTCCATACCGAAAAACTACTAGGTGAAATTTGTTGATTTTATTAAATTAATAATTTTTCACCCTATATCTGTAATGATTATAGATCGTTAGCTCCTACACGCATTTTTTTCTCTCCTTGTTTTTTTCTGTGTCCCTTTCAGTCGAAGTGCGTAGGCTCAAAACGTAAAAGACTTTTTCTATTCCAGAGCGCTATACTAATACATCTGTTTGTTTCTACACCACCTGCCTTCGTCCTTTGTTTATTTTCGTAAACTTTCCCTTTACACACACACACACACACATATATATATATATACACACACACACACACACACACACACATATATATATATATATACACACACAGAGATAAAAAGAGAAAGAGTGAGAGAGATATAGACAGACAAACAGAGACAGAGAGGAATGGAGAGAGAGGGAAAAAGAAAGTATATTAAGTGACTGAAATCCTATGAAAGTGTGTGTGTGTGTGTGTAATATTAGCATGAAAATGTCTGTATGTATCATAAAATACCTTTTACTGTCATTTCAAGAACCTTTATATAAGCTTTAACAGAAACCAGCTGCTTCAATTGGAAATTGAATCCCAATAGAATATGGAAATTCAGTTCAAGCTTTCTCCTAATTGCTGTCAACGAGACTTAAATATATAGATTTGAATCAATAAACGTTTGTTCAATGTTCAAAATCCTTATCTAGAAACATGCATAAAATGGGCATGCAACACACACACACACACACACACAGAGTATCCACATACAATAAAACACAAATATCAAAAATACTGAAAAAAAAAACTGACAATTTAAACTTTTTTTATTTTTTTATTCAAAACCCAAGATCCTTATACAAATTATTCTACACGCCAAAATGAATATTTCATATCTTGTTTCGTCAAAATTCCAGAAGGACAGGACTGGTTTACAGGTATTTCTTTCAACTTTTCACCTCTCTCAATTTCATTTGCAAATACCTGAAATACAAAAACATAATAATAACATCCATCCATGAATTTATTTATTTATTAATTTTTAAATACAAATTTTGTCTGTGAATTTGCGCGTGTAATCTGGGAATGCATACAATGCCCTTCTCTGCCCTAGGAGTATGGAAAACACTCGGCGAGAAACGGAAGAAAATTTGAAGAAAGAAGGAAAAAACATAATAATAATAATAATGGTGGTGGTGATAGATTGTGTAAAAATGTAACAGCAGGGGAGGGTATAAAAAAAAAATCAAAATCATTGATTTCAAATGATGGTTTAAAATTACAAAAACATAATTATGTAATACATTCATTAGAATGGTCATTACTGTCAAAGTTGCTAATTATGCTGATGCATTTCAAAAATAAAAATCACTCAATGCACAATCAAGAGTAAAGCTAAAATGGTTCTGGTTTCAATCTCAACACACCATCAATCCCATTGTATAACACCAAAAGCCTTGTGAGTGGATTTGATGGTGCCGATGATGCTGTTACCACCACCATGCCACCACCACCATCATCATTATCATCATCATCCCCATCATTTAGTGACTATTTTCCATGCTGGCATTGGCTGGACAGTTTGACATGAGCTGTATGAGTATGCATGTATGCATGCTTGTCTGTACGTACACACAAAGACAAGTCAAAAGCTTTTCAGTATTTGCATACATGCTAGTTTCTGGTGTATGTGTCACATGACTGAAGCAGTTCAAACAACGGAAGGTACCCTTTGAGGTTGGTGTTATTCGTCCACCGCTGTGTTCTGAGTTCAAATTCCACCGAGGTCAACTTTGCCTTTCATCCTTTTGGGGTCGATTAAATAAGCACCCGTTACGCACTGGGGTCAATGTAATCGACTTAATCCGTTCGTCTGTTCTTGTTTGTCCCCTCTGTGTTTAGCCCCTTGTGGTAGTAAAGAAATAGGTATTGTGGTAGTTGGTGAGCTGACATGTTGTGCATTGCTTCACTCTGTATGTGATTTTGAAAGCTGCACAGATGAATGTGCACCAATGTCTAACATTGGGAACTTATACTTTATGAGTTTGAATTGGGCCATAACACTGCAGAAACAACCAGAAATATCTAATATGTGAAAGGTGAATGCACAGTTGATCACAGGATAGTAACCAGATATTTTGATTTTGATTTCACTTGCCTCAACAGGTCTTCACAAGAAGAGTTTTAGTGTCCAAAGAAGGAAAAGGCATGCATAAGTGGGCTGGTTACGCTCCTGGCATAGGCCATGAGATTATGGTCTCATTTGGCTTGCTGGGTCTTCTCAAGCACAGCATATTTCCAAAAGTCTCGGTTGCTAGTCATTTCCTTGGTGAGGCCTAAAGTTTGAAGGTCATGCTTCACCACTTCATCCCAGGTCTTCCTGGGTCTACCGATTCCAAAGGTTCCCTCAACCGCTAGGGTGTGGCACTTTTTCACACAGCTATCCTCATCTATTCTCACCACATGGCCATACCAGTGCAGTCGTCTCTCTTGCACACCATATCCAATGCTTCTTAGGTCCAAAATTTCTCTCAAGGTAGTTACACTCTGTCGAGTATGAACACTGACATTACACATCCATCGGATCATACTGGCTTCATTTCTTGCGAGCTTACGCATGTCCTCAGCAGTCACAGCCCATGTTTCATTGCCATGTAGCATGGCTGTTCATACACAAGCGTCATACAGTCCACCTTTTACTCTGAGCGAGAGACCCTTTGTCACCAGTAGAAGTAAGAGCTCTCTGAACTGTGTCCAGGCTATTCATATTCTAACAGCTACACTTTCAGTGCACCGTCCCCTGCTACTGACTTGGGCGCCTAGGTAATGGAAGCTATCAACTACTTCTAGTTTTTCTCCCTGGAATGAGGTGGAAGTTGTTCTCTTCCCATTTTCAGTGTTTGTAGAACCTGAATATTTGCCACATACAAAAACTATCCTCCCAGTTAGCCTTCCTTTGATATTACTGCACCTCTTATGTGTCCATAGCTTACAATGGGTACATCTTATACAGTTTCTACCTACGCCTCTACTACAGATCGAGCAGGGCCATCTGCTGGAAGGCATTTGTGGTTTGCCTGCCTTCCTACTTATTAGGACTTTGGTTTTAGCTAGGTTGACTCTGAGGCCCATATATATATATATATATATATATATATATATATACAGCTCAAAAGTAAATAGACACTTGTATGTGTGTATACACACACGTATGTATACATATACATATCTGTGTGCATATATACATAAAACATGTATATGTGTATATATATTTCTATGTATATATATATGTATGTGTGTGTGTATATATATGTATGTGTGTGTGTGTGTGTGTATATATATAAACACATATACACACACACTCATACACACATGTATATATGCATATGTGTGTGTGTGTGTATGTGGATGTGCAGGTTTCTGGATGTGTGTCTGTCTCTCAGGACCCTGATTGGCTTACCAGTTCCAGTCTTAACCATCCAACCCATACCAGCATGGAAAAACAGACACTAAAGAATGACGATGATGATGATACACACACACACACAACACACACACACACACACACACACACACAAAATTATATACACTCTTCATGGCTATATAAATAAATAAGCTATATCAGTGGTGAAAAAGCAAAAACAAAGCAACAAAAAAAAAAAAAACCAGCGGGATCACAGTGAAATTGTTGAGTGCTTCATTAACATAGTGCAGTGCTCTGCAACAAGCATGCCACAGCACATTGAGGCGCCACAAGATGATGCTAGGTGTGCTACACTGTAACCTGAATGTAATTTTTTTACCTATACCTTTAGTTATATTTTTAGTTCAGGTGTGCCGCCAAATTTTGAAAAGAATATAAGTGTACTGCAGGTGTAAAAAAAGGCTGTGGAGCACTGGCATAGTGAACTGGGTTCAGTATTTTCTCAAGGATGGTTGAAATTAAGAAGTGCCATATCCACTGAGCCAAATGTACAAAAACGGTCTTCAGTACAAAACGGTCTTCAGTACAAAACGGTCTTCAGTACAAAACGGTCTTCAAATCCCCGTCACTTAGCAGTTCGGCAAAAGAGACCGATAGAATAAGTACAGGGCTTACAAAGAATAAGTCCCGGGGTCGATTTGCTCGACTAAAAGGTAGTGCTCCAGCATGGCCACAGTCAAATGACTGAAACAAGTAAAAGAGTAAAAGAGTAAAAAGAGAGTGTAATTTCTATAAGTCAATAAAAGAGATCTCACACACACACACACACACACACTGAACCATACATACTTAAGACCCTAATCTCTGAAAAGAGGTATCAATGCATTGTGTGAGAATAATTTCAAATACTAAGAATGTACATCTTTCTGTTCTTAATGGCAACGGTAAGAAAGAGAACAGCACTCGCTGACCCTTTTTTTGTCTTTTTTAGTGTCACTATACCAAGAGTGGTTAAACAGAGGTTGACGAAATGAAAAGAACCATGGAACCATGACTAATGGTTTTCTTGCACAAGGAATCAGCACATGAATCAGCACTGAGTTATTTGCAGACCAAGAAGAACCAGGTTCAAACCTTAACAACAGCATGGATTGTGTTGAAGATAACCCAAGACCCGGATTGATGGTATTGGGCTGAGCAACATATTGGGAATAATCCAGACAAATATGAAGTGGTGGTGGTCATGGTTGTAGTGTGGGTAGCTGTGGTTAAAGTTGCAGTTATGGCTGTGATAGTGGTCAAGGTGGCAGTAGTGAGGGTAGCCGTGGTGATGACAGTGGCAGTGGTGGAGTGGTGATGGTGGTGGTAGTGGTGCCAGAGATGACAGTGATGGTGGTTGGGTAGTGGAAGTAGTTGTGGTGCTGGTGGTAGTAGTGATGGTTGTGACAGTAGTGGTAGTGATAGCAGTAGTGGTGGTAGTGGTTTTGGTAATTGCAGTGGTGGTGGTAGTGGTTTTGGTAGTGGTGGTGGTGGTGGTAGCAATGATGGTTATTAGTGGTAATGGTGCCGGCAGTAATGGTGACTGGGTAGTGATGACGGTGATTGTGGCAGTAGCGATGACAGAATGGGAACAATCTACAGAAACCTGTGAAAATGCCTGTGGACAAGATTTATGGACAGATTTATACCTGAAACTAAAGTATTAAATTGACATATTTTATAATTACTCCTAATTAAAACAAAAAAAATAAGCAAAAGAGAATACAATTAATGAAAAACTTACATCATCTGTGGTGGTCTCTAATATACCTGACAAATCTTTTTGGGATTTTTTCAGTTGATTTACCTTTCGACTGTCGACAGCTACTTTAGGGCAGTAATGAGTCTGTAAAGCCTGGAACATTGGAGAAAAGAAATAATAAACTATAACAAAAAATAAAACACAGTCTAAAAGAATACAACACAAGGGGTATATAAAGAGGGTTCACAAACTGGAATATACAAATCCTCATTATCATCATCATCATCATCATCATTGTTAACATCCACTTTTCTATACTTGCATGGGTCAGACAAAGTTTTTGTTGTGGCAGGATTTCTATAGCTTGATGCTCCCACCAACCAACCAAGGTAATATTTCCTAATTATGAAGATACTAATTGCATTATGATAACACTCATTTACAGCAATTACGCAATCTCAACACACGCACATACACACACACATATTCTTTTATTCTTTCTTGACATGATCGTTACCAGCATCGCCTTACTGGCACCTGTGCCGGTGGCATGTGTAAAAGATTCGAGCAAGGTCGCTGCTAGTACCGCCTGACTGGCACGTAAAAAGCACCCACTACACTCTCGGAGTGGTTGGCATTAGGAAGGGCATCCAGCTGTAGAAACTCTGCCAAATCAAGACTGGAGCATGGTGCAGCCATCTGGTTCGCCAGTCAAAATCGTCCAACCCATGCTAGCATGGAAAGCGGGCGTTAAACGATGATGATGATTTACTCTTTTACTTGTTTCAGTCATCTGACTGCAGCCATGCTGGAGCACCACCATAAAGGGTCTTTTTTAGTTAAAGAAATCAACTCCAGGACTTATTCTTTGTAAGCCTAGTACTTGTTCTATCGGTCTCTTTTGCTGAACTGCTAAGTTATGGGGATAGAAACACATCAATATCAGTTGTCTGGGGGGACAAACAGACACACACACATAAACACATACATATATACATATACGAAGGTCTTCTTTCAGTTTCCATCTACCAAATCCCACTCACAAGGCTTTGGCCAGCCCGGAGTTATAGTAGAAGATACTTGCCCCAAGTATGACTCAGTGGGACTGAACCCAGAACCATGTGATTAGGAGACAAGTTTCTTACCACACAGCCACGCCTGTGTACGATGCACTTCTTTCAGTTTTCATCAACCAATATCACTCACAAGATTTTGAGCAGCCCAGGTTTATAGGAGACACTTGCTCAAAGTGCTATGCAGTGGGACTGAACCCAGAACCATGTGGTTGGGAAACAAACCACACTTACCAAACCATACAAGCCATGCCAGCATGGAAGGAGGATGTTAATATGTGTGTGTGTAATGAAAATCACATTCGATGACTGGCATCCGTACTAGCGGGGTGCAAAGAGCACCATACAAGCGTGATCGTTGACAGAGCAGCTAACCGGCTTCCGTGCCAGTGGCACATAAAAGGCACCATTCAAGTGTGATCGTTACCAGCATCGCCTTACTGGCACTTGTGCCTGTGCTAGTAGGGTGCCAAGAGCACCATCCAAGTGTGATCGTTACCAGCATCGCCTTACTGGCACTTGTGCCTGTGCTAGTAGGGTGCCAAGAGCACCATCCAAGTGTGATCGTTACCAGCATCGCCTTACTGGCACTTGTGCCTGTGCTAGTAGGGTGCCAAGAGCACCATCCAAGTGTGATCGTTACCAGCATCGCCTTACTGGCACTTGTGCCTGTGCTAGTAGGGTGCCAAGAGCACCATCCAAGTGTGATCGTACCAGCATCGCCTTATGGCACTGTGCCTGTGCTAGTAGGGTGCCAAGAGCACCATCCAAGTGTGATCGTTACCAGCATCGCCTTACTGGCACTTGTGCCTGTGCTAGTAGGGTGCCAAGAGCACCATCCAAGTGTGATCGTTGCCAGAGCAGCCAACTGGCTTCCGTGCTGGTGGCTCATAAAAGGGCACCATTCAAGCGTGATTGTTACCAGCATCACCTTACTGGCACCTGTGCTGGTGGCATGTGTAAAAAGATTCGAGCGAGATCATTGCCAGTGCCGCCTGACTGGCCCCCCCATGCTGGTGGCACATAAAAGCACCCACTACACTCACGGAGTGGTTGGCATTAGGAAGGGCATCCAGCTGTAGAATCACTGCCAGATCAAGATTGGAGCCTAGTGCAACCATGTGGTTCACCAGCCCTCAGTCAAAATCGTCCAACCCATGCTAGCATGGAAAGCGGACGTTAAACGATGATGATGATGATGATATATATATATGTGTGTGTATATATATATGAATGAGAAGCAGCTTAAGGTATGTAAACGATGTCAGACACACATACACAAGATGTGTGTGCTGTTAGTTTGTCAGGCGGCTGCATTTTTTAGGCATAAGAGAATGTATTGTAAATACCCTTGGTGTAAAAACACCAAGGGCAGGCATGACATGTTGGGACATGCCAGCAAATGGTTCATAAACCATTTAACACATAGTCATAGCCTGCTCAGTATGTGGCAATTGACAAGTCAAAACAATGAGGAAACATCGATGTCCATTGCTCCGGAAAAAAAAAAGCCACCTCACAAACAAACAACATACACACCTCGTTTAAAGACCTAAACTGCTTCTGATTCATTTGTTTATATACCTAAGGGGTTTCTAATTTGCTTATATATACATAAGCTGTTTCTAATTCATATGTGAAATTTTTCCGTGGCATGACATGTTGCGACATGCTAGCTGATGGTTCTTAAACCATTTAGCCTATAGTCACAGCCAGTTGGACATCTCACAGCAGAGCCCTTGCTCAGTACATAGCACTGAGAAGTTAAAGCAATGACAAAACATCAAAGTGTGTCACTCCAAAAAAAGGGATTTGATGTGAGTTGTCTCACTTGGCTATACTCGGTGTTTTCGGGTATTTTCACACAAAGGGCATTGAGAACACTTTCTCTTACTCCTAAAAAACACAACTGCCCAACAAACCAACAATACACACACCTAGTGTATGTGTGTTCCACCTTTATATATATATATATATATATATATATATCTTTTGTCTTTTACCTTTTATTTGTTTCACTCATTTTACAGCGGCCATGCTGGAGCACTGCCTTGAAAGGTTTTAATTAAACAAATCGACCCCCGAACTTATTTTGTTCTTTGAACCAAGTACTTTGGTTTCTTTTGCCAAACCACTAAGTTACCAGCACCAGTTGTCAAGCAGTGGAGGAGGCAAACACAAAGATGCACACACACACACACACACACACAAAGGACTTATTTCAGTTTCCATCAACCAAATCCACTTACAAGGCTTTGGTCAGCCCAAGGTGCCTCGCAGTGAGATTGAAGCCAGAACACCTATGTTTGGGAAGCAAGCTTCTTACTACACAGTCATGCCTATATTGTTGCTATTATGCAAAAGTGTCGTAAGTCCCAAAAAAACATTGCTTTTGCAGAAAATGAAAAATAGGTTTCCCCATTCCAAAGCAAAACCATTGTACCACAATTTGACAATTTTTGATATCTTGGCATCTGAAGCAGCTGGGGACATGATAATTTGACCAAAAGAACCGGATATTGCAAGCAAAAATAAATAATGAAAAAACTGCATCTGGCCAAATACAACAGTAACATAACAGCAACGATATATATATATATATATATATATATATATATATATATATAATATATATCATCATCATCATCATCATCATCATCATCATCATCATATACACACAGACACATCAAATTATGTACACTCTTCATGACTAAATAAATAGGTAAGATACATCAGAGGTGAAAATCAAGCAGCAGGAGCACAATAAAATTTTGGGGTGCTTCATTAACATAGTGAATTCAGTTCATTCCTTTCTCAAGGACAGTTGAAACTAAGAAGTGTCCATATTCATTGAGCTGAATGTACGAAGACAGTCCTCAGTGTAATCTCTATAAGTCAATAAAAGAGACCCCGCAACCTCACCACTACCACCATCACACACATACACATACACAGCGGACCATGCATACACATTAACGCCCTGTGCATGACAAAAAAAAATTACAAGGGAACACGGGGGCTTGTAAAACACTGGAATTCTGAGGCCATCCCAACCCATTACACTGGGATTTTGTAAACAGAACTCTTCATGTGTTTGAAAGTTTTGACTTCCAAATATAATTAACAGCAAAATTGTCATCATCATCATCGCTGCCACCACCACCACCACCATCATCATCATCATCTATGCTTGTATGGGTCAGGCGGAATTCATTGAGGCAGATCTTCTCTTCTTCCAGGTGGTTGGCATATAAACCATGTGAAAGCAAACATTGGAGCATGATGCTGTCCTATGATTCCTTGACTCCTGTAAGATTGTCCTATTCATGCCAACATGGAACAAGGACATTAGATGATCACCATCATCATGACCATGGTGTGTGATATATTTTTTTTTTTTTTGTTCATCAAAAGAGGCAATGTGTCCATGACATTTAGCCTCTCCTAGACTAGCGAAACTGTTGTGGTTGATGTTCAGTTGAAACATCAATACTTACATGTAAAATGTAGGCTGGAATTCCAGAGGATATCCAGTTCAAGCTATGAAGGATAAAATGCAGGACACAAGCGCATGGAAACAGCTGAGATTACCAAATGCCAAGAAACAATAGAGGGAGTGTTCGGATAGCTAGTTCAAACTTACCCGCAGTTCCCATAAACTGCTCTCTAAGGCACAGCATTTGTCAGGTTCAACCTCATCAGGAAGATAGGGGTCACTGGTAAATTCTAGAAAAGAGGAAATAAATTAGAAAATCTTAGTTTAATTAAAACAAAAAACAAATAGATCAGGGTAATTAGAAATCATTAGTGCTGGTACCACAATAAAATCCAACCAGTTCAATTTATAAAATGGCTGCAGAACAATTAGAGACACTATAGAATCAAGACAACACATGATGGAAAAACTGGTTTCTAACCCTTTTGTTACTATATTTCTCTTGAGATAGTCTGCCTTTACTTCAATTAACAATGAAGAATTTAGTAAAATAACTTAGTCATTATTAATTGGTTTTTGCCAGAGCAGCCAACTGGCTTCCGTGCCACTGGCACGTAAAAGGGCACCATTCGAGCGTGATCGTTACCAACGTCGCCTTACTGGCACCTGTGCTGGTGTCATGTGTAAAAGGATTCGAGAGAGGTCGTTGCCAGTACCGCCTGACTGGCACGTAAAAAGCACCTACTACACTCTTGGAATGGTTGGCGTTAGGAAGGGCATCCAGCTGTAGAAACTCTGCCAAATCAAGACTGGAGCCTGGTGCAGCCATCTGGTTCGCCAGCCCTCGGTCAAATCGTCCAACCCATGCTAGCATAGAAAGTGAACGTTAAACGATGATGATGATGATGATGATGATGAAATTAACAACAAGTTCTGAAGAAAGATTTTAATTCAGAACTCTTGAAAATGAGATATTTGTATCACAGAACAAGGGCAGTCTGAGGCAGGTGAGTATCAAAAGGGTTAATCAATAACATTATTCTAGAGGAATGCCACAAAAAAAAACACAAAATCTTTCTATTACCAGGACCAACTACAAAAGAGCCTTCACCATTGTCGGATTGAGAAATGCTTGGAAATTTATAAAGTCACTCTGATTACAGGTGATTTTTCTATCAAATGCTATGAAACCCTTGAATATAACCCTTATAGTGAATTTAGAGGCGGTGGGCACTATGAATGCTGATCACATCAAGATAAACTGCAGTATTTTTCAAGGTAACTCCTTATCACCACTACTCTTTTGCATGCCCTTGTTCCCCTAAACTGTTGAATGATACAAAACATTGGTACAGAGTATACAAAAGACAAATCAATCACCTCTTTACATGGATGATAATCTAAAGCTTTCCATGAAAGATGAAATAGCTTTTAACAATAGTGAAACAATTTAGTGACAACTAGCACTATGAACTGGCAACGCTAGTGCATCCATATACAGCTGCGTGCGTGCGCACATACACGCGAGTACTGTCCAAATCTCCGACCAATCACATACAGCTAGCTGGCATTCAATTGGCGTATCAAGTTTCAGGCATTTTGATTGGGTTTTGGACAGAAAATTCACAAAAAAGTCACTTCTATTGATTTTTTAATGGCTTTGCCTGGTGACTGGGGAAATGTAAAGAAGTGCACGGCCACCCTTGGATGGTTTTGAATGACCATAGAAAGTGCGAGCTCTCTAGCTGAATAATTGTGGATTTGTATAAAGGACACACGCACAGACATTTTGCCGTTTATATATATAGAGATATTGGAATGGAGCTTGCTTTGATAAATGTGTTAAAGCCACATTCTTCAAGGAAAAACTCCTGAAAACAAACAACATACAGATAGACAGGCCTACTACCATCAAAGAATTAGATCCTGAAAAGGTTACAAATATTTAGGTGTATAATTATGGTATCCAGCACCCACAAACGCATGGAAAAATACAAAATGTTATTGTAGAGTTAGAGATATCCTATAGAGCAAACTTAATGTGAACAATTAGGTTTCCTGCAATCAGTACTTTAGCCACACTTGCTGTGGCCTACAACTTTATCATAAAATAGTCCATATCTGTGAAATTGATACAAAAGTATGTAAGTGCTCACAGTGCATCACATTCATCGACCAAAGGCAGTTGTAAATAGACTGTACATCCCACAAAAGTATGAAGGACATAGACTGGTGCAACTGCAACTGTCTCTAAACCATAGGGGTAGATGATGCACATCTAAAGAACACCAATGACTGGATGTTTAAACTTAGATTTCAAAACCATGTGTACTCAATATCAGAAGCAAGGAATTATGTACGGGAATTAAAGATAAACAAAACTGAGATACAACTAGATGAAATGGAAACACAAATAAAAAGAACAATCCAAATCAAACGGAATCTCAAAAACATTACAAAGTGATTATTCCATAAGGGCCAGTGATCCCTTATGTTGATACGGACATGATGCATCTGGACTTAAATCAGAAATAGAGATCTTCGTTATAACAACTCAGGATCAATGTCTAGAAACCAGCAAGAGAAACAATAGACCAATTCATCTCTGAATGCTTCATGTTAGTCACATCATCATCATCGTCGTCGTTTAACGTCCGCTTTCCATGCTAGCATGGGTTGGACGATTTTGACTGGTGAACCAGATGGCTGCACCAGGTTCCAATCTGATCTGGCAGAGTTTCTACAGCTGGATGCTTTTACTAACGCCAACCACTCTGAGAGTGTAGTGGGTGCTTTTTATGTGCCACCGGCACGGGGCCAGTCAGGTGATACTAGCAATGACCTCGCTCGAATCTTTTTACAAATGCCACCGGCACAGGTGCCAGTAAGGCGATGTTGGTAACGATCATGCTCGAATGGTGCCCTTTTTATGTGCCACCAGCATGGAGCCAGTTGGCTGCTCTGGCAACGATCACGCTCGGGTGGTGCTCTTGGCACCCTACTAGCACGGGGACAAGTGCCAGTAAGGTGACGCTGGTAACGATCACACTCGAATGGTGCCCTTTTATGTGCCACTGGCACGGAAGCTGGTTAGCCACTCTGTCAACGATCACCCTCACAAAATGAATATATTAATTGCCACGATTAACTTAGTATTTACATTGGATCATATGCCATAAATTTGGACTCCCATATGAAAAGAACTGGTGGGAACACAAGCCTGCCAAAGTAGTAGAAAATAAATGTATCACCGTTGTTTAGGACTTTGGTATTCAAACTAATCAAGCAAGTCAGGACAATAGACAAGATTTCATAGTAAAAAAATTATGCCTGACAAAAAACCTGTCTGCTCTTTTGTTACCAACCTGGCTGAAACCAGCTCTGGCTCTGAGTACAAATGTCTTGTTTTCATAAGTTTTGGATTAAAATCTTCCACCAAACACAATTTATGTTCCTAACAGTAGCTTAATGATAACTAAGTTATTTTAATAAATTCTTTGTTATATTTAAAATTAATTGAATGAAACACAGAGCATCCTAAAACTAATACAGTAACGAAAGGGTTAAATTATATACAAACAGGAATGAAAGTGCTCAGTGTACGTTAATTTTACTATTCAGGTTTCAGCTCTAATTGTTAACCGCATTAAACTCTATCAACTGTATGATCACATAGGATATTGTGCTTCCTGAGGAGAGCCGTAATGTAATATAAAGCAATAGGATAAGGACCCCCTTCGCATGGGATTGAACCTAGAAACTTCCCCTCCAAGGCACAAGTCCAGGCAAGTTTGTTTATGAAAGACCAACAGTTGTCCACACATACCATTTTCCTCTCTCCACGCCACCAGTGTCATATCCAAGGGAAAGGTAAAGGGGCCGATACAGCTTGGCACCAGTGACGTCGCAACTCATTTCTACAGCTGAGTGAACTGGAGCAACGTGAAATAAAGTGCCTTGCTCAAGAACACAACACACATCCCAATCCAGGAACCAGACCCACTGCCTCGTGATTGTGAGCCCAGTGCTCTAACCACTGAGCCATGAAGATAGAGAAAAACATGGATCTGAATGAGGAAGTGCCTTGTTTTGATTATGCCTGTTGGGGGTTCAAATATCGACTGTGTTTATCGTGTGATATCATGTGTAACTGAATATTGAAACATATGTAAGAGATGGAATAAAGAAATACCAAGTTGAAGCTCAAGTTCTTCTCTCTTAATATATATAATTTTTTCAGTTTCTATGTATGAAAGCTACTCACAAGGCTTTGGTGGTCCTAAGATGCCCAAGGTGTTGCACTGTAGGACTGAACTGGAAACCAAATGGTTAGGAAGCAAACTTCTTAACTATGCAGCATTGAATAGTTATGTGTGTGTGTGTGTATACTTGTCTTGACATCATATGACAGTTCTAAGAAAGCATCACCATCATACAGGTCACACTCAATCATGGGGAATATTACCTGATTTGGAAACAGGTGAGAATTAAAAACAAGGAATGTATGCAGCTATACAAAATTTGCCTCAATAAATTCTACCTAACCCACGAAGGAATGGGGAAAAAATGTTAAAATAAGAACAGTGCTGAGTGGCAGATTTGGTCATCATGACGATAATGATGACAATGGTGATGATGATGTACAAATATGGAATTTCATATAACATATTTAACTACAGAATCAATCTGAATCAACCAGTGTCTTTTTTTTTTATAGGACACTGCCCTTTTAGAGGGCATTGTTCTTTTATTGGGGGCACTGTAACCTATAAAAGGACATTGTATCAAATAAATGGGTACAGTGGTTAATCAGTTTGATAACAACCCACTTAAGACCACTTCTTATTCTCTGATACAAACTTATTGTTTTCAAGTGATCTGAATGAAAGAATGAGAGAATGAACGAACAAACGAACGAAAGAAAGAAAGAATAAATGAATGGATGAATGAAAGAAAGAAAGAAAGAATGAATGAAAGAATGAGTGAATGAATGAATGAAAGAATGAACGAAAGAAAGAAAGAATGAAAGAATGAATGAATGAATGAGTGAATGAATGAATGAATGAATGAATGAATGAATGAATGAAAAAAGAATGAATGAATGAATGAATGAAAGAAAGAAAGAATGAAAGAAAGAATGAATGAATGAATGAATGAAAGAATGAGTGAATGAATGAGTGAATGAATGAAAGAATGAATGAGTGAATGAATGAGTGAATGAATGAATGAAAGAAAGAAAGAATGAAAGAATGAATGAATGAGCACTCACCTGTTTGTCCTTCAGTTCTGTTGATCAAAACTTTACAAGCATTTTGTCTGTTAATAAGATTGTAAATAGTTGGTATTGTGGGGACGAGCGCATGTGTTGGGGCATATAAAGATATTCGGGCAAGTCTTTTTATAAAAGCTGCCAACATATATGCAGGTAAATATCTGAAATACAACAGAAAACAATTACCAAATGTGTCATAACAATCAATAATACATACAATAATTATTTATTGAAAATTGGATCTCTTCGGTTTGAACGGCAGTTTTTAAAAATAATTTCCACGTAAACTAAGAAAAAACTTTGTATACTGGTAGAATGTGTTTATAAAAATCTTTTCTCTTGGCTTATTGAGAAAATTCTATAGTTTGTAAGATATTTGTTGGGTTTTTTTTCTTCTTCAATTTCTGCAATTTCAACCAATCAGTGACATCTATTGAGGTGAAAACATTCTGTGCCGTATGAATATGTCCCTCGTTTGAGAAACAGATCGGGTTTATTTACATTTCTGAGAAAAAAAAAGATACCCTTCCCCCAACCCTTAACTCGAGACCTAACCCAAACTCTAACCCTAAAACAGATTGAAATGCAATAGATCGATACTAGGATCATAATTATGGGTAACAATTTCATATGACACCACCAGAAAAAACTGCCGTTCAAACCGAAAAGATCCTGAAAATTTTATAAAAATCATTGCATACAGTTTATTTAATTAAAATTTTCAAATTATGTTATAAGTTATGGCCAGAATAAATATTTAGATATTTCATAATTCCCATAGACAGTTGAACTTCCATTTCTTAGTTTGGATAGAAGTGGCATCCTGTTACCTATTTCTAGGGCACTGGTTAGTCTAACGCCACAATGAGTAACACCTGACCACATTGCCATATACTAAGAAGGAACCGAAATCCATGTGGTCATAACATCAAATTCATGAAATATATAATTTTATCAATATATACAGATGTTGGATAAAATAATGGAAACACCTCAAAATTTCAAACAAATATATTTTAATATGGAGTAGGATCGCCTTTGGTTGTAATTACAGCTTGAATTCTACAAGGTATGGACTTGTACACAGTCTGAATTATTTCCAAAGGAATTTTTGTCCATTCTTCAGCTAAAACAGTCTCCAGTTCTTGTAGTGATGATGGTGGAGGATATTGACTCCTTACTTTTCTTTCTAAAATGCACCATAAATATTCAATAATATTGAGATTTGGGGACTGTGGTGGCCAGATAACATGCTCAACTTCACTAGAATGTTCCCCGTGCCATTCAGTAACAACTTTAGCTGTGTGAATTAGTGCATTATCATCCTGAAAGATTGTGTTTCCCTCCAGAAACAGTTCCGCAACCATAGATATGGTTTGATCAGATAAAATGCTAAAAATAGTCTTGACTATTAATTCTGCCATTTCCAAGATATAGTGCCCCCCATCTCATCAAACAGACTCCATCACATACCAGTGGGAAAAACTAGAAGTAGTTGATAGTTTCTGCTACCTAAGCAACCAAATTTGTAGTGGGGGTGGATGCTCAGAGAATGTTACCACTAGAACAAGAATAACCTGGGCAAAGTTTAGAAAGATTCTACCCCTACTGGTGACAAAGGGCCTCTCGCTCAGAGTGAAAGGTAGATTGTAAGATGCATGTATGCGAACGGCCATGCTTCACGGCAGTGAAATATGGGCCGTGACTGCCGAAGATATGTGTAGGCTCGAAAGAAATGACGCTAGCATGATCTGCTGGATGTGTAATGTCAGTGTCCATGCACGACAGAGTGTAAGCACCCTGAGAGCAATGTTGGACATAAGAAACATTGGATGTGGAGTGCGAATGGACGAGGAGAGCTGTGTGAAGAACCACTCTCAAACAGTGGAAGGAATCCGGGGTAGATGGAGACCCAGGAAGACATTGGATGAGGTGGTGAAGCATGCTTCACCACCTCACCCCATGTCAAAAGACTGAGACCTCTGAAGATATGCTGTGACTGTGAAGACCTAGCAAATAAAGTGAGTACACAGCTGTAACCTACACCAGTGTCGCAAAACCAGCCTATTCAAAAGTACCTAGGATCATAGGGTGACATGCAGGGGTCTTTCCCTGTCCTCGCCCTTAATTGCTTTATCTACCAAGGTACTGTCAATTCGAATAGCTGGTCCCTCTGTTGGGTCGACATTCGGCAGACTCTCTTTCTCCCATTCATTCTCTTCATTTAGCAACCTTTCATACCTTTGTAGCAGTTGACTATGGTGCTGCTAACCAGTCATTGGGTATAACTCCATCATGAACTTCCTAATTTACAATGTGGGTGACTAGGCCAAAGCCCACACCACCAGATGTTTTAAGCATCTCTGCAGTGATTCCTGATGGGCCAGGGGCTTTTCCTGGTTTTATATCCTTAATTGCTTTATCTACCAGGGTGCTGTCTATTCGGATAGTTGGTCCCTCTACTGGATCAACATTTGGCAGGCTCTCTTCCTCCCATTCATTCTCCACGTTCAGCAGTCTTTCATAATGGCTCTTCCAAGCCTCTTTCTTTTCTGAATCATTAAAAGCAAGTGCACCATCATCCATGCAGACACATTTCTCTCTTGTGACATCATATATGTATATTATATACAGCAGTATATAATAAAATAAAGAACTAAATTTGAAAAGCATTAACTTACTTAACTTGTGACATCCTCAAAGAGTAAAAAAGAGAAAAAAACGAAGGGGATAAACAACAGTGAATGCTTCTCTCAACCCAAGATGGACTTATTCAATTTAAGACAATTATTAAGAATTTTAATTATATATATATAATATATATATATATTATATAAATAAAGCGCAAGGAAAATAATATTTCAACGTACTTTGAAGACAGAAAGAGGTTCAAGTTGCTGAAAAAGTTTGCTCTGTATTTGAATGAAAGATTGCAGGATCCAATAAGGAGTAGAGTTTTTTATAAAAATCAGGATAATTTCTGGAAAAAAGTAAAAAAAAAAGAATAAGAGAGAAAAAGAGATCATTGAATTTAACAATATAACAAATTAGAAATAAGATTATTGTGGACTTTGCCATCATAACTATCTTATTGTCCACTTTCCCATGTCATGCTTGCATGGGTCAGAAGAAATTTATTTAGGCAGATTTTCTACAGCCAGAAGCAGATCCCATTACCAACCTTTGACTAGTTTCCAAAAACGGTATATGTCTTCCATGACCAGACATGCTTTCATGAAAGACTAGGAAATGAAGGACACTGCTTGCATGACAGGGACATTTATTTTACAATCACATAATGTTGAAGTAAGGAGACATAAATACAAAGACTCACTCACTCGTTCACACACACACACACACACACACACACACATGCACGCGCGCATAAACACACACACGCACACATATTTATATTTGTGACCTTTCTTTACTCTAGATGATTGGATACACTTTGAGGGTATTTGGCTGCTATTTCTAGTTAGTCAAACGAACACACGCGCACATTTCCTTCATATATATATATATATATATATATATAAAACACATGCACACACACACACACACACACGCATAAACACACACATACTTTTATATTTGTGTGTGTGTGTGAGTGTGTGTGTTTATATATATATATCATCATCATCATCATCATCATCATCGTTTAACGTCCATTCTCCATGCTAGCATGGGTTGGACGGTTCGACAGGGGATCTGGGAAGCCAGGAGGCTGCACCAGGCTCCGGTCTTATCTGGCAGTGTTTCTACGGCTGGATGCCCTTCCTAACGCCAACCACTCCGCGAGTGTAGTGGGTGTTTTTTACGTGCCACCTGCACAGGTGCCAGAGGGGTCTGGCATCGGCCACGTTCGGATGGTGCTTTTTATGGGGGGGGGGGTGCAGAAATATAGGGGAGCACCAGTGGGAGGGGTGGTTCAGAGAAATGATGACAGGTTCTAGGCAAGTAGAACGTAGGATATCGAGAGAGGGGTAATGCATGGTGAAATAGCGTATTGAAGAGGGGTGGGGGGTTCGAAGAGTAGACACCTATAATGGTGGTGGGAGAAGCGACATCCGGTATAGATGGAGCAAAAATATAGATATCCGGTATTGGTGGTGGGGGTGGGTAGGGCGGGTGCACCGCGAAGATACGAATGTTGATTACATACGAGGACAAGAGGAGAAATGAAATGAATAAGATTAGATAAGATAGACAGATAGAGAAATTTGATAAAATTATGAATGGTCAGTAAAGAATTGAAAATAGCAATTCAAACACCTATCTTGCTCGCGCTAGCTGTAGAAATGAGTAAGAGACTGTGACAGACTGGCATCCCATCCAGGGGCAAATGTTGTGATCTTGGTCACTTAATATGCCCTGGAAACTGAGTAACTGACCCTGTGAATCTAGGACATGAGGCAGTAATGCCCAAGAAAAGACGATGATGATGATGGTGACAAGTGTTAGGTTTTACAGCTTGATCTCTCTCCCCTTGAGATGAAGTTAACAGTTCTATAGGAAGGGGAAAAAAATGCTTCCTATGTTTCAAGAGGGTCGTTAAAAATTCAGCAATTAGCCATTTGTGAAAAGAAATTATTAATCATCAAAACATTATAGTTTCTGCTGGTTTGGTCATGTGATGCGTACGATTAAGGAGAGCTGCATAAAGAAGTGCCGAGCCCTAATTGTGGAGGGAACCTGTGGAAGGGGTCAAGCCAGGAAGACGTGGGATGAAGTGATGAAAAAGGATCTTCAGACGCTGGGCCTCGCTGAGGAAATGACCAAGAGCCCAGAGTTGTGGTGATCTGCTTTACTTGAGAGGACATGTCAAGCCAAGTTAAAATAAGGGTCATCCATACATACAGGGTTGTTGTCCTTTACAGGTGCCAGTACCACATAAAATGCAATCATACTGTTGCTGTGTAAATGCACCCGTGCTGGTGGCATGTGAAAAGCATCCAGAACACTCTGTACAGTGGTTGGCATTAGGAAGGGCATCCAGCTGTAGAAACCATGCCACTACAGACAATTTCTAATCTCAGCACCGCCTGACTGGCGTCCATGTCGGTGACATGTAAAAGCACCAACCGATCGTGACCGTTTGCCAGCCTGCTCTGGCCCCTGTGCTGGTGACACGTAAAAAACACTCGCCATACTCTCAGAGTGGTTGGCGTTAGGAAGGGCATCCAGCTGTAGAAACACTGCCAGATCAGACCAGAGCCTGGTGCAGTCTCCATGGCTTACCAGACCCCGGTCGAACCGTCCAAACCATGCTAGCATGGAAAACGGACGTTAAATGATGATGAGGATGACAGCTCCCCGGCTGGCCAGATACTGCCATACCGTTCAACCCATGACAGCATGGAAAACAGACGTTAAACAATGATGACTACAAAATTTGTGGAAAACAAAATCATTTCCTACTCACAAGTTGTGTTTATCCATCAATATGAAAATTCCATTTAATGACAGCAAACTAACGGAACCTCCTGATTGAAATAAAACAAAAATTATTTGAAACTATGAAAATTACAAATAAAAGTTATCATTAATAACACGACTGACAATGACATTGATACAGTGGAGGGGTGAATCATTGATTAAACTCATTCAAATATTTAACTGGCGCCAACTCACCGCCATCACTGAAGTTGACATCAGAATATAAAGGGACATAACTAATGTACAGCATAACATCTATCTGAAGCTTTCCAATTACACCATTAATAATACAGATCTTTTCGGTTTGAACGGCAGTTTTTTCTAGCGGTGTCATATGAAATTGTCACCCATAATTATGACCCTAGTATCGATCTGTTGCATTTCAATCTCTTTTAGGGTTAGGGTTAGGAGTGGGGGGAAGGGTGTCTTTTTTTCTTCACAAATGTAAATAAGCCCAATCTGTTTCTTAAACGAGGGACATATTCATAAGGCACAGAATGTTTTTTTTAACTCAATAGACGTCATTGATTGGTTGAAATTGCAGAAATTAAAGAAAAAACCCAAATATCTTACAATCTATAGAATTTTCTCAATAAAGCCAAGAGAAAAAGATGTTTTATAAACACATTCTACCAGTATACGAAGTTTTAAATTTTTTAGTTACCTAGAAATTATGTTAAAAACTGCCGGTCAAACCAAAAAGATCCAATAATACAGTAATACCTCGCTTTACGAGGATCCGTTTTACGAGACCCTTGGTTTACAAGTTTTATTTTATAATAAATATAAAGATCCAAATTTTGAAAGGAGTGCAAAAGTTTCTAGTACCATAACAAATGCTTCTACATGTTACCAAGAAATTTATAGAGAACGAAAGAAAGCTTCTTTTAAGCAAACAACTTTAGACTTGTTTTTTAAAAAGAAATCTACAAGTCTGTCTACAAGTGCTTGTGAATCAGCGATCACATCTACAAGTGATGGTGTGCACAAGTCTAGTGAAAGTGATTCAGAAAGTTATTATAATGATAATATTTTGTTTATTCTAAATGATCTTGACATTCTTTTTACTTTCTATAAAATATTCTTTACTTTCTACTGTTGTTTTATTGCCATTTTTTAACAAGTTTTATAAATTTTATAGCTAAAATATTTTTCTGGGAACAAATTACAATTCGCTACTATGGGAAATTATTGCTCTGCTTTACAAGCAGTCCCTGGGGGAACAAATTAAATCATATGTCAAGGCATTACTGTAATTATTTCTACAATAGGCACAAAGCCAGAATGGTTCATTCATCTGGTGTCGTTTGTTTCCTGTTCTCCAGATAGAACATGTCTGGACTGTTTATTGTTTGATAGACAGTGAGGTTATTATTAGCTCAGCTGGAAACAGAAGAGTTGGTGACAGGAAGAGCATCCGGTTGTAGAAACCATGTCAAAGCAAACAATGGAGCACAGCACAGTTCCTGTCAAACCATCCAACTCAAGCCTTAAAAACAGACATTAGACATTTAAATGGAGGTGGAGGGGAAGAAGGAAGATGAGGAGGAGGAGGAGGAAGATGGGAGGAGGAGGGGGAGTGGAGGAAGATGAAAGGAGAAGGAGGGGTGGAGGAAGATGGGGGGATGATGATGATGATGATGAGGAGGAGGAGGAGGAGTTTATATGAAAAATAATTTGTAGAATACTCACCCATCTTAAACGAATTAAATAAAAAATCTGAAAGTTGCAAGGGTGCTTCAAGACAGGAGATAACATCTGTGACAGATACCAAGACTCTTTTATACAACCCAAAGGTTAACTGTTAAAACAAAAAAGAAAATTAACAATTTAAGTTTCCAAATAACAATTTATCTAGTTTTTATGAAATTTTATTTTTAAATATTATCAGTTTCTAAATTGGAAATTAGTTGATACTTTGTAACAGAATCTCCTCCACTATACCATTTTATACTTGAATAAACAACAAATCATATTTCTTTCAACCCTTCTCCTCATGTGACAAGAGTTATAATCAGAAACAGAATTTAAACAACTGAAGAACAATGAATTAGAATTAGTAACTACTGTTAAATCTTTTTATCTTTTAGCGTCATGCCAACCTCCCTTCATTGGACACTAAACTCTGCTTGCGAAGACCTGTTGGGACAAGTGAAATCGAAATTGAACTAAATTTGATGACTGGCACCATGACGGCTCCATCAGAGCGGGATCACTGCCAGAGCAGCTGTCTGGCTTCCGTGCTGGTGGGCACGTAAAAAGCACCATTTGAGCATGATCGTTACCAGTGTTGCCTTACTGGCACTTGTGCTGGTGGAACATGAACAAAACATTCGAGCGAGGTCGTTGCCAGTGCCGCTGGACTGACTCCTGTGCAGGTGGCAAGTAAAGAAACACCATTCCGAGCGTGGCCGTAGCCGGTACCGCCACACTGGCCCTCGTGCAGGTGGCACATACAAGCGCCCACTGCTTTCTCAGAGTGGTTGGCATTGGGAGGGGCATCCGGCTGTAGAAGCTCTGCCAGATCAGATTGGAGCCTGGCGCAGCCATCTGGTTCGCCAGTCCTCGGTTAAATTGTCCAGCCCAAGCTAGCAAGGAAAGCAGATGTTAAAGGATGATGATGATGATGATTATATATATATATATATATATACACACTGTGCTTGAGGAGACCTATTGAGTCAAGTACATCAACATCAAAAAATGAAAATGGAAATTGTAGTTGTGATACCTGTGCCGGTGGCACATAAAAAGCACCATCCGAACATGGCCGATGCCAGCACCGCCCTGACTGGCTTCCGTGCCGGTGGCACGTAAAAAGCACCAACCGATTGTGGCCGTTGCCAGCGCTGTCTGGCACCTGTGCTGGTGGCACATAAAAAGCACCCACTACACTCACGGAGTGGTAGGCGTTAGGAAAAACATCCAGCTGTAGAAACACTGCCAGATCAGACTGGAGCCTGGTGCAGCCTTCTGGCTTCCCAGACCCCGGTCGAACTGTCCAACCCATGCTAGCATGGAAAACGGACGTTAAACGATGATGATGATTACTCTGTCAAATATAATGCTTTTTCATTCATATTGTTTTGAATTAATCATGCATTATTGCATAGGTTCAAGATTCCAGTGACAATTATTTTTACAAAGACATTATAGAGTATACTTTGTCCCATATTGAAACAGATGACCACCACTATACAACTCATAGTTTAGTAATGGAAACTGATAATTACACGAACATAAATCAAAGAGTGTAAGGAACAGAAAAGGTAAATCATGCTTACATATGTTTCAAACCTAAACATAACATCTTACATTGTACATAACACATAAAAATACCATTTAGCTTTTCTTCAGGTCTAATCACCAATGGTTGTTTGCATTATCAATAGGGGATGAATGAATGATTCACTAATTTGGCCACTATAGAATGGTAGGTGGAAGTAGCCAAGTCAAGTAATATTCTACCAAATGACTTATGAATGGATTTGGTAGACAGAAACTGAAAGAAGACTGGTGTGTGTGTGTGTGTGTGTGGATGTTTGTATATACTAATGTGTGTGTGTGTCTTTGTATCTGTGTTCGTACCCCCATCACCACTTGACAACTGGTTTTGGTATGTTTACATTTCCATAACTTAGCAGTTCAGTAAAAGAGACCACTAGTACTAGGCTTAACAAAAAAAATAAGTCCTGAGGTCGATTTGTTTAACTAAAATACCTTCAAGGTGGTGCTCCACTATGGCCACAGTCAAATGACTGAAACATGTAAAAGATACAATTCATCATCATCATCATCATTATCGTTTAACATCCGCTTTCCATGCTAGCATGGGTTGGACGATTTTGACTGAGGGCTGGCGAACCAGACGGCTGCACCAGGCTCCAATCTTGTTTCATAATTGGCACCAACACTGGTAGCACACAAGAAGCACCCACTAGATGATGAAGCACCGACAACAGTGTTTGAGTGGTTGGCGTTAGGAAGGGCATCCAGCTGTAGAAACACTGCCAGATCAGACTGGGCCTGGTGCAGCCTTCTGGCTTCCCAGACCCCAGTTGAACCGTCCAACCCATGCTAGCATGGAAAACGGACGTTAAACGATGATGATGATGATAACAAACCTTATGTTCATTTAACATTTATCTCTTTTAAATCATTTTAAAGGAAAATAACTCTAGCAAAAACACAGCATCAATTATTATAAAGAATTATAAAGAATTTTTCTACAGGTGTCCCCCAAAACCACCTTGCTGGAATCCTGAATTTTACTCATGGTTAATAATTGCAAATATAAACATTGTAACATTAATATAAACATTTTAATTTAATTATAAATATACTTACTTTCTTCTGTAAAAATGTTAACAGGGATTTATTTAGTAACCTTTTTTCTGCCTTATTTTCATTTGAATTTTCAGATTTTGAAGCTGAAAGACAAATTTTTTTTTTAAATCATTAAATTTCTTGTACAAAATACCCTCAACAAAAACCTTAAAAACATACTTTTATTCATGCTTATTCACCAGTTTGGGGAACAACTTGTCCATGGAAAGCTTTTAGTTCCTATAACACACACACACACACACGCGAAATTTATAGAAAAACAAAAGACGAAGACATGTATAAACAACCAACAGGTATATTAGTTTAATGCTAATGAAGGTGAGAAAGTCTTTTACGTTTCAAGCCTATGCTCTTCAACTGAAAGGAACATGAGAAAATAAACAGATCATCATCATCATCATCATCACCATCGTTTAACGTCCGCTTTCCATGCTAGCATGGGTTGGACGATTTTGACTGAGGGCTAGCGAACCAGATGATTGCACCAGGCTCCAATCTTGATCTGCCAGAGTTTCTACAGCTGGATGCCCTTCCTTAACGCCAACCACTCTGAGAGTGTAGTGGGTGCTTTTTACGTGCTACTGGCACGGGGACCAGTCAGGTGGTACTGGCAACAACCTCGCTCGAATCCTTTTACACATACCACTGGCACAGGTGCCAGTAAGGCGATGTTGGTAATGATCACACTCGAATGGCGCCCTTTTACGTGCAACTGCCACGGAAGCCAGTTGGCTGCTCTGGCAACGATCACGCTCGGATGGTGCTCTTAGCACCCTACTAGCACGGGCACAAGTGCCAGTAAGGCAACGCTGGTAACGATCCCGCTCGAATGGTGAAGAATAAAAATGGCTTTTGGATCTAGCGGTCAATCATAGCAAAGTTGACTACTTTACAGAGTGTAGTGGGTGCTTTTATGCAGTACCAACATGGGTGATTTTATGTGGCACTGACACAAGTGCTTTTTAGGTTACCTCAAAGACAAATGACAATGTTTGGTTTTCTTTTTTCGGATACAGTGTTGGGTGTCTGTGTGAACAGTAACAACAGCAGTAGCATGGATGTAGGGACAGGGCTCCATTGTGAGTCTCTTTTGATGGTTGGCTATTCTTTGGGGTCCTGGGTCAACCTAATCAGAGCTGACCTGGAGTAAAGCACACCTTAATTACAATGTTATGATCAGTTAACCAGCTAGAAACACCAGCTAAATCTCTCCAAAATCATACTGAAATCATCTCAGAAAAGGACATGCTGAATAATGTGGTCATGGCTGGAGTGCCTTTTTGATCATTTGTCTGTTCATTCAGGGTTGAGCGACAACAATAACACCTTAACAAGATAGTGAACTTTCTAATGTTTGTAAGTTTTATTCCAGCAATAACAATCAGTAAATTTAGCCTTTTAGCATTTAAACCAGGGGTCTCCAAAGTAGTTGATATCAACTCCTCGGGGTTGATGAGATTATTGAAGGATTTGATAAATGCGCATCTACTTAATTTTTATTATTATTATTATTATTTATTTATTTATTTTCTTGTACATCAACAAACGCCGCCAGAATAACCAAATTTGAATCATAAACGTACAACACTGCTATCGAGGAGTTATCTCCCCTCTTATATTTGCTGGTCAACTTTAGTGAAACCCGAAGATGGAGACAACTGCGCACTGACCAAATCCACATTATCCAACTTGGCTACAATCAACTACCAGTTTTTTTTTTTTTGTTTGTTTGTTTGTTTTTTTTGTGATGTTTTTATCCTTTTTTTTGTTTTATTTTTAATCTTCCACATGACAGGACAACAACACCAATGCATCATGCCTTGAATGGCACAAAACAAGATGGAATATACCAGAAATGGGAACCCGTACCAGAATGAAACAGAGCAGACACAATTTCTCTTCCACATTCAATAAACTATGTATGCGTTACAGATCTCTGCCAAAAAAAAAGATATTCAACAAGACCTACTCAGCCAGATTAAATTTAAATCAGACTTTTTGCCTATAAAAAGGAACCAAGTATTTAGAAATAAAATATATGAGCTTCAGAAATTGTAAATATTCGGGTCTTTTCGGTTTGAACGGCAGTTTTTTAAAATAATTTCCACGTAACTAAACACTTTTAAACTTCGTATACTGGTAGAATGTGTTTATAAAACATCTTTTTCTCTTGGCTTTATTGAGAAAATTCTATAGTTGTAAGATATTTGTTGTTTTTTTTCTTCAATTTCTACAATTTCAACCAATCAATGATGTCTATTGAGGTGAAAACATTCTGTGTCGTATGAATATGCCCCTCGTTTAAGAAACAGATTGGGTTTATTTACATTTCTGAAGGAAAAAAGATACCCTTCCCCCCACCCCTAACCCTATCCCTAAAACAGATTGAAATGCAATAGATCAATACTAGGGTCATAATTTCATATGACACTGCTAGAAAAAACTGCCATTCAAACCGAAAAGATCCAAATATTCCACTAACACCCAGATATGAAGTTGGAATCAACAAAGGATTATTTGTCAAAGGACTTAGAGTCTACATGAAATGAGTGGAAATGTCTTAATTAATGCTTGTGTCACATATGACCAAACCAAAGACAGCAAGGTGAAATGGATCAGGGACATTGAGTTGAATCCCCTCTCTGTGTCTGTGGAACAGTTCAAAACGAGAGTTACTAGTTAGTTTCCATATTATTGGATTCAAACGATTGGATTATTTGAGAAATGGTACAAAAAATGTGCAAGGATTGTGTAAAAATTAATCAAAAGATTTTATACAGACACTAATTAAAAATAACAATTAAATGAAGTAAAATGAGTGTAACTAATTTGGAATCATATAAAATGAAACACGATATACACACATACAGATATATATACATCTAATATAGGATAAAATTTTTCGAAAAAAATTATATCAATCGCCAGCATATTAAAAAATACCTTTAAAGGTTGAAATTATAAACAAGGGCAAAAGAAAAAATTTCTAATGCCAAATATGCCAAAAACAGACACATAGTCAATAACCATATAATTCATCACTATAAGCATGCGTCTCGAAGAAAGCTGACAGAAAAATGGAATTTTTAGTATTTCTGTCAGCTTTCTTCGAGACGCGTGCTTATAGTGATGAATTATATGGTTATTGACTATGTGTCTGTTTTCAGCATATTTGGCATTAGAATTTTTTTTCTTTTGCCCTTGTTTATAAGTTTTATATATATATATATATATATATATATATACAGTTCAAATTTACAGTAAACAAAAGGCAAAGAAAGGTGAGGAACAACAAGCATTAGTTTAATGCTTTGGAAGAATGGAAAAGTTCTTGGTGTTATGAGCCTACGTTCTTCAACAGAAGGGGTTGAGAGGAGAATACTGGATAGAGACAAAATGTGTTGGGTTTAATGATTCAACATGATGAAATGACTGGAAGGGAGATAATAAGTGACCGAGCTGAACTAGGATGTGCAAGCACGTGTGTATCTAAGAATTGTGTGTGTATGTGTGTGTGTGTGTGTGTGTGTGTGTGTGTGTGTGTGTGTGAATGGGGATAAGTGCATGTAAATGTATGTGGACAAGCTTAAAATTATGTGAGCCCGTGTGAGTGTATGTGTATATATAAGTAACCCAGTGTGTGCATTGTGTGGAGCGATTTGCATTTCATGTATTTGTGTGTGTGTGTATGTGTGTGTGTGTGTGTGTGTGCATAAGGACAAGTGTATATGTGTGAGGCTATCATGTATGAGTGTGTGTGCATATGGACAAGTGTATATGTGTGAGGCTATCATGTGTGTGTGTGTGCATAAGGACAAGTGTATATGTGTGAGGCTATCATGTGTGTGTGTGTGCATAAGGACAAGTGTATATGTGTGAGGCTATCATGTGTGTGTGTGTGCATAAGGACAAGTGTATATGTGTGAGGCTATCATGTTGTGAGTGTGTGTGCATATGGACAATGTATATGTGTGAGCCTATCATGTGTGTGTGTATGCATAAGGACAAGTGTATATGTGTGAGGCTATCATGTGTGTGTGTGTGCATAAGGACAAGTGTATATGTGTGAGGCTATCATGTGTGAGTGTGTGTGCATATGGACAAGTGTATATGTGTGAGGCTATCATGTGTGTGTGTGTGTGCAAACGTTTGTGTGTAGCAGTTAATGTGTGCTTGTTTAAGTGGTGTGTTCACATGTGTGTGAGTTGTATGTATGTTGTGTGTGTTTATGTGCGATAGTTATATGTGTTTATGCATGTTGTGTATATATTGTCTGTGTTCAGGCATGTTATGTGCATGTTGCATTGTGTGTTTTTAGGAGTGAATACTGTGTTGTGGGGGAATGCATGGAGGTGTGAGGTGGAGAGAGAGAGAGAGCAAAGGTGTGTGTGTGTGTGTGTAACTCTAAAGTATCAAACTCCTAATCACATACAAAAGACAATAAATAAGTAACTAACCTTTGAGGAATTCCGTCATAATCAGCTCCAAACAACAGAAGATGTTACCATCTGATGAGCATTTCTGTAAGAATTGGAAAATCATAAATACAATATTTCAAATAAATTCATATTTTGAGCAAATAGTTTAAAATAAGTAAGTCATTATTATCTCAAAATCAATTTATTCAATCAAATCATGCGGAAAAAAATCATGTTGAGATTATTTTTAAAATTCATTTCAAAAAGGAAAATATATTAAATGTATACAAATAGGTATAAACACCCTGAGTCAATTTGCAGTGCCCCCTAGATAGGCTGGAGAATATATGCACTCCAGATTGGTTATCCCCCCCCTCCAGCAACAGAGACCCAAAAGGCAGAAGCTGCAAACTGACAAGAGAAACAGATTACTCTTATTATATTCCCATCATTGTACAATGACTGGGATGCACTAAGCCGGTGGCTCGCCATTAATAAGATGCCAGGTGACAGTGCTAAGCAGTGATGTGAATAAATATAAACTTGC
The DNA here is from genome assembly GCF_006345805.1 of Octopus sinensis. NCBI lineage: Eukaryota > Metazoa > Mollusca > Cephalopoda > Octopoda > Octopodidae > Octopus > Octopus sinensis. Next base: position 6,412,125 of record NC_043016.1, on the reverse strand, counting down.
AACCATTCCAAATATGTTTGTGGCATATCCAAACCCTGTGCCGGTGGCACGTAAAAAGCACCATCTGAACGTGGCCGATGCCAGCACTGCCTTGACTGGCTTCCATGCTCGTGGCACGTAAAAAGCACCTATCCGATCGTGGCCATTGCCAGCCTCCCCTAGCACATAAAAAGTACCCACTACACTCACAGAGTGGTTGGCGTTAGGAAGGGCATCCAGCTGTAGAAACACTGCCAGATCAGACTGGAGCCTGGTGCAGCCTTCTGGCTTCCCAGATCCTGGTCGAACTGTCCAACCCATGCTAGCATGGAGAACAGACGTTAAACGATGATGATGATGATGATGATAAGAAAACCATTCGCTGTATTTTGTCGTGGATAACCATTCGTTGTTGCAATAACAGGAATATAATTAGAGGGACTTTTCCCTTTTGTCAGTTTTTAAGTGTCTGCCTTTCCAGTTTATGTTGTTGGAGGGAAATTAACCACGCCATAATGCCCGCATCCAGCAGCCTGGTTAGGGAGCATTGCACACTGACTCGGTGTATTTACACTTATTTGTCTACAGCAAGAAACTTTCTCATAAAAAATTGAGGATCTTTTCGGTTTGAACGGCAGTTTTTAATATAATTTCTAGGTAACTAAACACTTTTAAACTTTGTATACTGGTAGAATGTGTTTATAAAACATCTTTTTCTCTTGGCTTTATTGAGAAAATTCTATAGTTTGTAAGATATTTGTTGTTTTGTTTTTTCTTCAATTTCTGCAATTTCAACCAATCAGTGACGTCTATTGAGGTAAAAAAACATTCTGTGCCATATGAATATGTCCCTCAATTAAGAAACAGATTGGGTTTATTTACATTTGTGAAGAAAAAAAAGATACCCTTTCCCCCACCCCTAACTAACCCTAACCCTAAAATAGATTGAAATGCAATAGATCGATACTAGGGTCATAATTATGGGTGACAATTTCATATGACACCACTAGAAAAAACTGCCGTTCAAACCGAAAAGATCCAAAAATTACAGTAAATGGCTTTCTTCAAGTTTATATTATATATACATCACTGCTTAGCACTTTTGTCCTTTCATATTAAATATATAATATACTTTTTAATTCTTTAATTTTTTTTATAACAAATTTCAGCTGTTAGGGTGAAGCCATGCTGGAGCACTACCTTTCAGTCAATCGTATCAACCATCATCATCATCGTTTAACGTCCGCTTTCCATGCTAGCATGGGTTGGACGATTTTGACTGAAGGCTGGCGAACCAGACGGCCGCACCAGGCTGCAATCTTGATCTGGTAGGGTTTCTACAGCTGGATGCCCTTCCTAACGCCAACCACTCCATGAGTGTAGTGGGTGCTTTTTACGTGTCACCAGCACAGGGGCCAGTCAGGCAGTACTCGCAATGATCTCACTCGAATCCTTTTACACATGCCACCAGCACAGGTGCCAGTAAGGCGACTTTGGTAACGATCACGCTCGAATGGTGCCCTTCTACGGCATGGGCACCAGTCAGGCAGAACTGGCAATGACCTCGCGTGAATCTTTTGTCTGCTTATTATTTTATCAATCTTTCTTAAACAGCTAAGTTACTTTTATGACACAAAATAATTTTACAAATGTTCCCAACACCAACTTAATAATGATAAAGATATTTTACTAAATTCTTCATGATGTTCGAAATTAATTCAAGTATCGGTAATTTATTTCAACAGAAATATGGAAAGAAAAGGATTAATATAATCCCACTTAAAAGGGTTTATTGAAATAAAATAGTACATGCAGCTCCTTTAATTCTGCCAGTCTTAATCATAAATAACCAACTAAAACTAGTTATATGTAAAACATACCAAGAAAAAGAAAAACATTTGATTCACAAGAAGCAGCACTGCATAGAATATAGAGCATTTGCTTCCTCATCACGTGGCTCTGGGTTCAGTCCGACTGCATGTCTCCTACTGTAGCCTCAGTCTGACCAAAGCTTTGTGTGTAGATTTGATAGACTGAAACTGAAAGAAGCCCATCAGCATCATCATTTAACATTCATTTTCCATGCTGGCATGGATTGGATGGTTTGACTGAAAACTGGTAAGCCAGGAAGCTGCACCAGATTCCAATCTGATTTGGCATGGTTTCTATGGCTGGACGTCCTTCCTAATGCCAACCACTCCAAGAGAGTAATGGATGCTTTTTACGTGCCACTGGCGCAAGTGCCAGTTATGAAACACTGGCATTGGCCACAGCAACAATCTTACTTGGCTTGACAGATCTTCTCAACTCAAGCACTGTATATTGTTAAAGGTCTTGATCAGATGTCACTGCGTCCGTAAGGCCCAAAGTTCAAAGGGTATTTCTTTTTACATGCCACCAGTATAGGTGCCGTTTATGCAACACTGGCATCAGCCATAACGATTTCACACACACACCCATGATTGTGTGGTAAGAAATATGCTTCCACACCACAAAGGTTCAGGGTTCAGCCCCACTGTGTGGAACCTTGGGCAAATGTCTTCTACAATAGCGTCGGATCAATCAGAGGGGATTTAATAGACAGAAACTGAAAGAAGCTGGTTGTGTGTGTGTGTGTGCGCGCACGTGTGACTTTAGGTCTGTGTTTGTCCCCACCACTGCTTGACAACTGATGTTAGTGTGCTTATGTCAAAAATTCCACAGAGAAATATTCTTTTAATAAAGTATGCATCGCAACTAATATAAATGTTCTACGTGTCATGGAAATGGAACAAACCTCTTGATTCTTTGAAGTTAAAATATTCACAATATGACCAAGAAAATTGAGTCTGACATTCTCATTTTCAAAACTAGAAGATTTTGATTTTAGCAACTCTTGAATATTTTCATCTGTATTTAGAATTTTAGGTGAAATTTTCTGGAAAAAAAAGAAAAAAGAAAAAAAGATAAATGAATGAATAAATAAAAAAAAATGAATTCAAAATGTAAGTAACATGAAATAATGAATAATCAACCAATATTTAGTTAAATGCAATATATCAAAAATTATTTTCTGCTATAAGTACAAAGCCTAAAAATTTGGGGGAGGGGCTACTCAATTTCCTCAACCACAGTACTTGACAGGTACTTTATCAATGGTCCAAAAGGATGAAAGGCAAAGATGTCTCCCAGTAGAATTTTAACTTAGAAATTAAACCTAGCAGAAATGTTTTTTGTCTGGTGTATTCACAAATAGTGGTCTTTTTTTTTTCTTTTTGGAATAGCAAAAGAATAAAATTTAAAATCAAATAAAAATACATCATTCATTTACTTTATATATATATGTATATATAGTCAACATATAAGATCCAGAGATTGTCAGTATAGAAAACATTTAAATGATTTAAAATTTAGACTCTGAGTCTTTAGGAGAAACCAATTCTGCAAAATAAAGAGTGGCTTTAAGAGAAATCAAATTGAACAGATATAAAGGCAATTATGCAAATAAACAAATTAAATATAACTGCTTAGGTTTGATATACAAAAAATATATATATATAGACACACACACATGGAGGCGCAATGGCCCAGTGGTTAGAACAGCGGACTCACAGTCGTAGGATCGCGGTTTCGATTCCCAGACCGGGCGTTGTGAGTGTTTATTGAGCGAAAACACCTAAAGCTCCACGAGGCTCCGGCAGGGGGTGGTGGTGGTGATCCCTGCTGTACTCTTTCGCCACAACTTTCTCTCACTCTTTCTTCTGTTGGCCTGCTCGCTTAGCCAGCGGGGTGGCGTCATTTGAAGGCTAAAACAACGCAAAGCGCATTGTGACCAGCGATGTGTAGCAACATCTGATAGCCTGGTCAGTCACAGTGATCATGGTGATATATACACATACACACATGCAAACAGAAAGACAACAAAGGCTGAAGATTTTCAGACAAAGAATGTTTAAGTATAAATATTTGGATATTTATCTATTAATAGATCAAACTTACACAGAATACAAAACGACAGAGAAGATCAAAAGGGAAGAAGTAAGGTGTCGTAAGTCCAACAGTTGTTTCTGAGGGCTCAGAGTTCTATCATAACAATGGTAGAAATAGTTCACCAAAATATGCAGGCAGTAACGGAAGCAAATACACATTGGATAATCAAGCCTCCATCAACAGTATAGAAAAAAATTTTACATTTCAGATCACGATGCAGAGAATAGGTTGAGATTAGGAGAAAAACCTTATAGTATGCAAAACAAAGCTTGTCCAGTTATTGACCAACAGATGTAGAAACAGTAGAAATTGCTACACCCATTGTAGACTGGTCAGCAATCTACTTTGGGTGTAGTAATGTGTAGGAACAATTGTAGTGATGTGAAATAAAGAATGTCATTTCATCCATTGTTTTGGTTTGTTCATTTACTCATACATACGTATGAAAGCTTCCAGGTATTTTCCATCTACCAACTCCCCTCACAAAGTATGCCTTGGCCCTAGGAGACACTTGCTCCATTATGCCATACAGTGGAAACAAACCTGAAATAATTTAGTTAGAGAGCAAACTTCTTAATCACACACCACACACACACACACACACACACACACACACACACACACACACAAAACAGGCTTCCACATAGCACACAGTTGCCATCTACCAAATTCGTTTATAAGTCATTGGTGGACTGGGAGTTATGATAGAAGGAATTTTCCCAGTATGCTGCTCAATGGAGCTGAACCAAAACTGAATGGCTGCAAAGCAACCTCCTTATCCACACGGCTAACAATGCCATCACTTTTGTGGTGAATAGATTTGTTAGTGTTCAACTGAAGAAGGAAGCAAAAGGAGATGAGAGAAAAGGAAAAGTTGCAGTCATCACAACCTGTGAGGGTCATTTAGATCAATCGGATGAGATCATCATCATCATCACCATCATCATCATTGTTTAATGTCCACTTTCCATGCTAGCATGGGTTGGATGATTTTGACTGAGGGCTGGCGAACCAGATGGCTGCACCAGGCCCCAATCTTGATTTGCCAGAGTTTCTACAGCTGGATGCCCTTCCTAACACCAACCACTCTGAGAGTGTAGTGGGTGCTTTTTACGTGCCACTGGTACGGGGGCCAGTCAGGCAGTACTGGCAATGACCACGCTCGAATCCTTTTACACATGCCACCACCACAGGTGCCATTGAAGCGACATTGGTAATGATCACGCTCAAATAGTGCCCTTTTACGTGCCACCGGCACGGAAGCCAGTTGGCTGCTCTGGCAACAATCACGCTCAGATGGTGCTCTTAGTACCCTACTAGCATCGGCATAAGTGCCAGTAAGGCAACGCTGGTAATGATCACACTCGAATGGTGTCTTTTATGTGCCACTGGCAGGGAAGCAGGTTAGCCGCTCTATCAACAATCATGCTCTTATGGTGCTCTTTGCATCCCGCTAGTACGGATGCAATTACTGATTTTTCAAAATGAACTTCTGTCGACAGATTTGGTTGTTTGTTTAGCTTCAGATCAGCCCTGATACAGCTGACCGCTGACCAAAGCCATTCCATCTGTGACTCTCATTTGTTTTATGGTATCGTGTATCCAGGAAATGCCATACCATGTCTGTTTTTAAGAGAGTAAGCTGAAAGTTGAGGGAGATTTGGTAGTTATTTTCAACAAATCAAATGACTACATAGATTTTAGAGTTATGTAGGACTAATTCATTGTCCAATGTGTGTTTTCATAAGAGGTTTCAGGGAGATTTAACAGCTATGTTTGTTTAGCAGCTCCAGTGAATGAACTGAGTCTCACATAGGTACAGAAATGACTGTGTAGTTAAGAAGTTTGCCTTGCAATCAAATAACTACAGGTCCAAACCCAGTTTGTGGCACTCTAAGAACATGTTTACTAGCATAGTCACAGACTGACTGATGCCATACAAGAAGAATTTGGAGATGGAAACAGTATGGAAGTCACACACACACACATAAATATTATCTTGCTCACAAACAGGTAAGGGTTGGCAACAGGAAAGGAATCCAGCTGCAGAAAGTCTGCCTCAACAAATTATGTCTGACACATGCAAGCATGAAAAAGTGCATGTTAAAATGTAATTATGCATGTGTGTGTGTAAACTCTTTCTTATCTTCCAACCTCCCTCTCTCATCTTTTGTCTTCATCTCTTTACTGACCTTACCTACTTCTCATTCCATTTTTCTTTCTTATACTTTTTATCCTACCACTTGCTGTTCACAGGTGAAGCTCACTTGGTCCTGCATTCCTTATCAGATGCAGCCAGTTTTTGGGGGTTTTTTTAACAGAAAACCCTGCTGTGTCCCATTAATTTCTCTCCTGTAAACTTTTCCCTTGAAAACATTAGATTTTCCACTCCTCACATGTTCCCTGTAATCTTTTTGATTAATTTTACTGTGTAATATAAATTTTGCTGATGCAGACCAATACCAACCTCTTTGAAGTCTTTATGATCATATACTAGTAACCCTTACAGGCTAAGGGTTGTTCTTTTTTTATTCCACTTGAAATAGAATCAAACATTTGGGTAGAACAGGAATACTATGAAAAGAGGTACTCTTGTGGGTTTCAATTCTACCAGCTAGCTGGTAGAATTGTAAATATATCAGAAAAATACCAGAGAGCATTCTGCTATCAATTTTACATTTTGAGTTCAAATCTCACCAAAGTCAAGCTTCTTGTCACCCTTTTAGGGTCAATAAAATAAAACAGCACCCAAGTACTAGCATCAAAGGCATCAATTTAATATCCTCTCGTTTCAAAATACATTGCCTTGTAATAATATAATAATAATAATGAAATTATTGTATACAGTGCTCAGGTGCACCACAACTTGTCAAAAGTGCGTATAAAGTATACAAAGTAATGTACAAATGTCTGGGAAGTGAACAGTGTATGAGTCAGATACATTCTTGCGTGTGTGCATGGAGGGGAGAAAATCAAGTGTAGTGTTGGCAAATCTCAGGAAGCATGGAAGTTTTAAAGGATGCAGTGCTCTGACAACTAACAACTGATGCCAGCAGTTTGTTCCATGCTTCAGCAACTCTCAGCGTGAAAAAATGTTTCTGAAAGTCATGGGAGCTGTGCTGTTTTCTGACTTTGTAAACATGTCCACGGGTGTTAGACAGGTGGAGTTTGAAAAGGTGGTCAGAGTTATTCTTTGTAAGATGGTTAATAATTTTATGGGTGTCTGCCATACTTAAATCTTGTACTTAAATCATAAACCATTATATTTATCAATGTCCCGTTACCATATATACTAATTAAAAATTGAGAGGAGAGAAACCTGTCATGAAGAATTTGCTAATTTTAATTACATATCTGTCGTGAGTGCAGGACAAAAACCCCATTGTTATAGTGTGAAAGTGGACAAAATCCCCATGGCTATATTTTTCGATTATTTTTTCTTTTTTTTTCACCTTTTACTTGTTTCAGTCATTAGACTGTGGCCATGCTGGGGCACCGCCTTGAAGAATTTTTAGTCGAATGTATCGACACTAGAATTTTTTTTTATGATTTTCAACCAGCGCATGAAGTTAAGCCTAGAAGGTATTTCCACATGCTAGAAACAACAGCCAAATCTCTTGAAATCTTTTTATAACCCTCAACGGTTTTTTTTTTTTTCTAAAAATCTTTTTACTTATTTCAGTCATTGGACTGCAGCCATGCTGAAGCACTGACTTGAAGAATTTTTGGTCGCAGAAAAAGCAGCATTAAAAAAATATATATTTAAAGTCTTTTGTTTTCTTTTCTCAGAGCTTACTAATAAGAATAAGTTGACCTATCGAACTTTCTCTGGCCTTTGAGGGTCTAAATGAAGGTTAATAATTTAAAAGTACTTCTTATCGTTTGTCTAAATAGGGGGATGGGATGTTTCTTCATAAAAATGACAAATTCTGTTTTTTGTGAAGAAAAAACATGCCAGAGACATGTAATATTTACTTTCATTTTATGTGTGTGTATATAATATATATATATATATATATATTATATAAATAATAAATATTAGGGAATATATCCAAATTTACAGGGAAAAAAAATCAGATTTAGGATTAAATCCAATTTTATAGTAAAATATTATAAAATATTATTTGAGACAAAACCACTATTTTGCAAAACAAACAAGGAAAGACTTAATCAATACATAAAATTTAATAAATAGTCAAAAAAACCCGCCACTACAATCGTTTCTTGTCTTGATCGACAATCTTCAGGTGGACTTCCAATCTAAAAAATCAAAATTTTAAAATAAAAATAATACTTTTAAATAATTAAAGTATAAATGAAAAAAATTAGTATATAATCCATATATAACCTATATATAATCCATATCGAAAATATAGACTAATTACCACGAATTCCCTTACCCAAATAGAAATAATGAATATTTAAGGAATTTAGCAATTAAAATTAAAGATATGAGAAATATGGATAGTATTATAGTACAATCTGATAAAACAAGGAACTTATATAAATTAGATGTTAAATTATATGATAAACTATTAGGGAAAGAAATAATTAAAAAATATAAAATTGTTCCAGATGATATTCTTTATAATATTAATAAGGCCTCTAAAGTAGTATGTTAAATATGAGTTGGATAATAAAACTGAACCTTATGTACCTTTGCACCCCAGAATTACTCTTAAAGACCATAAGATAATTTTTATTCAGACCCTAAAGTTAGATTAATTTGCCCATGTAAATCGGACCTAGGTAAATTAAGTAAATTTATTTTAGATAAATATATTGATAAGTTAATAAACTTAATTATTTAAAATTATGGTTTAGTAATAATAATACATTGAAATGGTTTAATAATATTAAAGATAAAAATCGTTATAAATTTATTCAAATAGATATAGATAATTATTATTCTTCTATTAATGAAATTGTGTTTAATAAAGCGCTTATTTTCGCAATGAATAAAGTGGGCATGTCACGGGAAGAAGTTAATGTAATTAAATTGGCTAGGAAATCGCTAATTAAATATAAAAATAATTATATGGGCTAGGAATGATACTAGAGATTGTTTTGATATACCTATGGGAGCACCAGATTCTGCACAGGCTACTGATTTAGTAGGTATTTTTCTTTTATCTCAACTCCAATTAGAAAATCTTAAGATAGAGGGTGGTTTATATAGAGACGATCTTCTACTAGTTACAAAGAATTGTACTAATAGGAATCTAGAAGTATATAAGAAAAACTATATAGTTTCTTTAAAAGATATGGTTTACGTATTACTATATATAAGGAGAATTATAATGTTAATTATTTAGATGTTAATTTTAATCTTATTACAGGTAAACCACAACCATATCATAAACTTAATGAGAACCTTAGATATATAAATGTTAATAGTAACCTCACCCATTTTCTATTAAAAAATCGTTGATTAATAATATAAGTAAACGTATTTCATTACTCTCTTATGATATAGAGATTTTTAATAAACATGCTAATTATTATAATGAGGCCCTTAGAGGGGCAGGTTATAATAATATATAAATTTTATAATATTAGCATAATGATTTAAATGATAATTTTCGAGATACTTCTAATAATAATTAATTTTGTTACGTTTAGTGGTAAAAATAATAGATATTATAAAAAAAAATAATAAAATGATAAAAATATAAATAAGAATAATAATAATAATAATAAATATAATAATAATATAAATAAGAATAATATAAATAAAAATAAATTTAATAATTATTATAATAATTATATTGTTAAATTTAATAATATAATAATTCCTTAAATGCTGTACATAGATATAATTCTGATAATAATTTTAATAAAATAAAGAATTATAAATATATTTATAATAATGATAATAATAATAAGGTTAATAAGAATAAAATTTGGTTAATAGTTCCTTATGGAGATCAAGTTAAAACGAATATTATTAAAGAGATTTTAGATGTTATAGAACTATTTATTAGAGATAATCGTAAATATAGAAACATTTTCTCTTTTAATAATTTTGGAGTTGGTACTCTACCACTAATAATGTTGGTAACATTATTTCTTCATTAATAAATATAAACTGAATAATTTTTATAAAAAGAATTATTTGATAATAATATTATAATGATAAGACTTATATTAATTGTACATGTAGAGATAAATCTAATTGTATATTAAATAATAATTGTGATATTAACGATGTAGTGTATAAATGTATAGTTACATTACAGATAATAACTTTAAGAATAATAATTACACAAAAGCGGTTTATATAGGTTCTACTTCCTCAAAAATAAAACTAAGAATTGCACAACATATGAATTCTTTTAAAAATAAAAATTAATCAACTCAACCGGACTTAGTAAGTATATTTGGAGTCTTAAATCACTAAATATTAATTATAGTTTAATATGGGAAATAATTTGTAAAACTAAATCATATAATATAGGAGCTAATTGTTGTTATTTATGCTCTAATGAGTTTAAAGAAATTTTATTTTATAAGTATGATAATTTACTTAATACTGGGGAGGAGCGCAAAATAAAATGTAGACACAAGTACTTTACTTATATAATAAGTTTCATGATAATAGCAATAATAGTTCCCTTTTATAGGTTATTTTAGTTTAGTTTAAATTAGTTTAGATGATATATTTTGGTTATGTTGTCTAGGATTTAATTATAGTTAGTCTTTATTGATATTTCTTTGTTTTAATTAGTTCATTTTAATGTATTTAATTTAGCAGTTTATGGTACGTTAAAACTTTAATAATTTATATTAGATTTTTTTATTTTTTTATTTTTATTTTTATTTTTTTATTTTATTATGTATTTTTATTTTGCATTTGTTATATGTATTTTGAGGATATATTTATATGTTTTTGGGTGTTAATTAGTGGTGTTTTTATTGAGTTTTGTATGTATGTGTGAATGTTTAAGATCCCTTTGTTTTTGTTTTTTATTTGTATGTTGAATTGACAGATTTTATTTGGGTATTGTCTTTTATAATAAAGTACACACCCATAACATTATAAGTGCCCACTTCATTCGTTGTACTTGGGTTTGCATGTGAGCCTCAGCATATGCACCTAACGGCCACTCCAGCCCCACATGGATAAATAAACACATACATCCCCTAAAAATAATAATAAAAAAAAAAAAAAAAAAAAAAAAAAATGGGAGTAATCCCATTCACACCAATTATATGTATACAATTATACACACTTGAATAATACATACTAGCCCTAATATACAGAACATACTAATAATCACCAACTAACCACCATCACAAATGAAACCCACACCCATACAATGACAAAACTCCCCCATACCCTATTTACACCTACATAGTAATCCCAATATATTCTTCCATACATGGACGCAAGTGCGTGAAGCACATGAACATAATTAGTACGTACAACCCCTAATACACACTAATATATACGTATCAAGCTCGACCTCCACAGTGATAAGTTTACACACAATCACACCCAGATGGGTGAATTGCACAACCAGTGAATGCTCACACATACGGGCGTGATTACATTGTTGCATATATCGAGCCAAATAGTATGCATATGTACATGTGAGGGGTACACGTAAATGAAGTGAGCGTGTACCCCCTGTATTTATACCCGTGCGTGAATATACACATGGAGACTACCACACAGGTACAAATGTGTTTAGTAATGGGAGCCCCATCACTACACTTAATGTATACTCTCACCCATCCGCACGGATGTGTAAGTGTATCTCCGGTGTATATGTTGAGGCTTATTTGTAGAGTTGTTTGAAGGGAACGTCGTTGAAATTGTGAATGAATGGGTAGAGTTGGGAATTGTAACCGGTGGTGGACTAGTGTTGCTTGGAATTGTGAATGGATTAGGGTGGTAATGAGGTAGGCATTGAGTATGGGTTACTGTAAGTTGTTTGTTAGAGTTGCTAGGGTGAGCTAAAGCTCATAAATGTATATAGTTGATTTTTCATGATAGTTTTTTAAAGAATCCTTCATATAAATAATTTTTTTAAGTAGCGTTGGTTTGCTACGTGGAAATAGTTTTTAGTTCCATTTATTATATTTCTCCATTCATACTATGAATGACGTTTACTTTCTATGGCGCGTATTCTTTTTTTACATTAGTTATTTCCATGGTAACGTAATTTTGTTTTGGTTTTTAAACGGCTAAGAATCTAATTTCACTTCATAATTTTGTAACTGAATTGTAGTATGTATTTGATTTATCCTATGTCATAATGTTATTTTTGATATTCTGGTTAATTACGATGTATTTATTGTTGTTTTCATAAGAGTGTTTATGTATATGAGATTGGTTGTGAGTTTTTAATTGTATAATTAATTTATTTATCTGTATGAGTGTGGGTGTAATATTGTTGTATATATCGAGTTTTAGTGAGTATGTATATGCGTATATGTGAGGGAGCATATGTATCTGTTGTGTGTGTGTGTTTTTGCGTGTGTGTGTGTTTGTGTGAATGTGTATTTGGGTTTGTTATTTAGGATTTGGGATGTATGTGTTAATTTGTCTGTGTGGGGAGGGAGTGGTTTTTGGTGTATATTGAGGTTTATAAGTTAGTATAGGTTTGTGTATAAGTCTTGGGTCTGTGGTTTACGTGTGGGTTTTTGTGTGTGAATGTTTAGGTTAGGGGGATTGCTATATAAGTTTGTTATAGGGTTTAGCAAGGGAGATTTTATCGTTATATGTTTTTATGATTTTGTTTTATCATGGTTTTTTTTAGTAATTCGTGGTATTTTGTCTATTTTAGGTGTTGGTTTTTTTTTACATTGTTTCATTCATAATTTTTGAGTGGTGTTCGTTTTGCCACGTGAATAACCGGGTGGTGGACTAGCGTTGCTTGGAATGTGAATGGAATAGTGTAGTAGTGAGGTAGGCATAGAGAATGGGATTGGGTTACTGCAAGTTGTTTGTTAGAAGATGCTAAGGTGAGTTAAAGCTCATAAATGTATATAATGTTTTTTTTGTGGGTGTGTAAGTATTGTTTGTATATGTCGAGTTTTAGTGAGTATGTATAGGCGTATATGTGAGGGAGTATATGTATCTTTTGTGTGTGAGTGTTTTGCGTGTGAGTGTGTGTTTTGTGTGTGAATGTGTATATGGGGTTTGTTATTTAGGTTTTGGATGTATGTGTTAATTTGTCTGTGTGGGGAGGGAGTGGGTTTTGGTGTATATTGAGGTTTATAAGTTAGTATAGGTATGTGTATAAGTCGTGAGTCTGTGGTTTACGTGTGTGTATTTGTGTGTGAATGTTTAGGTTAGGGGGTTTACTTTATAGGTTTGTTATAGAGTTTAGCAAAGGGAGATTTTATCGTTATATGTTTTTAAGAGTTTTGTTTTATCATGGTTTTTTTAGGGAATTCGTGGTAATTAGTCTATATTTTCGATATGGATTATATATAGGTTATATATGGATTATATACTTATATTTTTCATTATACTTTAATTATTTAAAAGTATTATTTTTATATTTTAAAATTTTGATTTTTTAGATTGGAAGTCCACCTGAAGATTGTCGATCAAGATCAGAAGAAACGATTGTAGTGCGGTTTTTTTTGACTATTTATTAATTTTATGTATTGATTAAGTCTTTCCTTTTTTGTTTTGCAAAATAGTGGTTTTTGTCTCAAATAATATTTTATATATATATATATATATATATATATATATATATATATATATATAGTTATTCAAACGTATTTCTTATCGTTTTTATGTTTCTACACATTCTTGAAGTAAATGTTTTCCCTTTTGTTAGAATACAGACAATATGTAGATTGAGTAGTAAAGAGTTTAGCTCTGTTCTGTTATTCTATAATTGATGTTGGTTCATTTATTTTCATTTTCAAACTATTTATTCTAAAAACAAGGAAACACGGAACATACCATTGTGAGGGACATAAATGTTTTGACACCGTTTTTTGATTAAATATATTATATTTATTTAAAAATTAGAATTTTGAAAAATAATATTTTTTTTTTACAACTGCGATTTGCGTTTTTGTTTACATGAAATTATTTTTTAAAATTTTAAGATTCGGCTGTTATTTCTAGCATGTAGAGAGACCTTCTAGGCTTAACTGTGATGGTTGAAAATCACTTAAAAAAAAGATTCTGGGGTCGATACATTCGACAAAAAAATTCTTCATGACAGTGCCCCAGCATGGCCACAGTTTGGTGATTGAAACAAGTACAAGATTTTTAGAAAGTAAAAAAAAAAAAAAAAAACGAATAAGTAAAAAAATATATATATAACGGGGAGAGGGGTATCCAAAATTTAAAGAAATTCGGCTTTTATTTCTAGCATATGGAGAGACCTTCAGGGCTTAACTTCATGCGCTGGTTGAAAATCATCTAAAAAAAATTCTGGGGTCGATACAAAAATTCTTGGGTCGACTAAAAGTTCCTCAAGGTGGTGCAGTAGCATGGCCGCACTCTAAAATGAATTACATCACAGAAGTTGTTTTGATCAAGCTTAAAGAAAACATTCTGGGTTCCTTACAGCCATCTAAAAGTTCTTCAAAGCGGTGCAGTCAAGTAACTGCAACAAGTTTTTTTTTTAAAGTCTGGGGTTCGATACATTCAACTAAAAATTCTAAAAGTGAAAAAATAACCGAAAAATGAGGCTTTTGTCTGGACCCCATCTATCATATATAGAAGGGGTGACATCATATCGATTCTTTAATAACGGAAACAAATAACATTTTGACGTTCGATAAATCTAGGTTATGACGACCTATTTTTTATTTTGCAAGAGTTATAGTTTAGTGAATTACAATCCATCTGTTGCTATTTCTTTATCATTCCTCTAACTCGGAACGTGCAATTTAATTAAATCTGGAGTCCACTAATGTGCAGTGCAATGAGTACCGTGTTGGTACCCAAAATGTCATCTTGACTCAGATATTCAGCTGGCAACTTGTCGTTGTATACATGATCAGAATATAAACACATGTTTAGTTTAGTAAGTACACATTTGACTTCAATATAATACACTGACTATATATATATATATATTCATCATCATCATCATCATCGTTTACAGTCCGCTTTCCATGCTAGCATGGGTTGCACGATTTGACTGAGGTCTGGCGAACCAGACTCCAATCTACAGCTGGATGCCCTTCCTAACGCCAACCACTCCGAGAGTGTAGTGGGAGCTTTTTACGTGCCACTGGCACGAGGGCCAGTCAGGCGGTACTGGCAACGGCACGCTCAAATGGTGCTTTTTATGTGCCACCTGCACAGGAACCAGTCCAGCGGCACTGGCAACAACCTCACCCGAATGTTTTTTCACATGCCACCAGCACAACTGCTAGTAAGGCGACGCAGGTAATGATCACGGTCGATATATATATATGTGTGTGTGTATGTATGTATAATACACTGACAATATATATATATATATCATCATCATCATTTAACGTCCATCTTCCATGCATGCATGGCCAGGACAGTTGACAGGAGCTGGCCAGGTAGAAAAACTACCCTTAGCCACTTTGTCTATTTTGGCAGGGATTTTACGGTTGGATGCCCTTCCTAACACCAACCACTCCACAGAGTGGACTTGGTGCTTTTTACGTGGTACTAGCACAGGTGAGGTTGGTTTGGGCATGCTTTTTACAGCTGGATGACCTTCCAAGTGCCAACCACTTTACAGTGTGGACTGAGTGCTTTTTACATGGCACCAGCACTGGCAGGGTCACCAAGTAACTCACAAGACAAGGAATTATGAGAAGGGCTGGGGCATTTGAGGAGGGGAACTTGTGTCTGAGGATGAAAGGTTAGAGTGTGACAAAGAAACAGGAGCAGGTGTCTTTCCACAGTAGAGGGAGTAATTAGATAAGGCGATGCAGTATTAAGTGATGAAAGGTTAGAGTGTAACAAGGAAATAGAGAGGCAGAAATAGGTGTCTTGCTTTAGAGACAGTACATAGTTATTCAGTGAGAGAGAGAGAGAGAGAGGTACAAGAAAAAGGACAGAAACTGAAGTATGCTGATGTAAAGGAGATACTTGGTTACCTAGTCAGAGGAAAAAGAAATGGAGAGAGAGAGAGTGACCAAAGGGAAACAGAGAGAGAGAGATTAGGAAAGAGCAAAAGTGTAAGAGACAGAGCAGGAGAGAAATGGTGTAGTGCTAGGGTATACTCATAAGTAACAAGAATATGAGCACAGAACATCATCATCATCATTTAACGTCCGTTTTCCATGCTAGCATGGGTTGGACGGTTCGACCGAGGTCTGGAAAGCCAGGAGGCTGCACCAGGCCCAGTCTGACCTGGCAGAGTTTCTACAGCTGGATGCCCTTCCTAACACCAACCATTCCATGAGTGTAGTGGGTGCTTTTTACATGCCACTGCCACAGGGGCCAGGGGAGGCAGGCAAATGGCCACGATTGAATGGTGCTTTTACGTGTCACCGACACGGACGCCAGTCAAGCGGCGCTGGCAACTGCCACGTTCGGATGGTGCTTTTAACATGTTACCGGCACGGGTATCTTAACTACAATTGCCATTTGATTTTCATTTTCTAACCTGGTTAGAAAAATAGATATAGTGAGCAGGGAGCATTGAGGGCAAGAAAGGGGATTGGAAAACAATCATAATTTATGAAGAGGAAATGTGAGGAAGAGAAAGATGCAGTTAGAAGAGGAGTTGTAGTTCAGTCCCCTCTCGACCTAGAATAACGTGGTGGTGGAACAATATTGTAGACAGGGCTATTAGAGAAAAGAGACAGGCTTGGAAGGTCTGGAAAAATGGGGGTAGCAGGGGATTGTATCAGACTGCCAAAAGAGAAGCTAGGAGACAGGTTTATTTAGCCAGAGGGGAAGCAGATAAGAAAAAATTTGCCAATGTTCTGCGCCGTGAGGACCAAAGACTGGAGGTGTTTCGTGTTGCAAGACAGTGTGTGAGAGAGAATCGTGATGTGGTAGGAGAGAAGTGTGTTCGCATGGAAGATGGTTCACTTGCGCTAAATGAGGATGCAAAGAGAGAGGTTTGGAGATGCCACTATGAAAGGTTACTGAATGAAGAAAATGAATGGGATAAAGAGAGTCTGCCGAATGTTGACCCAACAGAGGGACCGGCTATCCGAGTTGATAGTTCCGTGGTAGCTAAGGCAATTAGAAGCATGAAGACAGGGAAAGCCCCAGGCCCATCAGGAATCACTGCAGAGATGTTCAAAATGTCTGGTAGTGTCGGCTATAGCCTAGTCACCCATATAGTTAATCAGGTGATACACAAAGGGGTCATACCCAATGACTGGTGTAGCAGTATAATAGTCAACTGCTACAAAGGTAAAGGTGATGCCCTAGATACAAATAACTACAGAGGTATCAAGCTGTTGGACCAGGTGATGAAGGTTACGGAGAGGGTCATAGCCCAACTAATTAGAGAGAGAGTTAGTTTAGATGAGATGCAGTTTGGGTTTGTGCCAGGGAAAAGTACTACTGATGCTATATTCCTGGTAAGGCAGCTGCAGGAGAAATACCTAGCCAAAGATAAGCCCCTGTACCTGGCTTTTGTTGACATGGAGAAAGCCTTCGACAGGGTCCCCCGATCCCTTATCTGGTGGGCAATGAGGAAACTAGGGATAGATGAATGGTTAGTGAGAGCTGTGCGGGCCATGTACAGGGACGCCGCTAGTAGGGTGAGGGTTGGAAATGTGTACAGTGAAGAATTCCGGGTAGAGGTAGGAGTCCACCAAGGCTCAGTACTCAGCCCCCTCCTATTTATCATAGTCCTCCAGGCAATAACGGAGGAATTCAAGACAGGATGCCCTTGGGAGCTCCTCTATGCTGATGACCTTGCTCTAATTGCTGAGTCGCTATCAGAACTGGAGGAGAAGTTTCAGGTGTGGAAACAAGGATTAGAATCGAAGGGCCTCAGAGTCAATCTAGCTAAAACCAAAGTCGTAATCAGTAGGAAGTAGACAAATCACAAACACCTTCAGGTAGATGGCCCTGCTCGATCTGTAGAAAAGGTGTAGGTAGAAACTCTATAAGATGCACCAAGTGTAAGCTATGGACACATAAGAGATGCAGCAATGTCAAAGGAAGGCTAACTAGGAAGATGGTTTTTGTATGTGGCAGATGCTCAGGAACAATACACACTGAAAATGCTCTGAGACCAACTTCCGTCACTTTCCAGGGAGAAAAACTAGAAATAGTTGATAGTTTCCGTTACCTAGGTGACCAAGTCAGCAGCGGGGGCGGGTGTGCTGAAAGTGTAACTGCTAGAGTAAGAATAGCTTGGGCAAAGTTCAGAGAGCTCTTACCTCTACTGGTGACAAAAGGCCTCTCGCACAGAGTGAAAGGCAGACTGTATGATGCGTGTGTACGAACAGCCATGCTACATGGCAGTGAAACATGGGCCGTGACTGCTGAGGATATGCATAAGCTCGCTAGAAATGAAGCCAGTATGCTCCGAGATGTGTAATGCCGGTACTCACACTCGGCAGAGTGTAAGTACCTTGAGAGAAAAGCTGGACCTAAGAAGCATCAGTTGTGGTGTGCAAGAGAGACATTTGCGCTGGTATGGTCATGTGGCGAGAATGGATGAAGATAGTTGTGTGAAAAAGTGCCACACCCTAGCGGTTGAGGGAACCTGTGGAAGAGGCAGACCCAGGAAAACCTGGGATGAGGTGGTGAAGCACGACCTTCGAACTTTAGGTCTCACTGAGGAAATGACTAGAGACCGAGACCTCTGGAAGTGTGCTGTGCGCGAGAAGACCCGGCAGGACAAGTGAGTCCATAACCCGTGGCCTTCTACATGGGATGGAGCCAGCCTACGTATGCATACCTTCCCTTCTTGGGACACAAAACTCTACTTGTGAAGACGTGATGAGGCAAGTGAGGATCAGAATCGAAATCGATCAATGGAATTGCGGATGTGCTACCAGTGCCGGTGGCATGTCAAAACTCTGCTTGTGAAGACCCGTTGAGGCAAGTGACGATCAGAATCGAAATCGATCAATGGAAATTGCAGATGTGTTACCAGTGCCGGTGGCATGTAAGAGAACTTTCCATTTCGCGACCGTTGCCAGCACCGCCCCGTTTCGTGTCCGTTGCCAGCCTCACCTGGCCCTCGTGCCGGTGGCACATAAAAAGCACCATCCGTTCGTGGCCGTTTGCCAGCTCTGTCTGGCACCAGTGCGGGTGGCACGTAAAAAGCACCCACTACACTCACGGAGTGGTTGGCGTTAGGAAGGGCATCCAGCCGTAGAAACACTGCCAGATTTGACTGGGCCTGATGAAGCCTTCTGGCTTCACAGACCCCAGTAGAACCGTCCAACCCATGCTAGCATGGAAAACGGACGCTAAACGATGATGATGATGATGATGAAGGTAGAGTGGGTGGGACTGAACTCTTCTAGCACTGTTTCGTGGATGGGTCTTCTTTAGAACTTCATATCTCCAAACAACTCAGTCTACTGTCATTTCCTCCATGGGCCCCAACATCCTAAGATCACACCTCACCACTTCACCCCATGTCCCCCTCTTCTACAGGTACCACTTTCAGTGACAGGCACTTCTGTATACATCTGTCTTCACTCATACGCATCACATGCCCAAACCAACGAATTCTCCTCTCCTGCATACCACATTTAATCCCTCTTATGCCTAACTTTTCCCTCAACACAGATGTGCTGTCAGTCATGCACATCGGTGCTGCAAAAGCATACTACCTTCATCCCTCTCCCATCTACACAGGTACTCCACAGTCAGATTATGTTAAGATAAAAGATTAGAGTGTAACAAAGAGACAGAAGCAGGTGTTTTAAGCATCTGTCAGATATTTTAAGCATCTCTGCAGTGATTCCTGATGGGCCGGGGGCTTTCCCTGTCTTCATAATTGCTTTATCTACCAAGGTACTGTCAATTCAAATAGCTGGTGCCACTGTTGGGTCGACATTCGGCAGAATCTCTTTCTCCCATTCATTCTCTTTATTGAGCAGCCTTTCTTAATGGTGTCTCCAAACCTCTCTCTTTGCAGCCCCATTAAATGCAAGTGAGCCATCATCCATGCAGACACATTTCTCTCCTACAACATCATAATTCTCTCTCACACACTCTCTTGCAACATGAAACATTTCAAGTCTTTGGTCCTCATGATGCAGAACATTGGCAAATTGTTTCTTATCTTCTTCCCCACTGGCTAACTAAACCTGTCTCCTAGCTTCCCTTCCAGCAGTCTGATACAATTCCCTGCTACCACCATTCTTCCAGTCCTTCCATGCCTGTTTCTTTTCCCTAATGACCCTGTCAACTACATTGGGTTAACTTGGATCAAGAGGGGGACTTTGCAACATCCACAGATCTATATTTGTATGTGTGTCTGTGTCTGAAACTGATAACTAAATACAATTTATGATAAAAATTTGATTAAACTTCAGAGTGACTTCAGAGCAAAGCCTTTGAATGCTGTTCACCTGCTTTTCTGCCTCTGACTATCACTCATTCTCACTCCGTTTGTTTGTTTTACT
The DNA here is from genome assembly GCF_006345805.1 of Octopus sinensis. NCBI lineage: Eukaryota > Metazoa > Mollusca > Cephalopoda > Octopoda > Octopodidae > Octopus > Octopus sinensis. Next base: position 6,391,653 of record NC_043016.1, on the reverse strand, counting down.
CCTCTTTGCCTAGCAATGAGATACAAATTGCATTTTATAATATATAAGATAACCATAGAGTTTACCACTTTCAATTAAAAATCAGTTTGCTACCCAGTAGCAGCAATTCCCTTGGAAATTGTAGCTGCTTTTGGGGACAACAGCAGAGAAAGGGAAACAACATACCTATTTCTTTACTACCCACAAGGGGCTAAACACAGAGGGGACAAACAAGGACAAACAAACGAATTAAGTCGATTACATCAACCTCAGTGAGCAACTGGTACTTAATTTATCGACCCCAAAAGAATGAAAAGCAAAGTCGACCTCGGTAGAATTTGAACTCAGAACGTAAGGACAGACGAAATACTGCTAAGCATTTCGCCCAGCGTGCTAACGTTTCTGCCAGTTTGCCGCCTTAAAGGATAACATACCACTCCTGAAAATGTATGTGTGAGTGTGTGTGTGTGTAAGTATAAATGTATATCAACATTAAGAGATTGATAGAAAAAAGTTATTGTCTCTAGGTGAAATTCCTTTCAACGCATGACTGAACAATGGACTTTGGCTTGATCACTTACAGTTAAAGGCACATATGCACATATATTGCTACTTCTAAACTTAATTATTTCAGTGAGGCACTGAAAACTGGTCTTATTTTATGAAACAAGTAAGTAGGGAATATATTCCAAAATTTAAATTTTGATTTTAGTTTCAATCATAAAACTACATCTCTCAACAGCTAAAAGCATTATTTTTACCAGCTTTGGAATTATCACAGAGATGCTCAACTGTTTTCGTTAAATCAAGCCTTTTTCTTTCTTTTTTTCAATATTTTTCGTCATTCTGTCAAACACTTGAAATTACTAAAGGGAAGTGGGGCATAATTGGTAACTGGGACAAAATGAATCTCATCAAAATAAAAAAAAAGGAAATTCAAAATTATATGGGACAGCTATTCCAAAAGTCTGGTTTTCAAATTTTCAGTAGGAGTAGATGGAACACAAAGAGTAATTAATATTTGCTACATATTTGACTATGGGGAAAATGGATGTCCTTCATGATGGATGCCTTTCTAAATGCCAACCTCTTTGCAGTATGAACCAGGAACTGGATCCTTTTTATGTGGCACCAGCACTGGCAGAGTCACCAAAGAAGGAAATGAGGAAATCTTCAAAGATTTACCGCTTTGTTTGCACTGCTTAATGGAAAAAAATGTAGGATAAGAACAAGAAGCAACAAGTAAACATCTCTTATGTATGTATGTATATACTCTTTACTCTCTTTTACTCTTTTGTTTCAGTCATTTGACGGTGGCCATGCTGAAGCACCGCCTTTAGACGAGCAAATCGACCCCAGAACTTATTCTTTGTAAGCCTCCTACTTATTCTATCGGTTTCTTTGGCCGAACCGCTAAGTTACGAGGACGTAAACACACCAGCATCGGTTGTCAAGCGATGTTGGGGGTACAAACACAGACACACAAACATACATATATATATATATATATCCATATATACGACAGGCTTCTTTCAGTTTCCGTCTATCAAATCCACTCACAAGGCTTTGGTTGGTCCAAGGCTATAGTAGAAAACACTTGCCCAAGGTGCCATGCAGTGGGACTGAACCCGGAACCATGTGGTTGGTAAGCAAGCTACTTACCACACAGCCACTCCAATCTATGCATTATTTTAACTAATGCTTTATAGGATTTTTTACAAAGATCTTGTAATAAAGCCTGAAAAAGTTGCTTCCCTTGAATTATCTAAAGTCCTGAAGAGATTTTTTATTTCATGTATATTTTCTGTCGACAGGAGTGTCTGTACTTCATGTTTTGTAATCAATGGCATCACATACACACAAAAAAACTTTTTAAAAGTGAAGGCATGCAACAATCATTGAGTGATTAACAGAGAAACTTAAAGCCGTGTCTCTATACCCGCATCTATCTATATCTGTGTGTGATTGCATATAACAACAAAAATACAGATAGAGTAAATCATATTTTTGGCTTGATCACTTAATTTTTGAATTCACCATATAAAGCCGACAATTGTTTCTGTTATATCAACATATTTGGATGTAGAAAATATTGAAAATAAAACATCCAAAAATACATGTTAACACAAGCAACATTCTCATGACAATCCAAAATTAGTTAAATTCAAAGTGAACCAAGGAAATATCTCCAGTACATGAATGAATACAAAATTAACAAAATACAAGAAATATAATCCAAGAAAAGCTATTTATGTATTCAAATCTTGGTGACATCAGTGGATAGCAAAGGAATGAGAAATAAACATAAGAATTCTACATTATAACAGAGCATTTATAATTAAGAAATGAAGCATTTTAAATGGCAACATTTCATTGTAAAATTCCTATTAGAATTTGACAAAATTAATTTAGATGTAATTATATAATACAATTTCTTCAAGGCATAGATCACTTTTAGAATTATCAATATTGTACGATGGTGTATAACTAATAATGGACCACTTTAAATCATATGCCAGTGGTGTAACCAGCCCACTTAGGCGTACCTTTCCTTCATTGGACACTAAACTCTGCTTGCGAAGACCTGTTGAGGCAAGTGAAAATGAAATCAAATTCGATGACTGGCATCCATGATAGTGAAGCGCTAAGAGCACCACCTGAGCGTGATCATTGCCAGAGCAGCTAACTGGCTTCCATGCTGGTGGCACGTAAAAAGCACCATTCAAGCGTGATCATTACCAGCGTCAGCTACTGGCACTTGTGTCGGTGGCACATGTAAAACAACATTTGAGCGAGGTCATTGCCAGTGCTGCCTGACTGGCTCCTGGACAGGTGATATGAAAAAAACACCTTTTGAGCGTGGCCATTGCCAATACCGCCTGCCTGGCCCTCGTGCCGGTGGCATATAAAAGCACCCACTAGACACTCGGAGTGGTTGACGTTAGAAAGGGCATCCAGCTGTAGAAACCCTGCCAAATCAAGATTGGATCCTGTTGCAGCCATCTGGCTCGCCAGTCCTCAGTCAAACCGTCCAACCCATGCCAGCATGGAAAGCAGATGTTAAACGATGATGATGATGATGATGATGAGAATGATTATGAAATCTAGATTTCCAAATTGTAGGAGAAGAGCCTATATAAATAATATAATACTTATGCTTAAGCACTGTTTTTATAATTACACAGGTATTTATTCACTTGTATTTGGTACTCATGGTTGAAAGAATCGCTACTAGTCCTCTCAGAATTAGGTGTTAAGGCAGAATTATTATTATTATAATTAATATTGTAATTAGGTGTTAACTTAACTGTATTATCAGAGTTGGAATTACTTTTACTTAAAGAATTGAAATCTAGCTCAGAAAAATTATCTTTGAAAGGGAGAAAAACCTCCATGGAAAACTTACTAAACCTTATCTTAATTATGAAGGACATAATGGAACCCTATGTCCCTAAAACCCCTAGAATTAACTTAAAAGACCACAATCCTAACTTAAATACTGATCTACAAGTTAATCACCATTTATATCAGATATTGGTAAGATTAGTAAAGTTATTGTTTATAAACCTATTCCTATAGAAGAAAGGGTAATTCTACAAACCTTAGTAAATGCATTTGGTATTTAAAAGATAGGAACAATACGAACGGTTTAAAGTGGTCCATTATTAATTATGCACCATCGTACAATATTGGTAATTCTATATATGTATGATCTTTGCGTTGAAGAAATGTATTATATAATTACTTCTAAATTAATTTTATTAAATTTTAATGGGAATTTTACAATGAAATTCTGCCATAAATTTCGAGAGACATCCAAATATTCCAATTCTTAATTAGAATTGTTTTTCATGTTATATAATAAGCATAATTTTTCTAAAACAGTTTACAATATTTAATAAGTAGATAACTAATTGTCATGATATAGAATGTCTATCTTTCAAATTGTCTCAACAGAATTCATGTGTTTATTTTTTATTCCTTTGCTATCCACTGATGTCACCAAGATTTGAATACATAAATAGCTTTCCTTAGATTATATTTATTCTTAGCATTCATTTTGTAGGCATTCATGTACTGGAAATATTTCTTTAGTTCACTTTGAATTTAGCTAATTTTAGGTCACCTAAAAAACCTTGTGGTTTCGGATATATTAATTTCAACAATACTTTCTATATCTAAACACACAACAGAAACAAATGTCGGCTTTATACGGTGAATTCAACAATTAATGATCTGATTTTCTCTGTCTGTATTTTTGTTGTCTAATACTCTGTATTTCTTGGAATGATATTTGGATCTAATTGTCATACATGAGGAATTACCTTGGATGTGTATTCTACTTGCATTTATTGATGTTTGATTGTTTAATATAGTTAATCAAATTCATTTAAAACTGAGTGGTTTATTGATATCTGCCTCGATATTTTAATCCTTTTTTTATTATTATACATGCATATATATATATGTGTGTGTGTGTGGAGGCGCAATGGCCCAGTGGTTAGGGCAGCGGACTCGCAGTTTCGATTCCCAGACCGGGCGTTGTGAGTGTTTATTGAGCGAAAACACCTAAAGCTCCATGAGGCTCCGGCAGGGGGTGGTGGCGTCACTTGAAGGCTAAAACAATGTGAAGCGCATTGTGACCAGCGATGTGTAGCAACATCTGATAGCCTGGTCAGTCACGGTGATATATATATATATATCATCATCATCATCATCATCATCATCATCGTTTAGCGTCCGTTTTCCATGCTAGCATGGTTTGGACGGTTCTACTGGGGTCTGTGAAGCCAGAAGGCTTCATCAGGCCCAGTCAAATCTGGCAGTGTTTCTACGGCTGGATGCCCTTCCTAACGCCAAGCACTCCGTGAGTGTAGTGGGTGCTTTTTATGTGCCACCCGCACTGGTGCCAGACAGAGCTGGCAAACGGCCACGAACGGATGGTGCTTTTTATGTGCCACCGGCATGAGGGCCAGGCGAGGCTGGCAACGGACACGAAACGGGGCGGTGCTGGCAACGGTCGCGAATCGGAAAGTTCTCTTACATGCCACCGGCACTGGTAACACATCTGCAATTTCCATTGATCGATTTCGATTCTGATCCTCACTTGCCTCAACGGGTCTTCACAAGTAGAGTTTCGACATGCCACCGGCACTGGTAACACATCTGCAATTTCCATTGATCGATTTCGATTCTGATCCTCACTTGCCTCAACACATCTTCACAAGTAGAGTTTTGTGTCCCAAGAAGGGAAGGTATGCATACGTAGGCTGGCTCCATCCCATGTAGAAGGCCACGGGTTATGGACTCACTTGTCCTGCCGGGTCTTCTCGCGCACAGCACACTTCCAGAGGTCTCGGTCTCTAGTCATTTCCTTGGTGAGACCTAAAGTTCGAAGGTCGTGCTTCACCACTCGTCCCAGGTTTTCCTGGGTCTGCCTCTTCCACAGTTTCCTCAACCGCTAGGGTGTGGCACTTTTTCACACAACTATCTTCATCCATTCTCGCCACATGACCATACCAGCGCAAACGTCTCTCTTGCACACCACAACTGATGCTTCTTAGGTCCAGCTTTTCTCTCAAGGTACTTACACTCTGCCGAGTGTGAGTACCGGCATTACACCTCCATCGGAGCATACTGGCTTCATTTCTAGCGAGCTTACGCATATCCTCAGCAGTCACGGCCCATGTTTCACTGCCATGTAGCATGGCTGTTCGTACAAAACATCATACAGTCTGCCTTTCACTCTGTGCGAGAGGCCTTTTGTCACCGCAGAGGTAAGAGCTCTCTGAACTTTGCCCAAGCTATTCTTACTCTAGCAGTTACACTTTCAGCACACCCCCCCCCGCTGCTGACTTGGTCACCTAGGTAACGGAAAACTATCAACTATTTCTAGTTTTTCTCCCTGGAAAGTGACGGAAGTTGGTCTCAGAGCATTTTCAGTGTTTATTGTTCCTGAGCATCTGCCACATACAAAAACCATCTTCCTAGTTAGCCTTCCTTTGACATTGCTGCATCTCTTATGTGTCCATAGCTTACACTTGGTGCATCTTATAGAGTTTCTACCTACACCTTTTCTACAGATCGAGCAGGGCCATCTACCTGAAGGTGTTTGTGATTTGTCTACCTTCCTACTGATTACGACTTTGGTTTTAGCTAGATTGACTCTGAGGCCCTTCGATTCTAATCCTTGTTTCCACACCTGAAACTTCTCCTCCAGTTCTGATAGCGACTCAGCAATTAGAGCAAGGTCATCAGCATAGAGGAGCTCCCAAGGGCATCCTGTCTTGAATTCCTCCGTTATTGCCTGGAGGACTATGGTAAATAGGAGGGGGCTGAGTACTGAGCCTTGGTGGACCCCTACCTCTACCCGGAATTCTTCACTGTACTCTCATTTCCAACCCTCACCCTACTAGCAGCGTCCCTATACATGGCCCGCACAGCTCTCACTAACCATTCATCTATCCCTAGTTTCCACATTGCCCACCAGATAAGGGATCGGGGGACCCTGTCGAAGGCTTTCTCCATGTCAACAAAAGCCAGGTACAGGGGCTTATCTTTGGCTAGGTATTTCTCCTGCAGATGCCTTACCAGGAATATAGCATCAGTAGTACTTTTCCCTGGCACAAACCCAAACTGCATCTCATCTAAACTAACTCTCTCTCTAATTAGTTGGGCTATGACCCTCTCCGTAACCTTCATCACCTGATCCAACAGCTTGATACCTCTGTAGTTATTGTATCTAGGGCATCACCTTTACCTTTGTAGCAGTTGACTATTATACTGCTACACCAGTCATTGGGTATGACTCCTTTGTGTATCACCTGATTAACTATACGGGTGACTAGGCTATAGCCGACACTACCAGACATTTTGAGCATCTCTGCAGTGATTCCTGATGGGCCTGGGGCTTTTCCTGTCTTCATGCTTCTAATTGCCTTAGCTACCACGGAACTATCAACTCGGATAGCTGGTCCCTCTGTTGGGTCAACATTCGGCAGACTCTCTTTATCCCATTCATTTTCTTCATTCAGCAACCTTTCATAGTGGCATCTCCAAACCTCTCTCTTTGCATCCTCATTTAGCGCAAGTGAACCATCTTCCATGCGAACACACTTCTCTCCTACCACATCACGATTCTCTCTCACACACTGTCTTGCAACGCGAAACACCTCCAGTCTTTGGTCCTCACGGCGCAGAACATTGGCAAATTTTTTCTTATCTGCTCCCCTCTGGCTAAATAAACCTGTCTCCTAGCTTCTCTTTTGGCAGTCTGATACAATTCCCTGCTACCCCCATTTTTCCAGACCTTCCAAGCCTTTTCTCTAATAGCCCTGTCTACAATATTGTTCCACCACCACGTTATTCGAGGTCGAGAGGGGACTTTGCACCAGCCACAGATCTGATCAGTGGCTCTCAGCAGGTTGTCCCTTAGAAACGTCCAGCTGTCTTCTACCCCCTGTGATGCTCTATCCCCTTCTACTTCGTCAGAGGCTTCAAGTAATATGTCCCTAAATCTCTGTCCATTTGCAGGATCTATATATATATATATATATATATACATACATATGCCACAGAACTGCCAGCAAAACTAGACACCAATATCTAAGCATTATCAAAGACTAATAAGATTACCTATGAAGAAAAAAAACAACCAATACCAAAATAAGTGGTACCCATAAACTATGAATCCACAAACACTTTCCACTCCACATGAATGAAAGACGATGCAAAATAACAAGACAGAGTTATAAGAAATTTACAATCAAGCATAACAAATATGCATTCACGTTTTCACCTGCCAAACAGGTTTCTATACCTGAGCAGTGCCATTCAATTCAACGATGTCAACAGCATTAAAAATATAAATGCTGCCTGGGAACTCAGAACCAGTGACAACTCATAGCTATGAAGTAGTACTTATAACAAAGAAATTATTCCTAACAGGACATTCAGACAATACAACAAACATGGACTTCTGGATACTTTATTTCTCAATCAACATCGCACCATAAATACGTCACACCAAAACCAAGCCCGACAAACACTACTGGAATAGTGTATTTCAATAAACAATGTTCTCAAACAATATACAAGGAAAAGAACAAGTTTAGATCAATGCCTATGAAATATATTCAATACTTTTAAGTATATTAAGCAAATAAATTGCTTATTAAAATTAAGCAATAAAATACAGAATTAAAAAATTAAACATAAATCTGCTCGATCTGTAGAAAAGGAGTAGATAGAAACTGCATAAGATGTGCCCAGTGTAAGCTAAGGACTCATAGGAGGTGCAGCAATATCATAGGAAGATTAATTGGAAAGATAGCTTTCATGTGCGGCAGATGCACGGGGGCAATAAATACCACATGCTCAGAAAACAGATTCCATTACATGCCAAAGGGAGAAACTAGAAGTAGTTGATAGCTTCCGCTACCTAGGTGACCAAGTCTGTAGTGGGGGTGGATGCTCAGAGAGTGTTGCCACTAGAATAAGAATAGCCTGGGCAAAGCTTCTACCCATACTGGTGACAAAGGGCCTCTCGCTTAGAGTGATAGGTAGATTGTACAATGCATGAGTGCGAACTGCCATGCTTCACGGCAGTGAAACATGGGCCGTGACTGCTGAAGACATGTAGGCTCAAAAGAAATGACACTAGCATGATCTGCTGGATGTGTAATGTCAGTGTCCATGCACGACAGAGTGTAAGCACCCTGAAAGAAATGTTGGGCATAAGAAGCATCAGAGTGGCATGCAAAAGTGATGTTTGCCTTGGTATGGTCATGTACTACAGATGAATGAGGAGAGCTGTATAAGTGCCACTCCCAAACAGTGGAAGGAATTTGGGGTAGAAGGAGACCCAGGAAGACATGGGATGAGATGTTGAAGCATGACCTTCGAACGTTGGACCTCACAGAGGCAATGACAAAAGACTAAGACTTCTGGAGATATGCTGTGACTGAGAAGACCTGGCAAGTAAAGCTAGTTCACATCATAACCAACACTCAAAAGTACCTTGGATCATAGGGTGACATGCCGTGCTTGAGGAGACGTACTGAGTAAAGTACATAGAAATCAAATGGAAATTGTAGTTGTGATCCCCGTGCTGGTGGCACGTAAAAAGCACCATCCGAACATGGCCGATGCCAGTGCCGCCTTAACTGGCTTCTGTGCCGGTGGCACGTAAAAAGCACCTTTCTCAACTGCTTTCATTGTTTGCCCATTTGGCATGTTTTATTTTTTTGGCTTCTTTCAAACCTCCTCATTTCATTTTCAACATAGCACACTTTTTGATCCAAAATTCCATACCTACATCATTTTGAGAAAATGCGAATAGTACGTATGAGACTTTCAATCTATTTTTCATTTTTCACATAAATCTTTATAACAACCATAAAAGGGAGATGATTTATCTGACCATATCCTTTTTCCCAAGACATAAACTATTTTTTTAACTTTGCATAGTACCATCATCATTGTTCCACCGTGGTCGAGACAATGGAATTACCCATGCTACGCCAGACTTCACGGTCCATCATGGCATTACGGAGGTCCTGTTGCTGGATGCCTGTATCCCTGGAGATTACATCAGGGTAGGAAAGTGTGCGCCCTCTGGTATTGCGAGTAGATGGCTTCCAGAGGAGAAGAGTAGAAATTACCTCGTTTTCAGCTCTACAACAATGTCCATCAAACTGGACTCTTCTACCTTTCACAAGAGATGACACAGGTGGTAGTTTCCCATATATTTGCATTTTGGTTGGATGGCGCTTCCACAAGAGATTTTGAGCTCTCATAAGGAGGCGAGTGTAAGTTCCATCCAACCGCCTCTCAAGCTTCTTTGATAACGTCCAGGTTTCTGAGCCATATAGTAGAATTGGTTCGACTGTGGCTTTGAAGACTTGAAGTTTGAAATCTCTACTTAGATTTGATGACCAGATCTTATACATAGTGAGCAATGTCATGGTCTATACAAAATAGTAATGGAGATAAACAATCACCTTCAAATATTCCACGCCTGATGTTCACTTCTCCAAGTTTTTGTTTCCCTCCAATCGATTCAGTATTCCAATGTTTCATATTTTCATTAACCATTTTCTCCATATCTTCTGCTACTCCAAACATCCTCGTTGTTTTAACTATCTAATTGTGCAGTACTTATGACATATGCTTTTTTTTTTTTGTAATCTGGCCATGCTACAGTCAATCCCATCAATCTACATCTACAATTTCTAAATATCATTTTATCAACTTAAAAGTGGTCATCTGTTGTTTTTCTTTCTTTCCTGCATCCTTTCTCCTCTTCTGGAAGTAGGTTATTTTCTAGATGATTATATAGATTTTCTGCAAGTTGTCGTTGTCATGGCCTATGACAGTACCACCTGACTGGCACCTGTGCTGGTGGAACGTAAAAAGCACCATTCAAGCATGGTCACTGCCAGTGCCACCCAACTGGCCCTCATGCCGGTGGCATGTAAAAAGCACCCACTACAATCTCGGAGTGGTTGGCATTAAGGAAGGGCATTCAGCTGTAGAAACTTTGCCAGATCAAATTGGAGCCCGGTGCAACCTCCTGGCTCACCAGCCCTCAGTCAAACCATCCAATCCTTGCTGGCATGGAAAGCGGACGTTAAACGATGATGATGATGATGACACCAGTCATAAGCTTCTACATCAGTGGTAAAGAGGTTATAGGTTACAAATTTGATGCCAAGTTACCTTTCAAAGGGATCCTTCAGATTTAACGGCATTCATCCACTTGTCGTTTTAGTAGGAGTGTGACCATACTGCAGGCTTTTATCTAGTTCTGCAGTGATCCTTTGAAGCAACTGTGTAAAATTCTTCAGCCAGTAGCCTCCTATTCCATCTGGGCCAGGTCCTTTCCAATTTGCTATTTTTTACTATAGTCTCACTGTATAGAGATCGATTCTTTTGCCTTGGCACAATTCTAAGTTGTCTTTTCACCTGTGTCAACCACTCTGCACTTTCTTCATGTATTGCAGGCCGGTTCCACAGTTCTCCCACAAATATTTACTTTCTTCTGCATCAGGAATTAGTTCCTGATGTTGGTCATCTCTATTTCTTCAAAAGGATGCCTTCTATTTGATTGGAACAGTCTATTCTGTTCAAAACTTTTGCATCTAGCATCATATCTTTTCAATTTGGGCTTTAATGCTGTCACCCATTGTAACAATTCTTCATGTACTGTTTGCTTTCTCCTTTCTTCTAATTTGCACTGTCCATTCAATTTTCTAATTACTACCTCATGCTTCAGCTCACCTTTCATTATCCTATTTTTCTTCTTATTCTTCTTCTTCTTCATCCTCCCCAGGTGATCTCTATACTACCTACTCATCCCCCAACCACACTTTTATTTACATTTTGTTTCCTCCTGCTACAAGCAAAAAAGTAGAATGTCTGGAAGACACACAATGTGAAGGCACACCTTTGATGCAAGTCTAATGGAGTGCCACTCTGTCTACAACTGCAAACATTATGTAAATTTCATTTTGAATTTTTGTATAAACTGTCACTACAAGCAGAGTTGTTACAGACACAATTGAAACAAATCTTTAAGGGGATTTCCTTGTCTTATTATTTGGATTATACACACATACACACACACAATCGGCTTCTTTCAGTTTCCATTTACCATATCAACTTACAAAGTTTGGTCAGGTGGCCTGGAACTATAGTAGAAGACACATGCCCAAGATACCATGCAATGGTACTGAATTTGGAATGGTACTTCCCCACCATGAAGTTGGGAAGCAAACTTCTTACAACAGAGCCACACAACCAGAACTTTGTATCGTAGGGCAGTTTCAAAATGATGATACCAGACAAAGGATTCAGTCTAACACCCAAGAATAGGAAAATGCTTTTTCACAGTTTCCATCTAACAAATTTCACTCACAAGGCTTTAATCAGCATAAAGGATTAGCACACACTGGAATTGAACATAAAACACGTAAATCCAGAAAAAACTTTGGAACCACACAACTGTACTTGCACCCACATGGTTATTCTATCTGCTAGAAAAAGACAAGTGAAATTTTTCTCAAATCACATCCTACTGTCTCCAAAAGGTACAGACATAACAGAAGTCCCCAAAGTCCAAGCCCTCCTCACCGTGGTGGGGATGCTGGCAACAGGTAGTGTCAGAGCTATGCCATTGGGAACGTCGGTTCCATGTAGGGCCACCCAAGGCAGATTGGTCTGACACAGAGTGGTATTAGGGCCACAACTCGGAGTGTCTGTTTCGGCAACTGGCAGCTCCTCGGTCGTTCTGTCCCTGCGTCTGCGGACAATCTGCGGCAAACAGGATGTCTCTACATGCGGGATTGTTGGGGACCGCTTGTGAAATCCACATATTCCCACGAAACTTCTTCCATGAGTAGAAGAAGCTGACTCAACCCGCCCAGGGTGAATGTCGCCACAAGTACAAGTACAAACATAACAGATAACAGAGTACACTATCTTATACTAGGCTTTAAAACCAGCTTTACAGTTTTCTTGTCAATACATGAGGTCCGTGAAAACATTGGAGTTTGAAATAATCTCCAGAACTAAGCATAACTCATGTGTCTTATATTCCTGACATACAGTTGGCAAATATCATCAATGCATGTCATAGTGATTTAATACATTCATAGTTACTTCCCTTGTTGATTGCTTCCTCTGTCAATCTTCACATCTCTAGAAATGTTCTGATATTTTTAAATACTTGTATGTTCTTATTTCATTGGAACTACTTGCATGTACTTTTTCTTTTCTACTCTAGGAACAAGGACAGAAATTTTGGCGGAGGGAGGGGCAGTCGATTAGATCGACCTCAGTATGCAACTGGTACTTAATTTATCGACCCTGAAAAGATGAAAGGCAAAGTCGACCTCAGTGGAATTTGAACTCAGAACGTAAAGACAGACGAAATATTGCTAAGCATTTCGCCTGGTGTGCTAACGATTCTGCCAGCTCGCCACCTTAGCTTGCATGTACTTATTTGATTGGAAAATGTTTTTATAAGTTTTCCAAGCAAAACGGTTTGTTCTGTATTTAGATCAGTTTAATGAACCTACTTACAGTTTATTCAGCTAAATATACGTTAAAATATCTATTGTTTTCACTCAAAGCAATTTGGTATTATGTGTATTAAAAGAAATCTCACTGTCACGGTCAGGTTAGGGATTTTCTCAAGGAGAGACCTGCTACAGGTACCATGTAAACCAATGGGGAGGGTATCTGGACACCCAGCAGAACTATGGCGGTGAGCTGGCAGAAACGTTAGCATGCCGGGCAAAATGCATAGCCATATTTCGTCTGCCATTACGTTCTGAGTTCAAATTCCGCTGAGGTCGACTTTGACTTTCATCCTTTTGGGGTCGATTAAATAAGTACCAGTTATGCACTGGGGTCAATATAATCGACTTAATCCGTTTGTCTGTCCTTGTTTGTCCCTTCTGTGTTTAGCCCCTTGTGGGTAGTAAAGAAATAAGAACTAAAAACAAAACCTGCTTAAGAACAAGTGAGCTCCTTGTGGGCCAATGGCCATCCAGTTGGGGAAGGCAATGGCAAATTACCACAATATCCTTGCCAAGAAAACACTAAAGTCAGACTAAAGTAACACTATGGCTTTTAGACTTTCAGTAGTGTTATGAATGCACTGAAAAGAATTCGGTGTCATGAATGCACTGAAAAACATTGATGTGTGACAATTGTCATTGTGATGACAATTATCACACATCAAATTTTACTTCATAATCATTGTTTTAACATCGACTTTTTCATACTTACAGGAGTCGAAAAGAGTTTATTGAGATATATATTTTCTACAGCCTGATGCCCTTCTTATCACCAACCCTCACCTGTTTCCAAGTAAGGTAATATTTCCCCATAGCTAGACATGTCTTCACGGAAAAATGAATTACACCGTTTGTATGACAAGGACATTTATTTACAACTATCACACAATGCCAAAACACAAACACACACACACATACACATGCATGTGCATACACACACAATGGTTTTCTTTCAATTTCAATCATCTAAATGCACTCACAAGGTTTAGAAAGCCCAAGGCTATAGTAGAAGACACTTTCCCAAGGTGCAATACAGTGGGCAAAATCCAAAACCATTCACAATTTTTAAGTACGTCAAAATTATATCAAACTATTAAATAAAGGGAAGCTTTCTGAAACAATGTTTCTCTAATAATCATCCTAATCTAGCTGACAAAGAACAATCATTTCAAGTAGAAACATGACATAACCAGAATGGGCAGATGTGCCCACTGCAAAACAGTCCAGCCTTATGTCATAATGGAAAATATACGAGAAACGAAGAATTGTGAAACGAAAAAGAAAAACTGAATGTGAACTGTTACAAATATTTTTGAGAATGTAAGTAAAAGGTTTACAATGCTGGAAGCAGATGACAACAATGGTACGAGTCAGACCAGAACAATTTTGTTTTGCTACATAGCTGCAACCATGACTGAGTGGTTTATGAAGCTTACTTTCCAACCATGCGATCTCTTCTACTATAGCTTCGAACCTATCAAAAGTCTCTTCTACTATAGCTTCGAACCTATCAAAACCTTGTGAATGAATTTGGTAGACGGAAACTGTAAGGAGCCCATCATTTGTGTGTGTGTGTGTGTGTCCTAATTTTGATATCAACTGAGGGCTGTAAGTGAGAGTCAGTCTTCTATGCAATATTGTTATTTCAAATCTTCCATGGAATATTACCATGGAAACAGGTGAGGGTTGGTAACAGGAAGGGTGTCCAGCTGTAGAAAATCTGCTTCAACAAATTCTGTTTGAACCATGTTGAGCATGGAAAAGCAGAGATTAAAACAATAAGGTTATGGTGATGAATTATATCCAGATTTTCCTTATTTTAGTTAGATTATCAGCTTAACTGAAATCCCTTTAGAATTCCAGATCAGTTCCAAGCAAGATATAAGACGTATTTATAGAATATATAAATGACTCCATAGCAAAATATATTTTTTGCAACTTCTTCCCCAACAAAATCCTGGTGTTCAATTGTGAATTCTTATCCACCTATGTCTAAAAATTGTGGAGAGCCTTTTGCTGTTACCATCAACTCACCATTGTAAACAAGTCTCTCTCAGACTGTACCGAGAACTGAGTGACTTGTTGGAATGAACCAAGCTCATTCATTTCATTAAAATGTAACATTAAATTAAATTAAATTAGTAACAAATAGCATGTCTATTGCTCATTGTACAATATCTATACATTTTACAGTAAATTTCTCATGGAAGGGTATGTTAAAATTACCAGGCAGGACAAAACTCCTGATCTAACATTGTAATTCAGTTTTTAAACGAAATTTTATTTCTAGCAAACTGAGCATATATAGACTGTCTCTTTGGCTAGTGACAAGAGAAGATGGTGTTTGTTAACAAAGATCAAACTTCCTCTAAACACGTAAATTGACTCTGAGAGATAATTCTATATTTTCTGAAATTATCTCCTCTTCTCTTTGAAACTTGCTAACAATTACTACTAGGTTTTTGTCTCATTTCTATAAAAGGTTTAGATGAAAAAAATCATGCTATTGAGAGGACAAATTTAATAAAATATCTAATTGGCATGAGAGAAGGATCTTTAGCAAATTGGTGATGCACAAGTTTAAAGTGAAAAAGTAAAGAATGCTTTCAGGCGCAGTAGTGGCTGTGTGGTAAGTAGCTTGCTTACCAACCACATGGTTCCGGGTTCAGTCCCACTGCGTGGCACCTTGGGCAAGTGTCTTCTACTATAGCCTCAGGCCGACCAAAGCCTTGTGAGTGGATTTGGTAGACGGAAACTGAAAGAAGCCTGTCGTATATATGTATATATATGTATGTGTGTGCGTGTGTGTTTGTCCCCCTAGTATTGCTTGACAACCAATGCTGGTGTGTTTTAGTCCCCATCACTTAGCGGTTCGGCAAAAGAGACCGATAGAATAAGTACTGGGCTTACAAAGAATAAGTCCCGGGGTTGAGTTGCTCGATTAAAGGTGGTGCTCCAGCATGGCCGCAGTCAAATGACTGAAACAAGTAAAAGAGTAAAGAGAGTAAACATCTTGTAAATAATATTTTATCACAGCTGTCGTATTTTTTCTGTATGTCAGGTTTGGCTCTGTGTTTCCCAACCATGCAATTTTGGGTTCAGTCTCACAGTGCAGTACTAAGTATCTTCTACTAATTCTGCAGTGTGAGAACTACAGGATTAATAGCATAAATTTGAAGAATGTTGTATTCCTAGAAGTCAGGGATTTAAGACTGGAGGCCCATGAGAACATCTTGTTGGGTAATCTTCCCATCTTAACAGAATCTATAACAGAACTGGAAAAAAAATTCCAGGTGTGGAAACAAAACCTGGGATCAACAGGGTTTAAAGTTAACTTAGTAAAGACCAAGGTTCTAGTAAGCAAGAAACCAGATAGGACCCTATCCTCTTCAGGTAAATGGCCCTGCTTGATATGTAGGAAGTGTAAGCAGGAATTCTATTCAATGTGCTAACTACAGACAAGACAAATAAGAGGTACAGTGGAATAAAAAGAAAGTTAACAGAGAAAATAGTATTTGTATGTGCAAGATGTACAAGAGCCATGAAGACTACAGATACAGGAAAACCGATTTACAGAAATATCTTAGAGGCTCTCTAGAAGTAGTAGATAATCTCTGCTGCTAAGAGGACATAATAAGCAGTGGAAGAGGATGTACCAAAGGTATAATTGCTAGAATATGAATAGGAGGGACCACAACCAAACAAAATCAATTAAATGAGGAATAACAGGCCTATCACTAGAATTCGTTTATGACCCGTATACTAAAGTATATAATAAATCGCATATTTCTGTGTACCAGACCTGTGGCTGTTATATTTAGGTGAGAGATTCATTTGCTTTCATTGCCCGTTTGTTGCTTCGGTAGAAATCTACGGAAGTACAAAACGCACAAAACGGAGAAAATAAAACAAATATGGACGACTTGTTCCAAAGCACCCCCGAGTGGAGAACGGTCCTCAAAAATAACCCCCATTTAATGTTCCCCAAAGTCTGAGGTATATTTGTAGAGAATTTCATTAAAAAATGTCCATTTTCTTGAAAGTTAAGACGAATGAAGTGGACTCCCGTGAATTTTCCGAAATTCCCCACCCATCCCCTCCTAAAACACTTTCCCCAAAAAAGTTTTGTATATTCAGAATCTACATTATATAACACATATTTGTCGAAAATTTTATTTAAAAATATCCATTTTTCTGAAAGTTATGATCATCCAAAGTCGGCGGGTGAAGTGGGGACAGAAATCTGTGGTTATGCGGGACATCGGTCCCTAGCAACACAAGCAACAGCGATGCTAGAAAGAGCAGCCGCAATCTCACGACACATTCGATGACATGAATCTAGAAGGAGTATATGAGGAAAGGACGGAGTGGGCACGGCTGGAATGTCTTTGATCAAAAGACTACTCTACCAGGGTTGACTTGGAAGAGTCACAAAACAAGAACGAAATATGAATGAACAGTTTCTCTATCAGACACGTGTTGCAATAATTAAATGGGAGGTCAATAAAAAAAGATCGGAGGCTTTCGACATTTAAGGCTGTTATAATATTTCTTGTTCTACTCACCTCAGTGGCCGTATTAGTGTTTAAATTAGCTTTTTTCTTAGATTTCTTCTTGGATGGAACGTTGACAGAAGTCATGCTTGCCAACCAAAACAAAATGTTCACGGTACGAACAATAGGTCCGCATAAACATAAGGTCCGCACCAAATAATGATATAATAAACAATATTTATTTTTGATTAATAATTATATAATTATATGATTTTTAATTATGGAAGATTAATTCAAATTAAATAATAGTTTTGTTAGTGTCAGCACTTCCATTGAGTTTTAAATCGAAGTTATTTGTGAGATTTTGGGGTTTGTGTTTATTTCGTTTTGCAGAAATGTTAAAAAAAATAGGAAGTAAGAAAGCTCCAAAATTATTTTTATTACAGAATCCAAAGTTGAAACAAATATAAAATAGTATTAATAAAAAACTAGAAAATATCTAGGGTGACACATACTTAGCCGCCCTGTTTAAAACTAAAAAATATTCCAGCATGCCCACGCACGTGATAGTCGAAGAGAAAAGACTAATCTATGACACTTTCAAAGTAAATAATCAATAGATATATTGAACTATTCAAGTACAACAACAAAACCAGACTTTCATAAGCTAAAATGGAAGCTTCTATGTGGTGGTTTGCTCCTGCTAGAAATAACAGCCAAATTCCCCCAAAAGTCACTCTTCAAAAGAGAAAGAGCTTTCGCCAATTTTTTATATCAATTTTAAATACATATATTATGTTGGTGTATGCTATATTTGACTATGAAGTCCTGAAAATAAAAAATATGTATATAAAAGCTCCAAATAGGGGCAGGAGTGGTTGTGTGGTAAGTAGCTTGCTTACCAACCACATGGTTCATGGTTCATTCCCACACGTGGCACCTTGGGCAAGTGTCTTCTACTATAGCTTCGGGCCGACCAAAGCTTTGTGAGTGGATTGGTAGACGGAAACCGAAAGAAGCCCGTCGTATATATATATGTGTGTGTGTGTATATGTGTTTGTTCCCCCTCCCCAACATCGCTTGACAACCGATGGTGGTGTGTTTACGTCCCCATAACCTAGCGGTTCGGTATAATAAACCAATAGAATAAGTACTAGGCATACAAAGAATAGGTCGAGGGGTCGATTTGCTCGACTAAAGGCAGTGCTCCGACTGAAACAAGTAAAAGAGAGAAAGAGAGAGTATACCAGAATACCTTTGCTCCCTATCATCATAGGGCTGTTGAATTAGAGATAAGCTGGACCAGGCAAATATAAAATTACCACTAAATATTCCTTCCCCCTCCCAAAACCTCATCGTCTTCACACCCCTTCCAACTGTGTTCATCACTCACTGCATTTCATCTGTCTCTATCTCTATCTCCCAGTCTCCTTTCGCACTCACCTGTCCAATCCTCAGGACCACTTCTCTTAGATTTACTTTCCTATCACTTGACAGTATGCCCTGACGCATCTTTACCATCATTTTCTCTCTTTTCTATCTGGAGTAACCATGTATGCATCTTCTCTACTGCAAGATACTTGTATCTGTCCTTAAGGCATAAACACCTCTCTCAGTAATATATACAAAATGGTTGGTGTAAAGAAGGGCATCCAGCTGTGGAAACCAAGCCAAAGCAGATGTTGGAGTTTGATGCACCCCTCTGACTCACCAGTTCTAGTCAAACCATCCAATCCATACCACATAAAACAGTGGGGTTGAGATGAGCCGGAAGGAAAGGGCTGTGACGTCAATGATCAAGGGACTTGGCCAGAATAGGAAGGTTGAGAGAGGAAGTAAAAGAAGGAAGACCGTGGTCATCCTCTTTTGCCTTGGACACTCATGACGAACAGATGTGATCCTCTGAAACTTCTTCTGCATCCGAGTGTGGTGCACTTCTCAATTTATAGCCATGCTTTGGCAGGAAACTCATGGAAAATTCCATATATCATACAATTGCAGATGAAATACTATTGGTTAGAAATCAGAGTAAGTCACCTGATATGCTGTGATGTATTTTTTGCTACTGAGTTGATGCAGATAGGCCACATCATCACCATCATCATCATCATTTAGCATCCACTTTCCATGATAGCATGGATTGAACAGTTTGACAGGAGCTGTTTATGCAGAAGACTGCACCAGGCATCTCTATATATATAAACGGCAAAATGTCTGTGTGTGTCCTTTATACAAATCCACAATTTTTCAGTTAGAGGGCTCGCACTTTCTATGGTCATTCAAAACCGTCCAAGGGTGGCCATGCACTTCTTTACATTTCCCCAGTCACCCCGCAAAGTCATTAAAAAATCAAAAGAAGTGACTTTTTTGTGAATTTTCTATCCAAAACCCAATCAAAATGCCCGAAACTTGATACGCCAATTGAATGCCAGCTAGCTGTATGTGATTGGTCAGAGATTTGGACAGTACTCGCGTGTATGTGCACACATACACAGCTGTATATGCATGCACTAGCACTATGACACAGTAACACCAGGTCATAGTGCTAGTCAGTGTCTATTTTGACATGGCTTTTACAGCTGGATGCCTTTCCTAACATCAACCACCTGCAGATTAGACTGAGTGCTCTTTAAGTGGCACCAGCACAGGCAAAATCACTTTTGGCATGGTTTCAAGCTTGATGCTCTTCTAAATGCTCTTCTAAATGCAAATCACTTTACAGTGTAGACTATATTTTTTTTACAACACTGTAGACTAGATCTTTTCGCCAGCACTAGCAGTGGAGGCACAATGGCCCAGTGGTTAGGGCAGTGGACTCCCAGTCAGAGGATCGCAGTTTCAATTCCCAGACCGGGCGTTGTGTGTGTTTATTGAGCGAAAACGCCTAAAGCTCCACGAGGCTCCGGCAGGGGGTGGTGGCGACCCCTGTTGTACTCTTTTGCTTCAATTTTCTCTCACTCTTTCTTCCTGTTTCTTGTCCCCGACTTCCTACGCAACCACTCAGCCTGGATGTGCATTGATGCTCTCGGTGTCGGGGGTTGACCTTCTTTCTCTTCTGTGGGTCTTACGAATAGCAAAGGACCATATATCGGACTTCTCCCACTACGGATGAAGACCACTTCGCTCAACAAACAAACAAACCAGCACCGGCAAGATCACTGAGTAATTAAGTTGCAAGAAAAAGATTCTTTAAGAGTGGAGGAGGTGATCCTTGTGCCAGGTGATGAAAGGTTAGAGTGTAACACAGACAGAAGTGAGTGTCCTACTGTAGAAGAGATATATGGTTACCCAGTCAGAGGAGGTACATGGTTACCCTTTTAGTCTGAGCAAGAATCTTTTTGTTGCCAAAAGATACAATAACTCTCCAAATTTTCTCCATCGTATTCTTATTCTAGAAACAATACTTTCAGAACATTCTCCACCATTGCTAATTTAGCCACCTCATTCTTAAATAAAAAATTGGTGCAAATAACATATTTTTTTACCTATTAGTTGGCAGATATAAGCACCAATCAGCAAACAGTTTGTTTGCTGAAAGTGTAAACAAAGTCAATGGCTTTGGTTAATCTCAGACTTCTGGCTGCTACAAGATGGCAAGATGCAACATGTCAAAACACTGGTGTCCACCAATGAGGCAAATGTGTTGAACACATTGTCATCATAAAATAGTTAAGTTATTCTCCTATAACATACATTACAGTATCTAGCACTGAATCTACCTATACACATTAAGAATAAATATATAAATAACAGGCAGTCAGAGTCAAAATCTCATGATACTGTTGCAAATACAACAATGAAAAAGATTTCTGGAATAAATAAATAAATGAGTGGTAATTGAACTGGTTTTATATTAAGGCACTATGGCTGTCCCCAGACACAACAAGATATAAATAACCATTCCAACAACTATACAGTTGAGATGAAAGCTGAAATACAAAGCTCCTATAATGTAGTCTATTTATAATGAATTTTTAGTTTCATACTGTATTCCAGTAAACTGTTTCAATATTGTATCTACATGTACAGAACCTTATATTTTTCTCCTTATAAAATCACTTTTAAATATATTTCAATAAGTTAATGATGAAACATACTAGGTTTTTTTTCCACAAAATATATTCTTTTGTGTCTTATACATTGGCAAATACTGAAATTAACAGCTTGGGATCTAAATAAAGGTAGTTGTCTCAAAACAAAACAGGGAGTTAAAAGTTAAGGGAGCTTTGCTGAAATAATGAGATATATAAAAAGATACATGCCAGTGGTTAGAGCATCAAGCTCATAATCATGAGATAGTGAGTTCAATTCCTAGAGTGGGGTGTGAGTTGTGTTCTTGAGCAAGACACTTTATTTTACATTGCTCCAGTTCACTCAATTATAGAAATGCATTGCGATGTCACTGGTGCCAAGCTCTATTGGCCCCTTTGCCTTTCCCTTGGATAGCATCGGTGGCATGGAGAGGGGAGTCTGGTATGCTTTACCATACCAATTCTCTGTGAATATTATTGAAAGCATTCTTGAAGTCAATGTAATTAACTGCAAGACACTTTTATGAACCCTCAGCATTGTTCAATAATATTGCACAGTATAAATATCTGTTCAGCACACAATCTCCTGCTTTTAAATCCAGTTTGTTCTTCCTGCAAAAGTTTATTGGCTTCTGTCTTTAATCACTTATGGTTCACTGTGCAGAATACTTTCCCTAGTACTGACAGCAGTTTAATTCCATACCAGTTGTTGCAGTCACTGAGACAGCCTTTTTTAGGGAGTGTGATGATCATTCCAAGTCACAAATCATCAGATACATTCTCTATTTGCCAAATCTGGTTAAAAAGGGAGGTGAACTTTTTAATGATTATTCCTTTCCCTTGTTTGAGCATTTCAACCAGGATCTCAAGCAACCTTGCTGCTTTATTGTTCTTCAAACTCTTAATGGCCTTGAGCATTTCATGTTCTCCAATATCATGCATTTACACATTCAGCTGAGCAATGTCTAGTTCCTTATCTAGGTCAAACAGCTCATCAGGTGGTGGTTGGTTTAAAACCTGAAAGGGTTCAATCCAACTTTGACTCTGTTCTTCTCTTGTTAGTAAGACACAACTGTCCTTACTCTTAACTAGAACACTGATCCCACAATGGTTTCTGTTCAGTTCTCCAACTATCTGATTGAGTGTTTTGGTGTCATTAGCATCCAAGCTTTCTCAAAGTCCACAAACGCTAAGTAGAGGAGTTTATCTTTAGCTAGGTAATTCTCCTGCAGTTGTCAAACCAGGAATATGGCATCAGTGGTACTTCTACCCAGAACAAAACCGAATTGCATCTCGTCTAAGTAGACTCTCTCCTTAATGAGATGGGCTATGACCCTCTCTGTGACCTTCATCACCTGATCCAGCAGTTTAATACCCCTGTAGTTATTTCTATCTAGAGTATCACCTTTACCCTTGTAACAGTTGACTATGGTGCTGCTATGCCAGTCATTGGGTATGACTCCGTTATGTACTACCTGGTTTACAATGTGGGTGACTAGGCCATAGCCTACACCACCAGATGCTTTAAGCATCTCAGCAGTGATTCCTGATGGGCCGAGAGCTTTTCCTGGCTTCATACCCTTAATTGCTTTATCTACTAGGGAGCTGTCTATTGGGATAGCTGGTCCCTCTACTGGGTCAACATTTGGCAGGCTCTCCTCCTCCCATTCATTCTCCACATTCAGCAGTCTTTCATAATGGCTTCTCCAAGCTTCTTTCTTTTCAGAAACACTGAAAGCAAGTGCACCATCATCCATGCGGACGCATTTCTCTCCTCTGACATCACAATTTTCTCTCACACACTGTCTAGCAATCCGAAATACTTCAGTTCTTTGGTCCTCACATCTCTGGACATTGGCAAACTTCTTTTTCGTTTCGCCCTTGGCTATGTATACCTGCCGCCCAGCCTCCCTTTTGGGTATCTGGTACAGTTCCCTGTTACCCCCATCCCTCCAGGCTTTCTAGGCCTGTTTCTTTGTTCTAATGGCTTTGTCTATCGTACTATTCCACCACCACATAACTCTGGATCTGGAAGGGACTTTGCACCATCCACAGACTTGGTCTGTGGCACTCAGCAAGCTGTCCCGTAGGAATTTCCAGCTACCTTCTATGTCCGATGTCTGTAGCTCCTCCTCCCTCTCATCAAATTTCTTGATGACGATGTCCCTAAATCTCTGACCATGTGAAGGTTTCTTTAGCTTCCAAATCCTTCTTTTTTGGATTGGTCATTTTCTTGGTATCCTTCTGGTCTCGAGCCTAAAGTCACTAATGACTAGCATATGCTGGGGAGTACATTCTTCACCTGGGAGGGTCTTTATATTTAAGAGCAACCCTGCATCCCGCTGTCTGGTGAGGATGAAATCAATCTGGCTAGCAGAATCCCCTGATTGATAGGTTATAAGGTGGCTGTCTGGCTTCCTGAAGTTAGTGTTGCAGATTAATAGGTTACATGCATCACAG
The DNA here is from genome assembly GCF_006345805.1 of Octopus sinensis. Taxonomy (NCBI): domain Eukaryota; kingdom Metazoa; phylum Mollusca; class Cephalopoda; order Octopoda; family Octopodidae; genus Octopus; species Octopus sinensis. Next base: position 6,367,608 of record NC_043016.1, on the reverse strand, counting down.
AATTCCAGTAGCCTAGTCCCTTCATCATTTCGAGTGCCAATAGTATGGCCACTGTGTACCCCAATGAAAATACCAGATTCCTGCCCAACATGCCCATTAAAGTCTCCAGCCACAAAGATGAGGTCATTTCCACTCGTCTTTGAGGTAGCCTCTAGAAGGGTATCATAAAAGTGGTCCTTCTGATCATGTGGTAGTCCCGCATGTGGGGCATATACAGAGATAATTGTAGCTGTGCCGTTCTGTAGGACTAGCCTGAGCTTAAGCACTCTATCACATACCCTGACAACCTCTATGACCTTATCCACCCATTTCTCCACATGGAGTATGCCAACACCCCCTACATCATCCATGTTACCTTGCCAGAAGACCTTATACCTATATGCCTTGCCTGTGAGGACCCTAGCTGAAGCTCCTCTCCATCTTACCTCTTGTATGCAGCATACATCAACCCATCTCCTTTCAAGCACCTCTACAATCTCACTTGACCTACCTTTCAGTGTGCAAACATTGACAGTGCCAACTCTGAAAACTGGGAAGGTAATGAGGGGTGAGGTTTGGGAAGGAGGGATGTTATTTAGCACCTTATAAGTACCAGTTCATTGTCAATTGTACATGATAGTTGAAATACTTTATCAAGAAGTTGCGGCAATGATGTAGAGATGGTTGCGGTACATGTCATACGTGAAGTTGTGGCTGTGATGCTGCAGCCTAGGTCACTTTGTACAGGAGTTCGCACAGGTTGTATATTCATTGTTGATCCATGATGAAGTAATTCACGAACAGTGCAGTGTTGTAACCTGGGCAAGTACGTAGAGAGATTTTGATGTTAGGACAAATGGTGGCGATGGAGATGGAGGTCACCAAAGTTAGTGAATCTTCATGTGGCTACTGTCATGTTGTCGTTGGAACTGGCTGTGTCTTGTGTGGTCAGTGGCTAGACCTTAAAAGGTCTGGAACTGAAAGACATCAAGATGAGGAGAAGCTGGAGTTTTATAAGAAGTTGTAGGCTCAAAGCTGGGTAGAAAACAAACTGTCATATGTGACCTTATTTGAAGGCTGTGATTGGTTGGGTTGCATATTGGTGTGTGATAGAGCAAGAGACAAATTGTGCCAATACCAGCCAATCAGAGTAGTGGACACAACAGGGTCCAAAATGCAGGCAAAGGTTAGCTGTTATTTACTATGTTCATTTGTATGTATATATAATAGAGAGGAGAATTAAAGTCTATAAAATTTAGCTTCAGTGGTCTTTGATGCTCAGCACACTCAACAATAATATATCTGAATGGGAACATTTGTTCAGTGCAGGATCAGCTGTTACAAAGCCTCTTTTGGGCTGTTTAGAAGCACTTTGCAGAGAGGCAGTTTGGTTTTGTGCTAGGGAAAAGCAGCACTCATAGTCATTCAGACCATAACTGATGAATTCATAACTGTCTTCCCCTAGGTGCTTCCCTATGATGATGTACTTGTTCTTATAGTTGAATCTATTGTAGAATTACAGAAGAAATTTTAGGTGTCGAAGCAAGGCCTGGAATGAAAGGGTCTTACAGTTAATTTAGAAAAGACTAATTACTAGTAAGCAATAAGCAAACTACTAATCCATTCAGAGAAATGGCCCTGCTCGATATATAGGAAAGGTGTAGGTAGAAATTCCATATTGTGTAGCAAGTGCAAGCTATGAACACTTAACAGAAAAGTAGTCTTTGTGTTTGGCAGATGTGCATGCACAATAAATGCTAACAACACACAGGAAATAGATTCTTTCAAATGCTCAGGAGGATCCTTAAAGGTAGTTGATAGTTTCTGTTACTTCAGTGACCTAATTTGCAATGGTGGAGTATATTCTGAAAGTGTAGCAATTAGATTCAGGTTGAGGAAAGTTCAGAGAGCTAATAACTTTATGGTTAACAAAGGACCTCTCCCTTAGAGTAAAAGGCAGATTGTACAATGCTTGTGTGTGAGCAGCTAAGTTATATGGTGACTAAGTGACTGCAGAGGACAGACAAAGGCTGGAAAGAAATTAAGCCAGCATGCTTCACCGGATATACAATGTCATTGTGCATGTGTATTACAAGGGGTAGATAATGTGTTTAGAAACAAATTGGGTAAAAGAGGCATCCCTTGTGCTGTGCAAGCGAGAAGGCTGCATAGGTATAATCATGTGATGCATATGGATGAAAACAGGTGCATAATGAAGTACCTATCCCTAAATGTGAATGGAACTTGTGGAAGAGAGAGAGAGAGAGAGCCAGGGAGACATGGGACAAAGGGGTGAGAAATGACTTTTAGATGTTCAACCCCACAGAGGAGACCATGAGGGATCAAGACGATAAGCAGTTTGCTGTGCTTGAAAAGACCCATCCAACTAAGTAAGACATTCATGCCTGTGTCCCTCTTCCCTACAACTCATTTTCCTAATACAATTCCTTCCTCTACCCATGTTTCCCACTCACTGCATTCTGCTCAACTCTACTTCCCACTCTCCTTTCACATTCTCACAAACTTTCCTGTTCATTCACCCTATCAATTCCTCTCTACTGTGCTTCACATTTATACCCCTCCTGGTAATTTGAGAGTATGCCTTTACACATCTTCCTCACCATCTTCTCTCTTCTTTTCCAACTGGGTAGCCATATATCTCCTCTACTGTGAGACAGCCATTTCTAGCCCTCAATCCATAACCTAGCCTCTCCATCACCTGGCACTAAGCCTCCCTCAATATTACTTTCCCTGCAATGAATGGTCCTATCTTTCAAATCACTTGGTGACTTCATTAGTGCTGGTGCTACATAAAAAAATTTGTAGGTGTTCATACAAAAAGGTACATGTGTATATGTTTGTGTATGTGTGTATGTGTATGTTTATGTATATTTGTATATTTCTGTCTCCTTGTCTTGACATTGTGTGACAGCTGTAAATGAATGTCACTATCAAACAAATGGTGTCTTTCGTTTCCAATCTTTTGCAAAAATATATTCGGCCACGGGGAATTAGTTTGCACAAAAACAGGTGAGGGAGGTCATCCAATCCTCCAATCCTATAAAATCTGCCTCGACGAATTCCGTCTGGCTCATGCAAGCATGGAAAAATGGCCGTTAAAACGATGATAATGATGACAAAGACAACGACGATGACGACGACGATAGGGATGATGACAATGGTGATTATGAAGATCACAAGAGTAGTGGTGGTGATGGTGGTGGTGTATTGTCAACGACGATGATGTTACACATATGCAAAATCACCAGATAAATACAATCATTCATGTTCAATCATTCATTAAAAGACAAATCACGATATAAGATACCAGTTGTTCCTTTTCAGTAACTCTCATTTAGTAATTTTAATTAAAAAAATTAATATCTTGTAGGAAGGGTAATATATATGCTTAAAATTGTTTAAAGTAAAATTTACGATAATATTCTGTAAAATTTCGTAGCTGTGTACGATCATTTCAGAAAAAGAATTTTCACTCGACACTTGATTCGTTTTAATTAATATCTTCTGTATCTTTGTTTGATTAAATTTACAATAATTTTTATTTAGAAGAGAAAATGCGCAAATCTATTTATAATAATTTTTTTTCCGCCGTGAAAAGCGTTACAAATTTGTCCAAAGATATGGGTCACTCTAACCCATTTATTAATTTGCTAAGTTTTTGTTGTACCTCAGAGCCACAACAAACCTTTGTTCTTTCTCTCAGACTTTAAATTAATTTCTTTATCAATAATTACTTCAAGGGAGGTATTTATAGGTATCTGCGCGGATTTTTTTTTTTTGAGAATTTTATTTCAGGTAATATAAAACAATTCCTTTTTATTCGGAAATTTAGTTATTTTGTTGTATAAAATTATTAACACATTATAACTAAACTGTAACATTAAAAAAAAAGTATTTAAAAAAATTCTTCCTTAATTTGGTGATTCTAACAGCACAATTCCAAAGCAAATTAAAATTTCAAAGTTTGATAGACAACAAGATATCACATTCTGACATATATAATGAAGATAAAAGCAGGTAAAATTGTCCAATTGTTCAAAATAGGACAATGAGGCCTTATTTTTTAAAAAAATTTCTTCAGTTACTCAGTAAAGACCGGCAATTGGCAGGAAGAGCAGAGTTTAAATAAATGCCTAAGAATGTTGAATTTTATTGATCTGGGTTCAAATTACGTCTAGATCGCACTTTGCCTTTCATTCTTTCAGAACCAGTTGAGCAGTGAGGTCGATGTGACTCCTTTGGTATTGCTAGCTTTTCACCAAAATTTGAAACCATTATCAAATGTCCTAAATTTTAATTCCACCAAAGTACGATTGCCTTTAATGGGAGTCGAAATAACAGGGTTAAAAGTGCTACACTTCATTTAAATACCGTAAGTAATAAAGTAAATAAATGATATTTTAAAACATATTTGACTTTGGACGAAATGACAACTCAATTACATTTGCAATTAGGGTGAGGTGGGGGGAGAGATCACAGTATGTATGTGTGCGTATGAGTGTGTGTGGACGCATGTGCGTGTGTGTATGTAATGTAACAATATCAAGGGATAAGTTTTTCCAGTTAATTTTTTTTCGGATTTTATCTTTTCTGTAACTTTTTTCAATGACTTTTCATAAGATATTTTAGACTTTCCTGCGACTTTTAAGTGATTTTCTGTGGCTTATTTCTTTTATACTATTTCCAATTTGTTTTCCTTGTAGTTGCTTTGATTTTTTCTATGACCTTACCCATGTAAGCTTTTTTCGTCTCAAGTCGTTTACCTAAAATTTAATATAATAAATTCTATAGAATGTCGTTCTTTCCCACAGAAATATTTTCTAAAACAAATTTATTTTATTTTCTGAAGTAAAGATTTAATGAATGGCCAAATTCTCTGATAAAAATTAATATCGTCAGAAGTTAGATTTCCACAAGATTGGCAAAAATATGAAATTGATTCAGTTTCTCTTATCAGTAAGTTAAAAAAAAATGCAGGAGAATGCAGGTTGGAAAGAAGTTCCAGTTGAATTGGGAGAAGACTGGTTGACAATTCCCTCTACTTAACCTTGAATCTACCTGCCAACTCCTTTCTGTTAACCAGTGAACCAATTATCATATTTTAACCTCTGATTTCTTCAATGTCTCATACTTAAAATTTCTCCAATGACTTATGACAGTCCATTCTAGTCTAGGATGAAAGTCAGAGAGGAAGACGTCATGTAGGACCTGAAGAGCAGAGGATAATGTATTTTCAGAATAGGGGACAGTGTATGTATAGAACAGTTTGTAGTGCATTTGTGGGTCTCTTTATTAATGAGCACTTTGCTAATTAGTTTAGAGGAATATAGGATGTTGGTGAGTGAGTGTTTGTTAGTCAGCAATGTGACACACAACTAGTTACTTCAGAGGAACAGGGGAAGTTAGCAGTGGAATTGACAGAACAAAGAGACAGACTGCATGGGGGAAAAGTCTGTCGTGCGTTACATAGTTATATCTAACATGTGTGTGTGTGTATGTCATAAGTTATTGTAGGAATTTTAAGTATGAGACATAGAAAAAATCAGAAGTTAAAATATGATAACTGGTTCACTGGTTAACAGAAAGGAGTTGGCAGGTAGATTCAAGGTTAAGTAGAGAGAATTGTCTATTAGAATATTTCTTGTCACTTCACATCCACAAAATTTGGGCTTCAGACTCATTGTGTGACACCTTTGGTAAGTGTCTTCTATTCTAGCCCCAATCAGAACCCAATCCTAGTAAGTCAACTGTTTGGCATTCTCACCTTGTTTGTGTTTTTCTTCCAAGTGTTGATTCACAAAAGTTCAAGAGGAACATTAATGGCACCAATCTTATTAGTCCCATAGAATCTCACTGATCTTGGAAGTTGTGCCCCATTTGCCAGACACGGCAAGTGAAAAATAAAAGAACAGAAAAAGAAAAGAATCATAAAGTCTTTGATCAATGAAGTTCTTTTTTGATCAGTTTGGGTGGACGAGAATGAGTGGGACACATAAAAGAGTTTGCAGAAGGTTTGTAATTTAAATGTCTTGTTAGCAATATTTTAGATTATGAATAATAGATTTTGGATTGGAATACATCATAGAGTGAACATTCAGTCTGGTCTTATGGATTGTCATCATCATCATCATCATCGCCACCACCACCATCACCATCATCATCACCACCACCACCACCACCACCACCATCACCACCACCACCACCCCACCACCACCACCACCATCATCATCATCATCATCATCATCATCATCATCATCATCATCACCATCATCACCACCACCATCATCACCATCACCAACATCACCACCATCACCATCATCATCATCGCCATCATCATCATCATCACCATCATCATTTAACGTCTGTCTTCCATGTTGGCATGGGTTCAACAGTTTGACAAGAGCTGGTCACCCTGGAAACTGCGCCAAAATCCACTGTCTGCTTTGGCATAATTTTACAACTGGATACCCTTCCTAATGCCAACCACTTTACAAAGTAGGAGTTTCTCAGTACAAAAATACCATTCCTAGTACCAGCACATTTTACAAAGTCAAACTGTTCAATTCCAAACTTAAGTGTTATCCTGCTTCTTGCCTGCCAAAGTTTCAAGAGAGAAGCAGGGTACTTAGAATGAGAAAGAGTACATGTAGAGTGAATGGGGTTGTTGAATGGAATTCAATGGAATGGTTGACAATAGGATTAAATTAGCGACAATGAAAGGATCCAAAGAAAAATAATAGTAATTTTTCTTTTACTGTTTCTGATCTGAGTTTATTGTTAAAAGTGTGTGTGTGTGTGCCTTGACGTGATATGATGGTTGTAAACTTGCATCATCATACAAATGAAGTTCTTTATTTCCAGTCTTCTGTGAAGAACATATATCTAGTGAGGAGGAAATATTACCTTGCTTAGAAACAGTTGAGAGTTGGCAACAGGAAGAGCATCCGGTCGTAGAAAAGCTGCCTCGATGAGTTCCATTTAAACTGTACGAGGATGGAACAGTAAATGTTAAGTGGTGGTGGTGGTGATAATGGTGGCAGTGATGGAGGTGGTGGTGGCGGTAGTAGTGGTGGTGGTGCAGGCGGTGGCGGTAATGGTGGTGGTTGTGGTGGTGGTGATGAAACCATAATATGCCTGCAAAAGTGGTGAGTGTGTTAGGGTTGGTATTGTTAGTTCTTTTTACAAAACAGCGTTTTCACAGTTGTGATTACCGAGACAGCCAAATGCAAGTATTTACTGGCCGTCACACTTCACTGCTTTATGTCCTGATACTCAAACTGACTGTTAGTCAAGCTCTCTGCATCTTTTCTTTTCAGATTTGGCCTCTTTTTACAGAGATCCAGGACAAATCTGAATGGATAGATCTGTGGTGAAATCATATGTTTACATATAATTTCATTGGTCACATTTTTGTTGATGTCATTACTTAATTTCAATGATCCTTTTACTGTTTATGAAATTTTTGCCATTGGAAAACAAACAGTTCAGGTTCAAACTAAGACAGAAACTTACTACAAATGTACAGTAATGTGAAATAATATATAGTCTATTATTGCAGTAATAGAAGAGCCAAAAAGAGAAAAGTGGATGGCAATAAGCCAAAAACTGAAGAATTATTGTTTTATTTTTGTACTACAAAGGGTTCATTGGTCAAGGAAATAATTTGGTTAACTAAATGAGGAAAGTAGGTACCAGTGTCTGTTCTAAAATTATATTTTCCTTTCTGTTTTTCATTTATTTTCTTGCTTCATTTTTCAGATGTATATATATTTATGCATATGCAGATGTACATATGTATGTATATAAATAACTGTATTATATAATATATATATATATATATACGTATACATATACATATACATACATCATCATCATCATTTAACGTCCGCTTTCCATGCTAGCATGGGTTGGACGGCTCAACTCGGGTCTGGGCAGCCCGAAGGCTGCACCAGGCCCAGTCAGATCTGGCAGTGTTTCTACAGCTGGATGCCACCGACACAGGTACCAGACGAGACTGGCGAACAGCCACGCCCGGATGGTGCTTTTTACGTGCCACCAGCACGGAGGCCAGGCGAGGCTGGCAACAGACACGATCGGATGGTGTTTGTTACGTACCACCAGCACGGATGCCAGGCGATGCGGCACTGGCTACGGCCACGTTCGGATGGTTCCCTTACGTGCCACCGGCACTGGTATCACGGCTACAAATTCCATTGATGTTGATCGATTTCGATTTTGATTTTCACTTGCCTCAACAGGTCTTCACAAGTAGAGCTTTGTGTCCCAAGAAGAAAGGTATGCACTGGTGGACTGACTATGTCCCAGGTAGAGGTCACAGGTTATGGCCTCACTTGTCCTGCCGGGTCTTCTCACGCACAGCATACTTCCAAAGGTCTCGTTCTCTGGTCATTTCCTCGGTGAGACCTAAAGAGCAAAGGTCGTGCTTCACCACCTCGTCCCAGGTTTTCCTAGGTCTACCTCTTCAACATGTTCCCTCAACTGCTAGGGTGTGGCACTTTTTCACACAACTATCTTCATCCATTCTTACCACATGTCCATACCAGTGTAGACAACTCTCTTGCACACCATATCTGATGCTTCTTAGGCCCAACCTTTCTCTCAAGGTATTTACACTCTGTCAGGTATGAACACTGACATTACACATCCATCGGAGCATACTGGCTTCATTTCTTGCAAGCTTACGCATATCCTCAGCAGTCACAGCCCATGCTTCACTGCCATGAAGCATGGCTGTTCGTACACATGCGTCATATAGTCTGCCTTTTACTCTGAGCAAGAGGCCTTTTGTTACCAGCAGAGGTAAGAGCTCTCTGAACTTTGCCCAGGCTATTCTTACTCTAGCAGTTACACTTTCAGCACACCTGCCCCTGCTACTGACTTGATCACCTAGGTAATGGAAACTATCAACTATTTCTAGTTTTTCTCCCTGGAATGTGGCGGAAGATGGTCTCTGCACATTTTTAGTGTTTATTGCACCAGAGCATCTGCCACATACAAAAACTATTTTCCTATTTAGCCTTCCTTTGACATTGCTGCACCTCTTATGTGTCCATAGCTTACACTTGGTGCATCTTATAGAGTTTCTACCTACATCTTTTCTACAGATTGAGCAGCGCCATCTACCTGAAGGCGTTTGTGATTTGTCTACCTTCCAGCTTATTAGGACTTTGGTTTTAGCTAGGTTGACTCTAAGGCCCTTTGATTCTAATCCTAGCTTCCACACCTGAAACTTCTCCTCCAGTTCTGATAGTGACTCAGCAATTAGAGCAAGGTCATCAGCATAGAGGAGCTCCCAGGGGCATCCTGTCTTGAAATATATATATATATAATATATATATATATATATATATATATATATATATATATATATATATATACATATATACATACATACATGCATATATATATATATATATATATATATATATATATATATATATATACTACAAAGTGAGATAGTGGTTATGAGTGTAACCCCCTATGGGATATCAGTTATCCAATATACTGCTGGTAAAGTACCCAAATATTAAATACATAAATGCTTTTAATTGCAATGCAATTAGTTCATTTATTGTATTGAATGGGTGAAGGTAAAAAATATTTTACCGTAAATACAAATAAGAAAATTGCTGCCTAACTCAGATACCAGGAAACCCCAAAATGGTAGAAATTCAAAAGATAGTGCTCATGGGAACTGCTTGTATCCTACGCAAAATACTTTCTATGTAATCTCAAGTTTTAAAACAAGCATACTTTTCTTGTGGTTTCTTAAACATTCACTAGTACAACACTTAGTACAAAACCAAATATATGACACCCTCGGCATAACACCAACATGAACTTCCAACCTGTTGTCTCATGAGGTCTCTGGGTGAGACTTGGAGGCAACTTGTACAAATGTAAAGCAAAAGTCAAACATACAATAATAATAATAATAATAATAATAATAATAATAATGATAATAATAATAATGATGATAATAATAATAATAATAATAATAATAATGATAATAATGATAATAATAATAATGATGATAATAATAATAATAATAATAATAATAATGATAATAATAATAATAATAATAATAATAATAATAATAATAATAAATAATAATAATAATAATTAACATCAGAAAAATACCTTAGGAATGAGAACTCAGGTTTGAAATTTCCCCAGGACACCTGATGAAGACTGGAGAGTACATCAGCCGAAACATTGTGTTAACAACAAACAAAATGAGGACAAATATCCATCAAATGTAAATAATGTAAATAAGGTTAGAGTGTGACAAAGAGACAAAGAAGCAGAAACAAGTGTCCTGGGGGTATTGGAGGATCTAGTGTCAAATGATGAACAGCTAGGGCATGACAGAGAAACAGAGAGGCAGAAACAGGTGTCTTGCTATAAAGGAGTTACATGGTTACCTGGGGAGAGAGAGAGTGGGGGGTATGAGAAATTGGACAGAAACAGGTGTGCTGATGTAAAGGAGATACTTGGTTACCTAGTCAGAGGGAAAAGCAATAGAAGGAGAGAGAGAGAATTTTTTTATTCACCATAAGGTTGAGAAAAAGAGGGGACGATACGAGGACAGACAAAACAAATGTTGGGGTCAGGGTATCGAATGAGACGAAACGTATGAATAAACAAACAATTAAAATATACACAATTAAATGAGAATGAGTGATTAACAAAAAATGAAGTGGAGGACGCAGTTGACCCCACAAACCACAAACTCACACTGAAGACTTTGCTTTCTCCTTTTTTATATTCTCGTTTAAACAGGTTCTTTCACTCGCAACATACTTGCTATAGACTTCCATCTTTTACGAAACACACTTTGCGACAGGCATTTTTTCTCCAGCCTTATTTTCCGTTTCATAGAGTGATCAAGAATGAGGGCAGAAATAGATGTGCTGCTGTAGAGGAGATACATGGCTATCCAGTCGGAAGGAAAAGCCAGAGAGAGAGAGAAACAGCAAAAGTGCAAGAGAGAGCAGGAGAGAGAGATGGTGATGAAGTGCCAGGGCATATTCACAAGTAACAAGGAACAGAGCATAGATGGGATGGTCACTTACACATCAACCCTTTAGCATTTAATCTGGCCATATCCAACCCAAAAGCTCTATCTTTGTTATGCTCAAACTGGTCAAATCTAATCTCTCACACCTCTCCTACAATGTCATTCGAAAATTAAACAATCACATCATCAAAATCTCAAAGCTATGAGATAATCCATAATTAATTTAAAGCAATGTGAATAAATAAGGATTAGATTTAACAGAATAATCTGAATGCTAAAGGGTTATACACAAAGGTAAAATTGTAGAATCCAGAAAATTGGTGGAGGTCAAAGTATTAGAAAAAAATTGTATTTATTTTTATAAAGTGTTACAGTTTTTGTTTAAATTCATTTTTCAGTAGGAAAAGAACATCCAATATTTTTTGTCATGGTGCAAGAAAAAGTGCTGTTTGTTTTCAGTCCACAAATGTATAGTTGACAGAATAGATTATGGCAGAAAATAGTAGGGATTTAAAACCTTAGCTGCTCCATGCTGCATATGAAAGTAGTGAAAGAGAGAATGGTGACAGGAAGGAGAAATGAAGAGAACTTAGGATAGAGTGAGATTGAAGGATGGAAGTAAAAAATAGTGTGAGAGGGAAGGGGAGGTAATATTGGTCATTTCAAGGAAGGGAGGTCAGTGACCGAACTAGGCGGTTTGTCAATGGCATTATTCAAATATATTTGGATGTACACAGATGCATAAGAATAAATATCTAGAGTTAGGCAACTGGTTAGAATACATTTGTGCATAGGCACTAACAGACACCTGCACATATGCGTACACACACACATGCACACATACTTATATGCAAACATGCATACATTAAGTATATGTGGTTGATAATGTTTATTATGCTAGCGCTGCTTCTGTTTCATATTCAGATATATGTGTGTGTGTGTGTGTGTGTGTGTGTGTGTGTGTGTAAGTTCAGCAAAATTTAGATTCAGATGAATATGGTACTTAAGTTAAAGGCACCAGAATTTGGTATGGTATTATCCATATAAATCAAATGGGGTGATTATAATCAAAATAAGCACAAGGATCTACCTTGGATGTCCTTGTTGCTTATTTTGAATTATATATATTATATATTATATATATATATATATATAATATATATATATATATATATATATATATATAATATATATATATATATATATATATATATATAGACACATATATATAGTAATAATAACAATAATCCTTGGATTATTCTTATTATTGCAGTATTTATCCTGCATTATATCAGTACAGGTTGGTGCAACCTCAAAAAATTGGTTCACCAGTCAACATCATTAAACTGTAGCCACCATAATGGGATAGGAGCTTTATTTGCATATTCAAAATGTTTCCCCCATAAACAAATTTAGATGCTATATATGTGTGTGTGTGTGTGTATATATATATATATATATATATACTTAAGTTAAAGGCACCGGAATTTGGTATGGTATTATCCATATAAATCAAATGGGATGATTATAATCAAAAGAAGCAACTAGGATATCCAAGGTAGAGTAGTACAATCGTTTCATGCTACTTCATTTTATTAAACAATGTAATTATTACATCAGTTTTAAAATGTAAAGCAATCTAAATTTTAAAACTGATGTAATAATTACATTGTTTAATAAAATGAAGTAGCATGAAACGATTGTACTACACTACCTTGGATATCCTAGTTGCTTCTTTTGATTATATATGTATATATATATATATCATCATCATCATCATCATCGTTTAGCGTCCGCTTTCCATGCTAGCATGGGTTGGACGGGTCAACTGGGGTCTGTGAAGCTGGAAGGCTTCGTCAGGCCCAGTCAGATCTGGCAGTGTTTCTACGGCTGGATGCCCTTCCTAACGCCAACCACTCCGCGAGTGTAGTGGGTGTTTTTTACGTGCCACCTGCACAGGTGCCAGACAGAGCTGGCGAACGGCCACGAACGGATGGTGCTTTTACGTGTCACCGGCACGGGGCCAAGCGATGCTGGCAACGGACACGAACGGATGGTGCTTTTACGTGCCACCGAGACAGGGCCAGACAGAGCTGGCAAACGGCCACGAACGGACGGTGCTTTTACGTGTCACCGGCACGGGGGCCAGCCAAGGCTGGCAACGGATGCGAACGGATGGTGCTTTTACGTGCCACCGACACGGTTGCCAGACAGAGCTGGCAAACGGCCACAAGCGGACGGTGCTTTTACGTGTCACTGGCACGGGGGCCAGCCGAGGCTGGCAACGGACACGAACGGATGGTGCTTTTACGTGCCACCGACACGGGGCCAGACAGAGCTGGCAAATGGCCACGAACGGATGGTGCTTTTACGTGCCACCGACACGGGGCCAGACAGAGCTGGCAAACGGCCGCGAACGGACGGTGCTTTTACGTGTCACCGACACGGGGCCAGGCGAGGCTGGCAACGAACACGAATGGATGGTGCTTTTACGTGCCACCGACACGGGGCCAGGCAGAGCTGGCAAACGGCCACGAGCGAATGGTGCTTTTACGTATCACCGGCACAGGTGCCAGACGAGTCTGACAGCGGACACAAACGGATGGGTCACTTAACCCCTGCTTTCTGATATATGATTTCCTTGGTGAGACCTAGAGTTCGAAGGTCATCATCATCATCATCATCATCATCATCGTTTAACGTCATATAAAAATTATATATATAAAATATATATATATATAAAATATATATATAAAAATTAAATTAGAGATAAAACCACTATTAGGCAACTTAAACAGTGATATTATATATTACTTGATTGAATGCAACGCATCCATTTCCAAGTAAGTTTATATATATGTATGTATGTATACACACCTCACATATATACATATATATATATATATAATATATATATATATATATATATATATATATATATATATATATATATATATATACACCCACACACATACGTACCATGGAAAAGCACCACTGATGCCATATTTCTGGTGAGACAGCTGCAGGAGAAATACCTAGCCAAAGATAAGCCCCTGTACCTAGTTTTTGTTGACATGGAGAAAGCCTTTGACAGGGTCCCCCGATGCCTTATCTGGTGGTCAATGAGGAAACTAGGGATAGATGAATGGCTGGTGAGAGCTGTGCAAGCCATGTACAGGGATGCTGTAAGTAAGGTTAGGGTTGGCAACGTGTACACTGAAGAATTCAAGGTAGAGGTTGGGGTCCACCAGGGTTCAGTCCTCAGCCCCCTCCTATTTATCATAGTCCTCCAGGCAATTATGGAGGAATTCAAGACAGGTTGCCCCTGGGAGCTCCTCTATGCTGATGACCTTGCTCTAATTGCTGAGTCACTATCAGAACTGGAGGAGAAGTTTCAGGTGTGGAAGCAAGGATTAGAATCGAGGGGCCTTAGAGTCAACCTAGCTAAAACCAAAGTCCTAATAAGCTGGAAGGTAGACAAACCACAAATGCCTTCAGGTATATGGCCCTACTTGATCTGTAGAAAAGGCGTAGGTAGAAACTCTATAAGATGTACCCAGTGTAAGCTGTGGACACATAAGAGGTGCAGCAATATCAAAGGAAGGCTAAATAGGAAGATAGTTTTTGTATGTGGCAGATGCTCAGGAGCAATAAACACTGAAAATGTGCAGAGAACAACTTCCGTCACTTTCCAGGGGGAAAAACTAAAAGTAGTTGATAGCTTCCGTTATCTAGGTGACCAAGTCAGTAGCAGGGGCAGGTGTGCTGAAAGTGTAACTGCTAGAGTAAGAATAGCCTGGGCAAAGTTCAGGGGGCTCTTACCTCTGCTGGTGACTAAAGGCCTCTCGCTCAGAGTAAAAGGCAGACTGTATGATGCATGTGTACGAACAGCCATGCTACATGGCAGTGAAACATGGGCTGTGACTGCTGAGGACACACATAAGCTCGCGAGGAATGAAGCCAGTATGCTCCGATGAATGTGTAATGTCACTGTGCATACTCGACAGAGTGTTAGTACCTTGAGAGAAATGTTGGACCTAAGAAGCATCAGCTGTGGTGTGCAAGAGAGACGATTGCACTGATATGGTCATGTGGCGAGAATGGATGAAGATAGTTGTGTGAAAAAGTACCATACCCTAGCAGTTGAGGGAACCCGTGGAAGAGGTAGACCCAGGAAAACCTGGGACGAGGTGGTGAAGCATGACCTTCGAAATTTAGGCCTCCCCGAGGCAATGACTAGCGACCGAGTCCTTTGGAAATATGCTGTGCGTGAGAAGACCCGGCAGGACAAGTGAGTCCAGCCCACTTATGCATGTCTTTCCTCCCTTGGACACACAAAGACCTGTTGAGGCAAGCAAAGTCGAAATTGAACCTCATCCGACGACAGGCACCCATGCCAACCTCCCTTCATTGGACACTAAACTCTGCTTGCAAAGACCTGTTGGGGCAAGTGAAATCGGAATCGAAATTGAACCAATCCTATGACTGGCATTCAGCAGTTGCCAGGACCGCTGGACTGACTCCTGTGCAGGTGGCAAGTGAAGAAACACCATTTCGACCCTGTGCTTGAGGAGATCCATTGAGTCAAGTACACCGACATCAAAATCAATGGAAACTGCAGTTGTGATCCCTGAGCTGTGGCACGTAAAAAGCACCATCTGAACATGGCCGATGCCAGCGCCACTCAGACTGGCTTCCGTGCTGGTGGCACGTAAAATGCACCAATCCGATCGTGGCCGTTGCCAGCCTCGCCTGGCACCTGTGCAGGTGGCACGTAAAAAGCATCCACTACACTCAGGGAGTGGTTGGCGTTAGGAAGGGCATCCAGCTGTAGAAACACTGCCAGATCAGACCGGAGCCTGGTCCAGCCTTCTGGCTTCCCAGACCCCGGCTGAACCGTCCAACCCATGCTTGCATGGAGAACGGATGTTAAACGATGATGATGATGATTTCCCACCTATTGATCCCCTCCATTTTCTTACTGCTCTATAAATTAATGGTAAAATATCTCTTTACCCTCACCCATTTAGTACACTCAGTAATGTAACTGCAATGCAATAAAAAGCACTTGTGTATTAATAATTGGGTATTCTACCAGAAGTATATTGGGTAGATATTATCCCTTAGTTGGTTGGATTCACAGCCTCCAACTTTCTTGGAATATATATATATACAGACAGACAGACAGACAGACAGATAGATAGATAGATAGATAGATAGATAGATAGATAGATAGATAGATAGATAGATAGATAGATAGATAGATAGATAGATAGATAGATAGATAGATATGCGTGTGTGTCAGTGCTACTGTCTCCTAGCCTCAACACTACATGATAGTTTCAAAATAAGTGTCCCCCATTATTGAAGCAGTGTTGTTTATTTCCATTCTTCTATGGAAAACATGTCTGATCATGGGGACATGTTACCTTGCTTTGAAACAGGTGAAGTTTGGTGACAGAAAGAGCATCCAGCTGTAGAAAATTTACATCAACAATTTCTATTCAAGAGATTAAGAAAAATTGATGTTAGAGAATGATGATGATGATGGTGTGTATGTATGTATGTATGTATGTATGTATGTATGTATGTATGTATGTATGTATGCATGTATCTATGTATGTGTGTACATGTATGTATGTATGTGTGTGTGTATGTACATACGTATGTATGTATGTATATATGTATGTATGTGTGTATATACGTATGTATGTATGAATGTATGTATGTATGTATGTATGTATGTATGTGTGTATGTATGTATGTATGTATGTATATACGTACATACGTATGTATGTATGAATGTATGTATGTATGAATGTATGTATGTATGAATGTATGTATATATGTCTGTATGTATGTATGAATGTATGTACATATGTATGTACATTGAGGGAAAATTTAATAAAAAAATTGAAAGTAAATTGTTACAATGGGAAACTACTTTTCCCCGATTTAATGTCTACCACAAATACAAATATGTAATTTATACTATATATACAGGTATATGATGTACCCTTTAGATATGGGTGTATAATGTACCCTATAGCTGTAAGTATATAATGTTCCTTATTCTTAGAGATATAGAACATACAATATAGATACAGGTATATCACCGTGATCACCATGACTGACCATGCTATCAGATGTTGCTACACATCGCTGGTCACAATGTGCTTTACATTGTTTTAGCCTTCAAATGACGCCACCCCGCTGGCTAAGCAAGCAGGCCAACAGAAGAAAGAGTGAGAGAAAGTTGTGGCAAAAGAGTACAGCAGGGATCTCCACCACCCCCTGCCAGAGCCTCTTGGAGCTTTAGGTATTTTCACTCAATAAACACTCACAACGCCCGGTCTGGGAATCGAAACCGCGATCCTACAACTGTGAGTCCGCTGTCCTAACCACCGGGCCATTGCATCTCCACAGATACAAGTATATAGTGCATGCAATAGCTATAGGTAAACAATGTATGCTCATTGGTTTAGAGTTCATACTCCCAGTGTGAATAGCTGTCTGACTTCTAATACTTGGTATTATAAAAGCATTGAGTCTTGTTTGATGTTATGAAGAAGTAAGATTACATTTTTAAATTCAAGATTTTGATGCTTGATTGATTCCATTTATGGTTCATAAAGAGAGTGACTTTTGATTAGATAAATATGTAGTGGATCTTGCATGCATGAAGTGGATTCGATCCACCATAGTCAAATTGAAGTTAACACTGCAACAGAACTTTTCCCACGATGGAACAATGGTTTTTTTCTCTGACAGCAGTTTTACATTTCCCAGATGCCTTTAGCTGGACCAAAATAATGTTTTCACCACTTGACCCTTTCTAACCTCTTCTACTTCACCAAAAGCTAGAATAGAGATAACAAAACCACCAACTAAATCTATTGTTCTCAATGATATGTTTATCCTTCTGGCTAGTTATAAAAGCAAGCATTCCCCAAGCAAAAATCAGTTAGTCACAGTCAGTGACGACTCAACGAGACTAGTCACATGGAGACAACTCAACCAAGTAGTCACTTGGCGACAACTGAGCGAGGCAGCTCATGATGACTCAGTTAGGGAATGGGCTGCTAGAATCATGATCACAAGGAATGCTTCTACTAAAGATAATGGTCAGCAACAGAAATGAAGTTTACTGTCAGCAACTATGAGACAACACCCTACAACTCTCACCAGCTCTAATTCTGTTCTCTTACAACATCATTCTATCTCTCTCCATAATTACTACTAAACAATGAAGAGAACACAAACACAAACTTTACTTCGCATGTCTTTAGATTTATCATAACCTGCTCATCGAGGCAAGGTATTGTAACGTAACGGTAAATGAATACTTCCTTAAAACTTCATGCATTGTTCATCTTTCACATCTTACAACTTGCTGTCATAACAACAAATTTTTATCATTACAGCGGCTGACTCTGACATTTCATAATATTGTTTACAAATCCATTTCTCCAGCTACAATCGGTGACCCATGACTTCAACTAAAAGCTTTATCATTACAAATATATTAGTAAAGTGAAAAGGCTTAAGAAGATGTTGGTGCAATGGTTGTTGTTTTGCAATGCTAATGATTAATATCTACAGTTGGAGAAGTAGAAAAAGTTTACCATTTCCCAAACCAGTATTGTTGCAATATCAAAAAGCTTGATCATTTGAGATTTTCTGATGCCAATCAAAGAAATACTTGGATTTAAATGATTGTGTCATGGAAGGGTAATAAGAAATAACTGATTAAAAGGCCTGCTGATGTCTTTCTGATTTGCAAACACCCAGTCAAGGGTGGCTGATGTATCTTTGAATCCAATAAAATATATCTTCACTCACCTTGGTAATATGGTAAAATACCATCATCCATTTTTCATTGGCTGATGAGTGAAAAAAAGCAGTAGAGCTAATATGTTGCTTGGTTTAACAACCTATTTCTTTACTACCCACAAGGGGCTAAACACAGAAGAGACAAACAAGAACAGACAAATGGATTAAGTCGATTATATCGACTCCAGTGAGTAACTGGTACTTAATTTATCGACCCCGAAAGGATGAAAGGCAAAGTCGACCTTGGCGGATTTTGAACTCAGAACATAACGGCAGACGAAATACTGCTAAGCATTTCGCCCAGCATGCTAACGTTTCTGCCAGCTCACCACTTGGTTTAACAACCTTTTAACCTTTCGCATTTAAACAAGCCATATCCAGACCAAATATTCTGTTTTATGTTCAAACCAGCCACTTACACCCTCTCACACTAACCCAACAATGTCATGCTATAAATAAACTATCATATCATCAAAATCTCAAAGCTACGAGATAATACATGAGCAATTCAAAACAATGTGAATAAAGTTTTACATCTGACAGAATAAACTGAATGCTACAGGGTTAAGAGAGAGTTGACTGCTATTTGTTGTGGAAGAGAATACAAACACAAACTTTACTTTGCATGCTTTTGGATTTATCAAATCCTGCCCGTTGAGGCAAGGTATTGTAACGTAATGGTAAATAAATACTTCCTTAAATACTTCCTTACATCAACCCCAGTGCAAAACTGGTACTTTATTTATCGACTATGAAAGGATGAAAAGCAAAGTCGACCTCGGCGGAATTTGCCTTTCATCCTTTCGTGGTCGATAAATAAAGTACCAGTTTTGCACTGGGGTCGTTGTAATCAACTTAATCCCTTTGTCTGTCTCCTCTATGTTTAGCCCTTTGTGGGCAATAAAGAAATATATTTGTAGTGGAGTGACTACTTGTGTAAGAGGCTTCTTTATTAGATGGTGCAGGTTGAAGTGGGTTGCTAGTGGAAGCTCACTAACAGACATGATAGACAGACAAATAGATAAGATGGATGAATGGATGGGTGGATGGCTGGATGGATGGATGGGTAGATGGATGGCAGGAAGTTAGGCAGAAACAGAAAGAGAAAGATACTTTAAAACGGCCATAGCTTAGGAAACTTCTATCTGGGCATTTCCAAGTAGTTTCTTCCACAGTCACCAGAGGAAAGCGTGAGATTACTGGAAGTCATCAAAATCACGATGGTCTTTAGTTGAGAGTTGGTGTATGGAAATATTCCACAATGTTAGATGCATGTAGATTGTTTATATAATCAGGAGCTGTAATTCCCCTCCTCCATTTGATCATACCAATATCAGAGGAACTGCAAAGAGCTTTGATCTTCCTTCTTTCACCAAAGCTATGCAAAGATATCTGTCACAATTCTCATAACGTTATTTGGTTGTCCCATTTAACCAATGTGACTTCTTTACATAAGGGATTGTGTGAGTGTGTGTGTGTGTGTGTATGAAAGACGGAAAGAGAGAGAGAGAGTGTGTATACATAGAAACATGCACACATACATATATAAATACATACATATATATATATATATATATATATAAGTTCATACATATATGTTTAAGTATATATATATATATATATATATACATGCCCAGGCCTGTTACCCATTTTTTTAGGAGGGGGTAGCCACAACAAGACACACACCAAGCATTCCATTCATTTCCCAGCTCAAAGAGGTGAGTCCTGTCCTGTGTTCGGGTCAAAGCATAGCCTAATATCAACAGCAGGGCCTGACAGCATCATGCTGGTATACCCCCGCTGTATCATTCTGGTTCTGTGCCCCTTTGAGCAATATCAATTCACTCATCTGTCCACAAACCCTCTCCAAGCTTGCCCATCATTTATAAACTCGCTTGCCTCTCTCACTCCAATACCTTTAACCATCACCATCAAAGCCTTTCTCACTCCATCCACCCACACAAACCGAGGTCTGCCTCTGGTTCCGCTGCCTACCAATTCTGCCTTCATCACCCTCCATACCATCCGCTCCTTATCCATTCTCTCCATATGGCCAAACCACCTCAACATTTGTCTATCCATTCTGGTTGTTAAATTTTCTCTCATTCCTACTTGCCTTCACACCTCTTCATTCCTCATCCTGTCCATCCGTGTCGCACCAATCATAGCCCTCAAAATCTCATCTCAAACACATCTAGTTGCCTCCTTTCCGCCTCTCTCAGACCCCACTTCTCTGCACCATATAACATTGTCGGCACAATAATGCCCTCATACACACCTCTTTCCTTGTTCATACTTAACCTTTTACCTCTCAGCATACATTTCACAACTCCCAGTACCTCACTCCCCTCCCTCACTCTATAACTCACTTCCTTGGCTACCCACCCCCTCTGCAATCCAAGATACTTAAAAGCACTCACCTCCTCTAACACCTCACCATTTATACTCACATTCATCTGGCAATTCCATCTCTTGAGCATCTCATCTCCTTACTCTTGGCTACATTCACTTTCAGTTTCCTCTTCTCACACGCCCTCCCACCAGTCTCCTCAGTTGCTCTTCCAAATCCGCCACCAGTGTTCTATCATCAGCAAACAACAACTGACTCACCTGCCATTTCTCTCCATTTTCTCACACCATTTGGGCTCCCCTACCGAGGGTTCTATCATTCACCTCTCTCATCACATCCTCCATATATAGATTAAACAGCCACAGAGACATCACACAACCCTGTCTTAACCTCACCTTCACATCAAAACCACTCACTTCACCATCCGCTCAAATGCATGCCCTACTTTCTCTATAAAAACTCTGTACATAAGAATATATATATATATGTGTGTGTGTATGTATATATATATACACATACATATACATACATACATACATATATATACAAATACACACATACATATATACATATATATATATATACACACATACATACATATGGATATACATTATGTGCTGAAATAGTTAAAATGACTAGTTTGTTTTATTAGCTTTGATTGTCACCATGAAGTGTACTTGTCAAAAGTGTCAGTATGTTTGCATGTTTAGACAATTTAGGACTATATCTTGCTCTGACCGACTAGTTTGCATACCAAAAAAATCAAAACAAGAGAAACAGCAAGTAATGGGTGACATTAATTTACATCTAGTAGACAGTATATCGAAGCTGTGATATTGTTTATTGTTTCATTCTGAATATATATATGTCCGTTTTTCTGTCAAAGCTTTCTTCCAAGGAATCTAATGTGCTTTGCTTAGTTTTTCCTTGGGGCTGGCCAGATTGGAGCAATTTCAAGATTAATCAGCCGAAATTGCGAGGATGATCCAGTTCTTGACTGAAGATTGAAGGCTTCGGATGTCCCGTCCGTGTTTTTTGTATCGTCTCCTCAATGTTTTGCGTTCTTGTCCCAGTTTGTATTTTTATACATATATATATATATATATATATATATATATATATATATATATAATAGCAGAGATACCCGGCATTGCTCAGGATTAAAATGGCATAGTTTTTAATTGTTTTACTTGTTTCAGTCATGTGACTGCTGCCATGCTGGAGCACTGCCTTTAGTCGAAGAAATTGACAGCAGGATTCATGCTTTGTAAGCCTAGTACTTATTCTGTTGGTGTATTTTGCCAAACGGCTAAGTTACGAGGTTGTAAACACAGCAACATTGGTTTTCAAGAGATAATGGGGGTACAAACACAGACACAAACAAATAGACACATATATATATAGCAGTCTTCTTTCAGTTTCTGTGTACAAGTTCACTCACAAGGCTTTTGTAGGCCTGAGGCTACATATATACATATTTCAACTGCTAAAGGCAAATACACTGCAGTTACCGTGGAGAAAAAAATCTCTCTTATGGTAAAAAGGTGTGAAAGTATATTGCAAAGGGGGTGGGTACATCAAGGTCTCCTTGCTTTACTCCATTTTTCACAGCAAAAAAATTCAGAGAGCCTACCACCAAAATTAACTCTAGCTTTCATATCTTGATACAAAGCCCTGATCATGTTTACAAATTTTTCTGCGAAACCTATTTTCCTTAGAATTAGCCACAAAGCATTTCGATTAACAGTATCGAATACTTTGCTCAAATCAATAAAACAATGGTATAGAGCAAGTTTCTGTTCAATGCACTTTTCTTGCAATTGTCTGATAGTAAAGATACAATCAGCTCTGCCCCTGGAGGAACGAAAACCACACTGAGACTCAGATACCATATGTGGAACTATGAAGGTATTTAAACCTTCTAACAGAATGCGGGCAAGTACCTTTCCAACCAGAGACAAAAGCGAAATCCCAAGAAAATTACCACACAGATCCTTTGGCCCTGATTTATACAAGGAGACTAAAAATGGCATCAATCCAGTCATGAGGTACTTTCTCGGTTCTCCAATAGTGACTAATTAATAAATTTAAGAGTTCAAACATTTTGTCACTGCCATATTTCAAGACTTCTGCACAGATTCCATCAGACCCTGGAGGCTTATTGTTTATTCACAGCTATATAAATGTCACTTAGAGTTGGTTCAAATACCATCTCTTCTATAACTGGAAGGTGTTTTTTTGCTACCATCCTCATGTCAGCGGAGGATGGTTTATTCAAAAGTGCAGAAAAATGTTCTACCCAGCGCTTATGAATAGAAGCGGTGTCAGTCAGAAGCAAATGTTCATTTGCTGTTCCCACTGGAGCTACTGAAGAAGATTTTGAGCCATATACCTCCTTAACATAAAAGTACAAAGCCTTGGCATTATTTCTATCAATTGCTTCTTGTGCCCCTTTTGCTCTATCATTCCACCATTCCTGTTTAATTTTCCTTAGAGCAGTCTGCACTTTCCTTTGCAGCTTTATGTAAGTTTCATTTGAGTTGGGGTTCAAGGACTGAGAAAGAAGTGTATTGCCTAAGTTTTGTTTTTCTAAAAGTAGATCATGAATTTCTGCTGATCTATCTGAAAACCAGTCACTGGACTTATGTGATTTAAATACCACTGATGAACTTGCAACCTGAAATACTTTTCTTTTGAAATCTTCCCATCGATTGTTTGGGTCAAGAGTGATACTTTCTATAGCATCGCGGAATCTTTGTAAGTTGCTTGATAATTTAAAGGTTGCAACATTTAACTTTTTGGGTACCTTAGAACCAGACTGTTGATTTTTAGGCATTATCAAAAAATTTATTTTTCCACACACTAGATGATGGTCAGTCCAGCTCTCCACTCTGCTGCCAGAAACGTCTTTCATATGTTTTCTGATCAAAATATATTCTATGAGATGCCAGTGCTTAGATCTTGAGTGCATCCAGGTGGTTTTATATTTATTTTCCTGCTTAAACAGAGTATTGATAACAACCATATTATTCTCAGTACAAAACGTCAAAAGAGCTACTCCATTTTTATTACATTTTCCAATTCCATGTTGACCTAAAACAGGCCATGAAACATAGTCTTTTCCAACTGTTGCATTGAAATCTCCCAATATAACCAGCTTGTCAGAAATTGGTACTTTCCTCAATAATTGTGCTAGATCATCATGAAACTGTCCTACAGTTTCACCAGAATGGGACATTGTTGGTGCATAAATACTGTCAGTTTAATATGGCATGACATGATCCATTCAGATGCACTACTTGGAAGCTCTGCAATGGAGGATACTAATGAATTCTTGAAAGCAAACTCAATACCAGATTCTCTACGCTGACCCTTAGGTAGGCCTTTTCAAAAGATAGGACATCCATAAGTAGGTTCATTTACTTGACCCTCACCAGAGAGACAAGTTTCAGAGAGTGCAACTATATCAAGGGAATATTTCTTAAGCTCACATGCAATAAATTCAGTACGCCTTTCTATCCTCTCGACGAAATTATCATGAATAAGTGTGCACACATTCCAACAGCCAAAATTGAAGGGATGTTTATTTTTACTTTTTCTTGAAGATTGACCACAGTGGCAGGATGACGACTGGGCCCAGCCTGTGATATACTAGGACACCTGCCGAGCCAGACCTGTTCCCCTGACATTCCCAAGCCTTTTTTGCCATTTACTGAATCTGTTTGAGACATTTTAGAATAAGTTACAAGTGCATTTTTAAGTTTCTGCCAACCAACCAATTCAATGATTTCACTAAGATTTGGAGTACAGGAAGTACCTGTGCAGATGAATAATTTTCAGTGGGTGTAGCTTGCACTGCACTACCCCCACCTATTGGCCCAAGAAAATTTTCTCTGGTGTGACATGAAAATTGACAAAACCAGGAACTTCCAAGGCCTCAGGTTTTATTTCGGAGATTTCCTTCTAGGTAGATAACCAACAAAGTTTAATGAACTTCTACTTGCCTATGAGGCAAGCTATCCCATTCTAGACACCAAACCGACACTCAAACACTCTATAAAGTGATCAAATATTGCTCTGGTGACCAACGTGGAGTGGCTCATTCGTACATTAAAAAAAAGTACGATATGTGATTTACAAATATAACTAAAGTAAGATTTAAATATAAATAATATGTATATAAAAGTAAAAATATACATGTAAGAAAAAATACATACATACACACACGCATATATATATACATATATATATATATATATATATATATATATATATATACACATACACACACACACACATATATATAGATTTATAATTATAATATAATTACATTAAAGTGTGTGGATAAACCCCATCAGCATGCTAGAAATAGACACCAAATAGCTTTAAAAACCACATCTACATTCTGTTAGTCCAAGTTCTAAGCAGGCAAATGGAAAAAAATGAATTAGACATTTTTATCTGCCCACTTACAACCTGCGCTAATGGAGGGTAGATGTGGTTTTTAGAGCCATTTGGTATCTATTTCCAGCATATTGATGGGGTTTATCTGCACCCTTTAGTATGATTTTATTATAATTATTAATTAGCATAAATTGTTACCTGTTTGGTTTTTTTTTATTTCACACTGGCCATTTGATAAAATCATTAAAGTAGTTTTATCCTTAATCATTAAAGTAGTTTTATCCTTAATTTTGTATAATATATATATCATCATCGTTTAACGTCCGCTTTCCATGCTAGCATGGGTTGGATGATTTTGACTGAGGGCTGGCGAACCAGATGGTTGCACCAGGCTCCAATCTTGATTTGTCAGACTTTCTACAGCTAGATGCCCTTCCTAATACCAACCACTCCGAGAGTGCAGTGGGTGCTTTTTACGTGCCACCGGCACGGGGGCCAGTCGGGTGGTACTGGCAACGACCTTGCTCAAATCTATTTACACATTCCACCAGCACAGGTGCCAGTAAGGTGACTTTGGTAATGATCACGCTCGAATGGTGCCCTTTTACATTCCACTGGCACAGAAGCCAGTTGGCTGCTCTGGCAACGATCATGCTCGGATGGTGCTCTTGGCACCCTACTAGCATGGGTGCAATTGCCAGTAAGGAGACACTGGTAACGATCACGCTCGAATGGTGCCCTTTAAGTGCCACTAGCACGGAAGCTGGTTAGCTGCTCTGTCAACGATCACACTCGTATGGTGCTCTTTGCACCCTGCCCATGGACGCCAGTCATTGAATTTGATTGCGTTCCAAATTATATATATATATATATATATATATATAAAGTTAATCCAAACAAGAAAACACAGAAAAAAAGAGAAAAAAACACAGCAACGCAGGACGTGGAACAATTAAAGTATTATTGATGCTCAGGAAAGAAGGGAAGGAGGGTTTAACGTTTCGAGCGGAGCTCTTCGTCGGAAACAAGGAGAAGGAAAGATCCCAAAAAGCATTTAATGTACTCTGCAGTATTATGGTTGTGTAACAAAATATGGTGTCCCTACAGGTCATACATACTCACTTTGTCTCTGATGACAGGCTACCCAGTGTATAGAGATGCTAACCTATCACTTGAGATATCTCTGAGACAGCTGTAAGACATGCAATAATTAATTACTTCAAATTCACCTTAGTCTAATTAAATATTCTAAAATATTTAGGAAGATGGTTTTTGTATGTGGCAGATGCTCAGGAACAATAAACACTGAAAATGCTCTGAGACCAACTTCTGTCACTTTCCAGGCCGTGACTGCTGAGGACATGCGTAAGCTCACAAGAAATGAAGCCAGTATGCTCCGATGGATGTGTAATGTCAGTATTCATACTCAACAGAGTGTAAGTACCTTGACAGAAAAGCTGGACCTAAGAAGCATCAGATGTGGTGTGCAAGAGAGATGTTTGCGCTGGTATGGGCATGTGGCGAGAATGGATGAAGATAGTTGTGTGAAAAAGTCCCACAACCTAGCGGTTGAGGGAACCTGTGGAAGAGGCAGACCCAGGAAAACCTGGGACGAGGTAGTGAAGCACGACCTTCAAACTTTAGGTCTCACTGAGGAAATGACTAGAGACCGAGACCTCTGGAAGTATGCTGTGCGTGAGAAGACCCGGCAGGACAAGTGAGACCATAACCCGTGGCCTTCTACATGGGATGTAGTTAGCCCACTTATGCATACCTTCCCTTCTTGGGACACAAAACTCTACTTGTGAAGACCTGTTGAGGCAAGTGAGAATCAGAATCGAAATCGATCAATGGAAATTGCAGCTGAGTTACCAGTGCCGGTGGCACGTAAGAGAACCATCCGAACGTGGCCGTTGCCAGCTCCGTCCCGACTGGCCTCGTGCCGGTGGCACATAAAAAGCACCATCCATTCATGGCCGTTGCCAGCACCGCCCCGACTGGCCTCGTGCCGGTGGCACGTAAAAAGCACCATCTATTTGTGGCCGTTGCCAGCCACGCCTGGCCCCCGTGCCGATGGCACATAAAAAGCACCATCCGATCGTGGCCGTTTGCCAGACTCGTTTGGCATGTAAAAAGCACCCACTACACTCATGGAGTGGTTGGCGTTAGGAAGGGCATCCAG
This sequence comes from Octopus sinensis, assembly GCF_006345805.1. Lineage (NCBI taxonomy): Eukaryota > Metazoa > Mollusca > Cephalopoda > Octopoda > Octopodidae > Octopus > Octopus sinensis. The sequence continues at coordinate 6,339,798 of NC_043016.1, read as the reverse complement.
CCGTAGAAACATTGCCAGATCAAACTGGCCTGGTGCAGCCTTCTGGCTTCCCAGACCCCAGTTGAACCGTCCAACCCATGCTAGCATGGAAAGCGGACGCTAAACGATGATGATGATGATGATGATTTGAGATACTCATCCTGCTTTAGCTTTGTTGTTCTTTTTCCTCTAATATATATATGTATATACATACATATATGTGTGTGTGTGTGTGTGTGTGTAGTATATCGTTCCATGAAGGTAAGATCAACAAAAGAGTACTCCATCTGGTGAGAGATAAACATTGTTTAAAATAATATATATTTTTATGAGTTACCAATAGTTTCATGCAATGAAAACAACATGGACAGCATTTTATGACACATCTGATGATTTCATGCAATCTTCAGGTTGTGCCCACATGGCATATACAAGCTAAAACAAGGAAATAGAATAAGTGAAAATATGAAAAAGGGCAAGAAGAAGGTAGATGTAAAAGTTGGGAAGGTGAAATTACTGGAAAACAAAAAGAAAAGGCAAAAAAGGAAAAAGTAAAATGATAAAAGGAGTGAATTAGAATTATGTCCCTTTTGACCATAAAGTCATAATAAGGCTAATCAGATATGGGTCTAGAGTGGTAGAGTCACTCAATCCAGAAAGGGTGGTATTTTCTAGTTTGTCAACAGGAACTTACATCTGCTGAAAATTTCAGATCTGTAATTCAGCAGTGTGGTGGAGTTCTTAGATCTGAAAAGGATCTGCAATCTTTCAGCTATGTATGTATATGTATATATATATATATATATATATATATATATATATATATATATATATGTATATATGTATATATGTGTAAATATATATATATGTATAATATATGTGTATATATATAGAGAGAGAGAGGGGGGAGAGAGAAAGAGGAAACAGAGAAATTGATAGATAAATAGATATAAATCTGAAGAGGATCCTGCTATCTCCACCGGAAAGTGTTGTAGTTCACACCGCCCTTCTCTTTATGTGTTAAAATCTGAGTAGGTAAGATTGTCCTTAGTTTAGTAGGTAAACACTTCCCCTGTACAAATAGGTTCAGCAAAATATTTAATAGGCACGCCCTGAGAATATCCTATAGCTGTGCACCCAATGTAAAAAAGCTTTTTAGTAGGTAGGCCCACACTTGAGATAGAGGTAGGATGCTCATGTAAGGACAACACAATTTGTCCACTGAATAGCCACTGTAACACAAAGATTATCATATACAAGGCAGAGGTAATGAAAGTATAACTAAATGGTTAACCAAATGTGCAAAAGTACATGGGAGCAACTGAAGGTCCCCTTTAGAACTCACTATAACATCCTTCAACATCTCAGAGAGACATAATGCCACAACCCTGGTCAAGCATGTATGGTCAATGAAAGAATGCACCACCAAGTACAGCATAAAGTCGAAGATTCTAGAGAAATGTAAAGTGTACTTCAATAGCAGTTATAAGCGCAGATTATGCCTGGCTGAGAAAAGAGCGGTTTTAAAGTGTACCCAGCACCCAGACATTTACCTCAATAGCAGAAGTGAGATTTTTAATCCTTGCCCACACGAAAGGAAGAATAACCTATTGGCCCTCCACTAATACCTGAGAATCAGGCAAAGAGTTTGACCAGAACATACACTAACACACCCACAAACAAAGACGCACCCCAGCATGATGAACACCTACCCAGTAGACTTTTTCTCCACCCCCAGTATAAGATTCCACACATATTGTACCCCGTGAATGCCCCATGAATTTAACGAATACATAAAAGAAAGAAAACGCTAACAAACATGGATGTGTATTCCCTCCACCCCCACAAAGCTGATATGTATAGTACCACTACACACATTCCTTTTCCATGAGAACACCAGCCTTAAAGACACATTTTCCACAAACTCTTGCTGTCTTGCAACAAAACCACCCCAGAGATGATGTTTTGGTACCAATTCAAAGATGATGAAACTATTTAATTCGTTTCATCATCTTTTTCACAAGAACCACAAACCGGATGTGTCTATTTACTCCCAACAATAGAGAGCAGTTGCCATATTTAATTTCACAAAGGCTACCTCTGATGAGCGTAGGGTTACAAATTGGACCGTTACCTAACAATGTTGAACCCCTAATGCGAAACCAATTGGTAAGATTGGTTGTAATGGATATATAATTCTGTACACTTCAATTAAAATATAAATATATATACATACATATCATCATCATCATTAGCATCATTTTTATGATCATTTAATGTCTCTGATCCATGTCAGCATGGGTTTGAGTGTTTGATAGGATCAAATAGGTCCAAAACTTTTCAAATGCCCTTCACATTATAGCACATAGTTGGTGCTTTTTTCATGCCAGTAGCACCAATGAGGGATCTTTTCTCTTTTACGTTCAATTTTCAACTCAATTTTGTTCCATCTTATTTCAAATTTGGTGTATTGATGTAGTTTTGTATGCCAATTATTGAAATGAAATTAATGTTTGCAATAAATTAATAAAATAAACATTTAATAGCTTTTAAAGTTTTCAAATTTTGGGTAATTTTAGCCAATCTAAAGCTTAGAAATATAGGTGCCTGTTTCCATAGTAACAAGCCAAGCTGTCCTGTAGCATGCTTATTCCTGTCTAAATCACATGTGTTATGTTTTTGCTGGAAAATATGTTTTAAACTCTTTTTTTTTTAGTCCATTTTCATATTTAAATGCTTATTACATGCTTAAAACAATAAAATATGTGTTGTTTACTCTTTTTTTTTTGGTTATTTTTCACATTAAATGCTTTCCTTCTAAACACACTTTAACCTCCCATCACTCGGCACAAATCACCTCCCTCCATATTAATCTCCCCTCAGTCAATGGGGATCTTGTTTGCAAGTTACTTGTTGACCTCTTTACTGATGGTGTGATGTTATGTGATTGGCATAAAGAAGGGCATCCAACCATAGAAACCATGCTAAAGCAGACAATTGAACTTAGCACAATCTTCTGACTTACCTGCTCTATTCAAACTGTCAAGCCCATACCAGCATGAAAGACAGATGCTTAATTATGATGATGATGATGATGATATATATATATATATATATAGTACAAAGTAAGATAGGGGTTATGGGTGTAATCATATACAGCTGTAAGAAGTAATTTTAGGATTTCATTTATTTATAATATGACTTAAAATCTGTATTTGTATTATTATCTTCTCTATTGATTTATATAATATTTTTTATATGCTTTTGATGTTCTCGTTTGTAAAATGAATAAATAATCCAACATTCTAATATCCATAAGTTGATGAACAAACTAAATTTGTTTCTCCATTTTCTTATTTGTATTATATATATATAAGAATACACACACACACATGCATGCACGTGTGTGTGTATAAGAATGGGTTATAAAATGCTTGTGTATGGTAGAGATAGTCACCATGTGATGCCCAGAGAAATCTCAAACTTAAACTCCAACACTTTCATCAGGGTTAGGTACTCTATAGGTAGAAAGTCATATAGGAAAATTATCATCATTGAGCAGGTATGACAGAACAAACAGATCTATCTAAATCTGTGGTAGTTGAAACTTTTCCTTTGTTTTTATGTACACCTGCAATATTGACTCAGTATTGAACTCCCTTGCATAATATGAATGGTTATGTCAACCAGGTATTGATTATCTGAAACAGCTGTAACAATAAGATTTAATTGCAAACTCTATATGCAGTTTTTCAAGTAAATATATTCCTTACACCTGTTTTTGTTTGTCTGTCTCTCTAATTTATGTGTAAGAATTGTTATGTAGTTTAAAAATCCACTTTACACTACATGGTTCTGGAGGCTCCAATCAAGACAGGAGACCCGAAATGATAAGGTTGAGAAACGCTGTTATAGATTATGCCTAACCGAAAACGATCACACTGACATCATCCAAACAGACTGGGTGAAACCAGGATTAACAGTTAATCTTCTATAAACTCAGGCCAGCCAGAGCCTTCTAAGTATAATTGGTAGAGGGAAACTGAAAGAAGTCTTGTATGTACATGTGTTTGTGTCTTGTTGTCTGACATAAGATGCTAAACATAAACACACCTTACAAAGGATCATTCACTTGCAATCTTCTGTGGAAACACATGTAAATCATGTCCAACTATTATGCCATTTTCTTTCCAAAGGATTGTGTGAAATATTAGTTTGTTTGGAAATGGATGAGATTTAGGCATCTAGTCACAGAAGATCTACCCTACAAATTTTGACTGATCAACAGAATCATGGTAAAGTGGGCATTAATTATGATGACAATATTATAAAGTAATTGTATTACTAAACCAAAAATTGGATAATCTAGGATTAACCTCAAGAGAATATTTGTACTAAATCTCTTTTATTCATTTCCTCACTTTCAGCCTTGTGTTAATGGAATGTAATTTGAAGTGGTTTGTATATATATGTGTGTATATATATATATATAAGCAAAATAGCTAGTTGGAAAGTTTCAAGAAGAGATCAGAGTAGTAACTATACTAAAAAGTAAGGCCATTTGCCACATCAAAGTAGCTGTTCAATGTTACTACTAGTTTAACGCCAGGCAAATTCTCTGCCAGCTGGTTATCAGTGCAAATCTGCAACCTTTATATACAAACCCCTATCACCCTAACAGCCACTTTGATGTGGTGACTGACTTTACTTTTTTGAGTTCGTGACTGAGGATGAGCGAAATAGCTTAAAACTGAGTCAGTCTTGCGATTCTGTTACCTATTAAGGGGTGGAAGGGTTTTGCACCTCCTGCCAACAATATTTATTGTATATAAAGGGTGCAGAGTCACACTAAAAGCCAGTTGGTGGAGAATCTGTCTGGGGTTAAACTAGAAGTAACATGAAACAGTCACTTTGATGTGGCAACTGACTTTATATATATATATATATATACATATATGCATATATATATATATATATATATATATATATACATATATATACATATCATCATCATCGTTGTTTAGCGTCCGCTTTCCATGCTGGCATGAGTTGGACGGTGCAACTGGGGTCTGGGAAGCCAGAAGGCTGCACCAGGCCCAGTCTGATCTGGCAATGTTTCTACAGCTGGATGCCCTTCCTAACGCCAACCACTCCATGAGTGTAGTGGGTGCTTTTTACGTGCCACCAGCACGGAGGCCAGGCGAGGCTGGCAACGGCCACGATCGGATGGTGCTTTTTATGTTCCACCGGCACGGAAGCCAGTCAGGGCGGCACTGGCAACGACCACGTTTGGATGGTTCTCTTATGTGCCACCAGCACTGAATCACAGCGACAATTTCCATTCATGTTGATCGATTTTGTCATTTTTTGATTTTTGATTTATATATATATATACATATATATATATATATATATATATATATATTATATATATATATATATATATATATATATATATATATATATATATTATATATATATATATATATAATATATATATAAAGTAAAGGCACATGGCTTAGTGATTAGGGCATTCAGCTCATGATCATAAGGTCATGAGTTCAATTCCCGGTGATGCATTGTGTCCTTGAGCACAGACTTTACTTCATGTTACTCCAGTCCACTCAGCTGGCAAAAGTGAGTAAGTACCTGTATTTCAAAGAGCCAGCCTTGTCACACTCTGTGTCATGCTGAATCTCCTTGAGAACCACATTAAGGGTACATGTGTATGTGGAGTACTTGACCACTTGCATGTTAATTCCACAAACAAGCTGTTGCATTCATTGTATCAGCTGGCACCCTTGTCATCGTAACCAACGGATCGCCATCCACCATACCTTTTTCTATTTTCTCTCCCTGATCATTTCTGTGTTCCTCTCTGTCGAAGAGCATACGCTCGAAACATAAAAGACTTCCTCACCTCTCAAGCATTAAACTAATACATCTGTTTGTTGTTTACACATCTGTCTTTGTCTTTTGTTTTTTTGTAAATTCTCACTAAATATATATATACATATATATATTGGTAAAAACGGTAAGATAACAAAAGAAAGAAAGAGACCTCAATATTATGTAAAATGAGGAAATTATATATATATATGTGTGTGTGTGTACCGTTGGCGATTTTTTCCCTCCATCTTCCTTTCTTTGGATCTTCCCTTTTCCTATGTTTCTGACGAAGAGCTCCGCTCTAAACGTTAAACCCTCCTTCTTTCCTTAGCGTCCAATAACACTATACTTGTTCCACATCCTTGTGTTGTTGTGTTTTCATGTTTATATTAACTTTATATATATATATATATATATGTATGTATTTATATATATATATGTTTATGTATTTATATATATATATATATAATCTCTCTCTCTCTCTCTATGCATTTATATATAAAGTATCATCATCCATTGTTGTTTTTATCCCCTTTCCATGTTAGTATATGTCAGATGGACTGTCGCAGTTGGTGTTATGTAGATTGATTAGAGGACTACATTTCAGTCATGCTTCACCTTTGATTTTATTTTTACACCTGAATGTCTTTTGTAACACCAAAACTGGTCTAGTGTGTACTGCTATGTTTTTTTTTGTGGAACTAACACAAGAGAAGCTTCACGTCCTTCTGGGTAAACTAAGAAGTTAGTTGATGAGAGGGAAATAAAAAGATGGTAGGTCCTGTACCTATGTATGGCACAAATGATGGTGGTGGTGAGTGGTGAAATGGCTACAGGGAAGTGATTGATGAGGAGATGAGAAATGAAGAAAATGTGGAGCAGGCAGCAATTGCAAACTTAACAGTACATATATCACAGTCTGCATCATTACCACAATTTTTGTGACTTTTAATCCATCATTGCTGGTCAGGTTTTCTATTGTTGGGTCTTCTCCAGGATTACCATGTATCAACATGTCAACATGTTCTCTTATTTCCTACTTAAGATAAATTTTTTAAGGTTTATCCTCTTCTCTAACTTCTATTCACTTTGAGTACACAACATTTCTTTTTACAGCTAGAGCAATGACTGCTGCTACAGTATCATCATTAACTGTTAAAAAGGAAAGGGAGATGTTCTGATGGGAGGTATAAAAATAGGATCACATGCTGTCGTATTGTGTAGGAAATACAATCGCACGCGGTCCCATTCTTAATGAGTTATTACAGACCATATAATACATACAGCGGCGATACACACGTGGGATGACAACATGATTTCTTTTTGAGATCATCATCATCATCATCATCATCATTTAACGTCCGCTTTCCATGCTAGCATGGGTTGGACGGTTCAACTGGGGTCTGGGGAGCCCGAAAGCTGCACCAGTCCAGTCAGATCTGGCAGTGTTTCTACAGCTGGATGCCCTTCCTAACGCCAACCACTCCGAGAGTGTAGTGGGTGATTTTATGTGCCACCGACACAGGTGCCAGACGAGGCTGGCAAACGGCCACGCTCGGATGGTGTTTTTTATGTGCCACCGACACAGGTGCCAGACGAGGCTGGCAGACGGCCATGCTCGGATGGTGTTTTTTATGTGCCACCGACACAGGTGCCAGACGAGGCTGGCAGACGGCCACGCTCGGATGGTGTTTTTATGTGCCACCGACACAGGTGCCAGACGAGGCTGGCAGACGGCCACGCTCGAATGGTGTTTTTATGTGCCACCGACACAGGTGCCAGATGAGGCTGGCAAACGGCCACGATCGGATGGTGCTTGTTACGTGCCCACAGCACGGAGGCCAGTCGATGCGGTACTGGCTACGGCCACGTTCGGATGGTTTTCTTATGTGCCACGTGCCACCGGCACTGGTACCACAAAGATACAAATTCCATTGATGTTCATCTATTTTGATTTGTTTTGATTTTCACTTGCCTCAACAGGTCTTCACAAGTGTCACAAGAAGGAAGGTATGCACAGGTGGACTGACTACGTCCCAGGTAGGGGCCATGGGTTATGGCCTGACTAGTCTTGCCGGGTCTTCGGATGGTGTTTTTATGTGCCACCGACACAGGTGCTAGATGAGGCTGGCGAACGGCCACGATCGGATGGTGTTTGTCATGTGCCCACCACACTGACTACGGCACTGATGGATTTCTTGTGTGCCACAGGCACTGGTACCACAAGATACAAATTCCATTGATGTTCATCTATTTTGTCTATTTTGATTTGATTTGATTTTCACTTGCCTCAACCGGTCTTCACAAGTGTCACAAGAAGGAAGGTATGCACAGGTGGACTGACTAGTCTTGCCGGGTCTTCGGAAGGTGTTTTTATGCCACCGACACAGGTGCCAGATGAGGCTGGCGAACGGCCATGATCGGATGGTGTTTGTTACGTGCCCACAGCACGGAGGCCGGTCGATGCGGAACTGGCTACGGCCACGTTCGGATGGTTCTCGTGTGCCACCGGCACTGGTACCACAAAGTGTGTGCCACCGGCACTGGTACCACAAAGATACAGATTCCATTGATGTTCATCTATTTTGATTTGTTTTGATTTGATTTTCACTTGCCTCAACAGGTCTTCACAAGTGTCACAAGAAGGAAGGTATGCACAGGTGGACTGACTACGTCCCAGGTAGGGGCCATGGGTTATGGCCTGACTAGTCTTGCCGGGTCTTCGGATGGTGTTTTTATGTGCCACCGACACAGGTGCTAGATGAGGCTGGCGAACGGCCACGATCGGATGGTGTTTGTCATGTGCCCACAGCACGGAGGCCAGTCGATGCGGTACTGGCTACATATACGTTATTTATTTTATATATTTTACAATCATGTTGGTTGGAAGTTTGTAAGTGTTAGCATGTTTTTGTGTGTTCGTGAGGCATAAAAGGTACTGACCAGAGAAATAACAATGGAATTTGGTTCACAGTTCATGTTGTTGGTATCAGCCTAGCAACAGGTAGTAGCAGATGGCTTAAGGTAGTTCTTAGAAGAACTAGAACTCAAGACAGATAATTGATTTACCGTTTATGAGGTACACGGAGGGTAAGAGTTCCATATCAAGATGTTGCGTCTCGTAGTTGAGATTAATTGAGTCACTTGTTGTGTTTATCTTTCTCTTGATATGAATATACTTCCAGATGTGTTAACTGTAGCCGTTTTTCCCGTGGTGATATTTTCACCTAACCGCTATAGTTGAATCTGTAGTTGTCTTGTGTACAAATTAAACCTTAGTAGATAGAGACGATGTTTGGCGATGAGTTGTGTCTGTCGCTTTCTTTTTTGCTGTGTCTTCATTATATATTCTGCTTGGTTATTTTTCTCTAGTTATAGATATCCTGTAACCGTTCTTTTCGTGGTGATATTTTCACACTAACAATATGAGAGGAATCTGTAACATCTTGTATTAATGGTGGTCGCCTGCCTTTCAAACTGGAACATGGTCGAGTATGCTCTGTATGGTCAGAAGTTCGCCCTGAGAAGGACTTGAACCAAAGACGAGCTCTGTGGTCAGTGGTTAGTTCTGAAAAGAACTAAAAACCTAAGACGGATATTTGTCTGAGAACACTTCTTTTATAAGGTTTATGTGGCTCAAAACTAACTTCAGAAATGGAAAGCTGTGATTGGCTGCTTGGAACAATGGCGCGAAAATAAGCGGAGGCAAATCGCGTCACATGACAACCAACGGTGCGAACGTAGTAGAGACCACGTGTCAGCCAATCGAATTAGTGTTTACAACAATGTTAAACTAGCCGAAGATGTTTGTAATCTCGAACGAGATTATTCTTAATACTCTTCTCAAACAGTGAAGATAGCAATGAGTGTAACGATATTGCTACAGAGGTAACTACAAGAGAAGCATGAAAGTATTTGGTCAGTTACCGAAAGTTACAGTTATTGATTAAGAACGGGATTACTCTGGATATGATGCAGTTGTGCTTTGTCCCAACAGATACCCCTGATGCTATATTCTTTGCGTGACTATTGCAAGGGATTAGGAGTAAACTCCTATACCCACCTTTCGTTGAATTTGGAGAAGGCTTGACAGGATCCCTTGTATAATGGTTTGGAAGTTACAAGAAAACTAAGAACAGATGACAGGCTTTTGAAGGCTGTACAAACTGTGTATGAAAGGGCAGTGAGCAATGTGAAAACTAGCAAAGAGTTCAGTGATGGATTAAGTGTGCAGGTGGAAGTATATCTGGCTCAGTTCTATTTGTTAACCCCTCCAAGCCATAGCAGAAATTTAAGAATGGTTAACTGTGGCAACTTCTATACATTGATGACTTAGCTCTTATAGCAGCATCTGTAGAAGAACTGAAGCTGAAATATCAGGCAAGGAAGCAAAACCTGGAATTGAAAAGCCTTAAAGTAAACTTCATCATCATCGTTTAACGTCCGTTTTCCATGCTAGCATGGGTTGGATGGTTCGACCGGGGTCTGGGGAGCCAGGAGGCTGCACCAGGCTCCAGTCTGATCTGGCAGTGTTTCTACAGCTGGATGCTCTTCCTAATGCCAACCACTCTGTGAGTGTAGTGGGTACTTTTTTATGTGCCAGGCAAGGCTGGCAATGGCCATGATCAGTTGGTGCTTTTTACGTGCCACCAGCACAGAAGCCATTCAAGGTAGCACTGGCATCGGCCACATTCGGATGGTGCTTTTTACGTGCCACCGACACAGGTATCACAACTACAATTTCCATTTGATTTTTTGATGTTGATGTACTTGATTAGTATAAAAGTTTTAGTAAGTAGGCAGGAAGGCATGACCATTATAGCACCAGGGACATGACAATGCTTCATCTGGACAAAAGGAATAACTTGAAATTAAATGTTTGTTGTAAACAATGGACACATAACAGATGTACTGGGATCACAGGTAAGAATCAAAAAGCAAATTTCAAATGCAGCAGGTGCACTGGGACAGTAAGCACTAAGGGTGCTCACAAAAAATGGAGCTCCAGAAGTAGATAACGGCTTTTGCTATGTATGTGAGTAAAAAATAAAGGATCTATAATGACTAGAAAGAAATGAGGCTCTTCTGGCTGCACCAAGCAAGAATGCATGAACAATGAGAAATAAATGAAATGAGTGTTATGGTAAAAGAGGAGTGAGATGAAACATGAAAATGGAAGATTATGATTGTATGTGCACGTGATGTGGATGGAGGATGACAGCTGTTTAAGGAAGTGCCTGGTGATGAAAGTGAATGAGAGAGAGAGAGAGAGAGAGAGAGAGCAAGAAGGACTTTGGATGAGACGTTGAAAAATGATCTCAGGATGTTAAATATGATGGAGATTATGACAAAGGACTATGTCAACTGGTGATATACAATGGTGCAGATCTGACTTTACACACATGCTTGGTGAAATATATGTTGAAACAGTGGGTAGTGCACAGCCCCATGTTATATTGTGTACACATCTCCCCCTATCTATTGTCGATTTTTATAACCTCCCATCCATTAAATGTCTACTCTCCTTCCTGCTAATCTCATTCTCTAGCCTCTCATTTCATCTCTTATACATACATGTCCAACATACACACATACGTGTTTGTGTGTGTGTACAAGAATAATAGCTATGAACAATGAACTGAAAAAAGGACTTCTTTACAAGCGAAGTATTTCGTCTGATATTTTAAATCATGCTGTCAATAAAAGTATATACTTGTGAGTGCGCGCGGGTGCGTGTGTGTGTGTGTTTAGGAAGTTGAATAATTGTGTTAAACATTGTTTTACTGGTGTCTTTCAGTATTGGAACAGAATAGATTCTGGTATAGGAAACAAATGCAAATGTAAAGTGTTTTGAAAGAGTTGGAAGTTTAGGCATGAATTTGTCAAACGCTTGGAAAATATGTACCGACAACTATAAACGTAATGTTTCGCTTCGTATGTCCCTGACGCGCACTGTGCTTTGTGAAGAAGACATTATCCCTGCCCGTAGATTCGATGATGACAGAATTACAGTATCTGACTTGATATCTTTTAATGCTGTCATGTGTTCTCGTGCGAGAGAATAAAAATGATACAAGAGAGAGAGGAAAATATCGCAGGAAAAGAAAATAAGTGACAGAACACCATTTGTATCGTTAGTTAATAAATAATTTAAGATATTGTTTTAATTACGGTAATCCTCCTAGCAAGATAATAAAAAAATAAGTCACAGAAAAAGTTGCATTACTCGTATCGATTTGTCATTGCGTAACAAGTCATGTTTTGTTAGTTAATAATATTTAATTACTTTAATTAGTATTTAGAAATGAACTGAGATTTTCCCAAGCCATTGTCCTTACTTTCTATTCACCATAATTGACAGGTTATTGAACTGATAGCTGAGTTATTTTCCCAAAACAGCACAAGATTTCTTTCCACTAGAACACTTCATAAGCACTAATTAGTTTCGGTTTCCTCCACAGCCTATATACACGTTTCTTTTTTCGGCTACCAAATTCCAGTTTTTACATTTTAAAAGCACGAGACCTGATTGAATATTGTCTTGTTCTATTTATTCAGAGCTTTTGTAGCGAAGCAAGTTTTCAATATTCAGAATCAATTTACCTTTGTGATATTAAATTTCATCTTTTAAAAATTTTCCGTATAGCTTTTTAAAGAAACTGTTAGAAAGCGGTTTTTTTTTGTACCGGTAAACATTTAAAAAAATTAACAAATGACTTCCTAAAAGAAATGTTAAAATTCGCGTAAATAGGGAAGTTAAAAAGCGAAACTATTAGGTGAAAAACGAAACTAGATACAGCGCGCTTTTTCTGTAAGAGTACAGCTAATACTAATTTTAAAATGTATCAATCTTTAAAATCTAAAATATCAAAAATTAGTAAATGCCTTGATGTATCTAGTTATGACCCTTTACGTTCTCACTTTAAATCCAACTTAGTTTTGCTATTTATCGTTCCGGGCTTCTTAAATGAAATTCCAGTCAAGTATTTGAATGATTTTCATTCCTATAATGCATCCTAAAAACGACATTATATATATATATATATATAAAAAAAGAAAGATTATGTGATTATCCAGATGTTTCATAGCGTAATGAAATAGTTTCGACAACCAGGAAGCTGAAATAGATTCCGAGGTACTTAGGTACATTTTATTATACACGCTGTAGCAACAGTTTTAATTAGCTAAAAATAATGATTTGAACTGATTGTTGTTGATAAATGGCAGCTGAGACCATAGCAACAGAATGAATAAAATTAATAAAGAAAAACAAATAAATATTAACAAGAAATAGCTGTTTACTTTCCACGTAATTACTATCTGATTAATAAATTTCATTTTTAATATCACGCAAAAAGGAAAGTATTATACGACATTAAAATTAAATTAGAGAATATTTCTCTACAAATTTAGTAACTTTTAGTTTCGTACAAAATAATCCATTCTTCTCTCCTTCCTTCCTCCCGTTTTCTAATCGTATCACGTGATCCCCCCGCTCCATAATTTAGGCGCCATTACGTCTTTTGTTTTCGATTCCAATTTGATGGTGAATATTATTGAGTTATGGCTTGTTCGCTAGAAGCTTCTCGAATTCTGATATAAATTTAAACCGTCATATTTGCGTTAATGTTTTGACTTTAAGTTTATTGTGTAAAAAAATTAAACAACTTTTCTTCAGCGCAGTATAAATAAACAAAATAATAAAGTTTTATTTATCTATTTTAATAAAGTCTTAGCCTTCTGTTATAATTCCATTCACATCTAAGAATCCATATGAATTTCATAAAGACAATAACTTGGTGTTTTATCCACTCTGAGGAACAAGAAGGAAAAGTGAAGGTTAAAGTAATGGAAGAGGAATTTAGAATATAAATGGACGCAGCTGGATTGTGCAAGGCATTGAACCCGACGTTTTAATGATTTGGTCACACACAATGGTTGTGCTTAATTTTAAATATTAAATGAGCACAGATTCAGCTATCGGTGATTTCATCGACGAGCTTTCGTTTTATGTACATATAATAATAATTTTTTTCAACCAGATATCTTTTACGTCACTAGTCAGCACGTTCTATCTTTCGTAGATTGCACCCTTCTCTTCCATTTATGACAGAATTGTACGATTTTATTGTCATATCGTTGTACTGATATGTGTGGTTGTCTGCTGTTGTCAAGTTGGTGAACAAAGATATATTTCATTGGCTGTTTGATTAATTGAAGTAAAACCCCGTGTACATTTAGCTGAAGAATTTATTGCTGTACATAAAGACAATCTGTATTGGCCATTTACAGTTAACCAATAAGAGACGCGGAGAGAGATACTGCCCTAAGACTACAGGAAGCTATTGATACAGCAACATGCAGTCAGCCCTACATATCTGAAACCAACGGCACCATCTTTGTGTTGTCATAAGTCTTTGGTTGTCCTAGGCTATCTGCCCAAACGCCTGAAACTATCAGAGTGGCAAGAATAGAGGAGTATGTTGCTGAGCTGCCTTCACACATTCTGCAGAGTGTTTAGGTACTAAAAGTGGTTTCAGGTAGAGTACCAAAAAAGTGTTCTAGAAAATGGCACCATATCATGGCTTCAAGCTGATTGGCTGCTTAATAGACAGATCATATGAAACTATTGTGTTTACTCATGGTGTCTAACCAATTGTCTAGTGGTTAGGATTCAAATCACTACAGCATCATCTTGGAAATTTTCCAAATAATTTCTTCCGATTTCTTGGGTGCTACATGGTGAGGCTGATGTTATTAATATTCTGTTTAAACTGTCGCAGCTCAATACCTAGAGGAAAGGCATTAGAAAGAAGGGATTCCAGAGCAGCAATGTTCTGGGGATGAAGGATTGAGTAAAATGGTTAGTGCAGGGAAAGAAGAACATTGGATACATCAAGAGTGTTGAAAATAGGAGAGAAGAGTGAGTCAGAAGTATCTAAATGGTAGAGCTCTGAGGAGAAGAGGCCATTGATAGAAAAGACAGAGGGGAGACAGCATGCTTGTGGGTCAGATGCTGGAATGTGCCAGTGATTGATTGTCAATCAGTCAAGTGATCCAGGATGTTAGTCTGTGTAACAACAGCTCTATTCCAGATGTGGAAACAGTTCCTTATGATTTTCTCTTGAGCTTTATATAAATATCATTGTATGTATGAAATAGGCAAGTTGGATGGTAGTAGTTTTTCGCAGGACTTTATATGTATGGTGATAGCAATGCAATGCAGGTTATTGTTTGTTAATAGGTTGTAGCAGCAATGATGGTACTAGCCAGAGTTGACAGATTGTTGCACTAGTAAAGTTACTGAAACAGCCAATAATGAAATATCCTGTCTTGATGCCAAACATCAACTCTCCAAATAACTCTTCATTACCTATTTTATGGTCTTAGACTTTTCTATTATTATTGCCACAGGAAATGCTGTGATAAGATTTCTTTCTTAGTTCCAGACCAATTTGTTCCATCTTACCTAATTCAAAACTCACAGCGTTTTCACTTAAATGCTAGTGTGCTTCCACTCATAAGGAAGTCTTTTTACAGTCGTAACTTATTTTCTTGAACTGCTAGGCTTTGGAACTTTCTTTCATCTTATTGATTTCCCCACTTATGACCTGAACACTTTCAAGTCTAAAGTAAATAATTTTTTTTTTTCATCATCTATTATTAACTTCAAATATCAAATGGAAGTTATGTAGTTATGATACCTGTGCCAGCGACACGTAAAAAGCACAATCCGAACGTGGCCGATGCCAATGCTGCCTTGACTAGCTTCTGTGCTGGTGGCACATGACCTGCTGTGCTTGAGGAGACCTATTGAGTCAAGTACATCAACATCAAAATAAATATCAAATGGAAATAGTAGCTGTGATACCTGTGCCGGTGGCACGTAAGAAGCACCATCCGAACATGGCCGATGCTAGCGCCACCTTGACTGGCTTTTGTGCCGGTGGCACATAAAAAGTACCAACCAATCATGGATGCTGCCAGCCTCCCCTGGCACCTGTGCCAGTGGCATATAAAAAGCACCCACTACACTCACGGAGTGGTTGGCGTTAGGGAGGGGATCTAGCTGTAGAAACACTGCCAGATCAGACTGGAGCCTGGTGAAGCCTCCTGGCTTCCCAGACCCCGGTCGAACCGTCCAACCCGTACTAGCACGGAAAACGGACGTTAAACGATGATGATGATTGTGGCTTCTTGCCTTGTTTGGGACTTTCTTATTAAAAAAAATTGAAGTTAGAATGATGAGTTACTAACAGCTGAGGCAAGAAGAGTCGTAAACATTTCTAAATAAAACAAATATTTGGAGAAGAGTGGTCACAACCTATCTATTAAAAATACTGAATAAAGTTAAAGTTTTGTGTATCTAGTGTATCCATAAATTATTTCCTTGTAGATAGTTGGCTGCAAAAACAAATCATATGAAAAAATAAGGCTAATTTCCATTCATAAATTAAAAATAGCAAGACCATAGTATGCATTTTATGTACCAAGAAGGAGTATCTAAACTTGTGTATATGAGAAAATGGACATATACACACACACACACATACTTATTATCCAAAGTGTAGAGTATTATATATCCATTATGGCCAATATTACCAATCAGTTTTATGCTAGGGATTCAACAGAGTGTTAGGTAACAATCTGATTATGTAATCTTGCACTCATCAGAGGTAGCTGTTGTTAAATAAAGGCTACCTCTGATATGTGCAGGGTTATGTAATTGGAGTGTTACTTAACACTCTGTTGATTCACTGGTGCAAAGCTGATGGGTAAGATTGGCTGTGATGGACATATAATACTGTACATTTTTTAAGAAATACCCACTTTATCAACAGATATACAAGTGCATTTTTTTCCTGACTTATGGACTCTTAGATGACTTATACACACACACATATTCATATATATATATGAATATGTAAAGGTGGCGATCTGGCAGAAACGCTAGCACGCCGGGCAAAATGCGTAGCCGTATTTTGTCTGCCGTTACGTTGTGAGTTCAAATTCTGCTGAGGTCGACTTTGCTTTTCATCCTTTTGGGGTCGATAAATTAAGTACCAGTTATGCACTGGGGTCGATGTAATCGACTTAATCCCTTTGTCCTTGTTTGTCTCCTCTATGTTTAGCTCCTTGTGGGCAATAAAGAAATATATTCATATATATATATTCTGGTGCTGCCATCATGTGTAACTGGTACCTGTGTCGGTTGTACATGAAAAACACCATTCGAACGATGGGTCTCACTAAGATAATGTGGCCAAAACTGGTGTCACACAACTAGCAGCCTTGCTGATGGCACATAAAAGGCACCGTTTGAGCACTGTGCCTCATAGAGGCAATGTTGCTGATACCAATGTCACATAACTGGCCAGTGGCATGTAAAAGCACTCATTACACTCTCAAAGTGGTTGGTGTTAGGAAGAGCATCCAGCCATAGAAACCATGCCAAATCAGACCGGAGTGTGATGCAGCCCCTCAATTTGCTAGCCCTGGTCAAACCGTCCAACTCATGCCAGCATGGATAATGGATGTTAAATGATGATCGTGATGTAGATGATGATATATCTATATATACAGAACGTGATGGGTAAATTGTTGCCATTTTATATTTTTAATTTCATGCATGTATATTGTTTGCTTTTGATTTTGTCAACTACACAGTATAGTAGGGTCAGTTGGGCACTGTCTGTGAGGAAAACAGCACCATGAGGCAATTCACTCTGCCAGAAATTTGGAAACAACATGCTGTACTGTTTGGCATCTATGCTAGAAGCTCCAATATGAACATTTCAGAGTGTTTGAATGTCAATCTCAGGACAGTATAATCTGAGGACATGTACCAAGGGTGATAAAAATCAAACATCTAGTGAACATCATGGCATTTGAAGTGATTGCTAGTGATGAAGATGTTATACCTCTATTCAACTTCCCGCACAGCTTCAGACTCAACACAGAGGTCTACATCAAATGCTTGGAGGAGGTAGTACTGCCTGGGTCAAAAGGGTGGCAACAGGACTCTGCACTATTCCACACAAGCAAGAGAATCTAGTCATGGCTGCCATACAATTTCTATGACCACGTCATCCCTAATATCTGACCATCTAACTCCCCAGACTGCAAATCCTTTGATTATTATGTGTGGGTCACAGTTGAGCAAGAGACCAACAAAACTTCTTGTAACACCAAAGATGAACTGAAGGCAAGAATTATGGCATCATTCACCAATTTAAACTAAGAGACCATCTAGAAGAGTTGCAGGAGATTCTGAAGTCGTCTGGCAGCTGTGATTGAAGCCAATGACGATTTTATAGAATAAATTTACTCTTTAGTATTTCACAATATTTTAATGTAATTTTGGTAAATATATCTGTTAAAGTGAGATGTCAGTGTTATTTCCATTTCTGTATAATTTAGACAATAGTTTATTCACTGCACCCTGTATCACACAAGCATGTAATACCTGAACACATGTTATATATATATATACACATGCAACACATATTAACACATGCTACATACATGGACAATGTTAACTTATGCCCACATATATACATCATACACATGCACACTGTTTGGTTACAGACACACACACACACATACACATACTACATCAAAAAGCACACCTCAACTGCTACACAACACACACACAAGTTACAGACGCACAAACTCACTCACGCACACAATCACACACATCAGACTCACTAGCCCCTATTCACACATACTTACACATTCACACACACACACACCATTCTCACATACATACACACATGCACACACACCTTCACACCTTCATTTGGGATCACCAGCATTTTATTATCTCCCTTTCTTTCAGTCTCTTCTTTCAAACTTCTTTTTCTAATCATTTGTCATGCCTGACTGCTAAAGCTACAAGATTTTTTTTCATTTCCTCTCTGTTTATTTTCTCTTATTCCTTTCTGTTGAAGAGCATAGGCTTGAAACGTAAAAGACTTCTTCATTTTCCCAAGCATCAAACTAATACACCTGTTTGTTGTTCATACACCTGTCTTTGTCTTTTGTTTTTGTATAAATTTCAACTATATATATATATATATATGTGTGTGTATGTGATCCCTGTGCCGGTGGCATGTAAAAAGCACCCACTACACTCACGGATTGGTTGGCATTAGGAAGGGCATCCAGCTGTAGAAACACTGCCAGATCAGACTAGAGCCTGGTGCAGCCTTCTGGCTTCCCAGACCCTGGTCGAACCGTCCAACCCATGCTAGCATGGAAAACGGACGTTAAATGATGATGATGATGATAGACAAATAACTACAGGGGCATCAAGCTGCTGGATCAGGTAATGAAGGTTACGGAGAGGGTTGTAGCCCAACTAATTAGAGAGAGAGTTACCTTAGATGATATGCAGTTTGGGTTCGTGCCAGGGAAAAGTACTACTGATGCTATATTCCTGGTAAGACAGCTGCAGGAGAAATACCTAGCCAAAGATAAGCCCTTGTACCTGGCTTTTGTTGACTTGGAGAAAGCCTTTGACAGGGTCCCCCGGTCCCTTATCTGGTGGTCAATGAGGAAACTAGGGATAGAAGAATGGTTGGTGAGAGCTGTTCAAGCCATGTACAGAGACGCTGCTAGTAAGGTGAGGGTTGGCAACGAGTACAGTGAAGAATTCCGGGTAGAGGTTGGGGTCCACCAAGGTTCAGTCCTCAGTCCCCTCCTATTTATCATAGTCCTCCAGGCAATAACGGAGGAATTCAAGACAGGTTGCCCCTGGGAGCTCCTCTATGCTGATGACCTTGCTCTAATTGCTGAGTCACTATCAGAACTGGAGGAGAAGTTTCAGGTGTGGAAACAAGGATTAGAATCGAAGGGCCTTAGAATCAACTAGCCAAAACAAAGTTCTAATAAGTGGGAAGGTAGATCAATCACAAACGCCTTCAGGTAGATGGCCCTGCTCGATCTGTAAAAAAGGTGTAGGTAGAAACTCTATAAGATGCACCAAGTGTAAGCTATGGACACATAAGAGGTGCAGCAATGTCAAAGGAAGGCTAACTAGGAAAATAGTTTTTGTCTGTGGCAAATGCTCAGGAGCAATAAACACTGGAAATATGCAGAGACCAACTTCTGCCACGTTCCAGGGAGACAAACTAGAAGTAGTTGATAGCTTCCGCTACCTAGGAGACCAAGTCAGTAGCGGGGGGGTGTGTGCTGAAAGTGTAACTGCTAGAGTAAGAATAGCCTGGGCAAAGTTTAGAGAGCTCTTACCCCTGCTGGTGACAAAAGGCCTCTCGCTCAGAGTAAAAGGCAGACTGTATGATGCATGTGTACGTACAGCCATGCTACATGGTAGTGAAACATGGGCCGTGACTGCTGAGGATATGCGTAAGCTCGCAAGAAATGAAGCCAGTATGCTCCGATGGATGTGTAATGTCAGTGTTCATAATCGTCAGAGTGTAAGTTCCTTGAGAGAAAAGTTGAACCTAAGAAGCGTCAGTTGTGGCGTGCAAGAGAGACGGCTGCGCTGGTATGGTCATGTGACAAGAAAGGCTGAAGATAGTTGTGTGCAAAAGTGCTACACCTAGCAGTGGAGGGAACCTGTGGAAGAGGTAGACCCAGGAAAACCTGGGACGAGGTGGTGAAGCACGACCTTCGAACTTTAGGTCTCACTAAGGAAATGTCTAGAGACCGAGACCTATGGAAGTATGCTGTGCATGAGAAGACCCGGCAAGACTAGTCAGGCCATAACCCGTGGCCCCGACCGGGGACGTAGTCAGTCCTGTGCATACCTTCCTTCTTGTGACACTTATGAAGACCTGTTGAGGCAAGTGAAAATCAAATCAAATCAAAACAAATCAAAATAGATGAACATCAGTGGAATTGTATTCTTCGTGGTACCAGTGCCGGTGGCACACAAGAAAACCACCCAAACGTGGCCGTAACCAGTACCGCATCGACTGGCCTCCGTGCTGTGGGCACAACACACACCATCCGATCGTGGCCGTTCGCCAGCCTCATCTGGCACCTGTGCCGGTGGCACATAAAGACACCATCCGAAGACCCGGCGACGTAGTCAGTCCACCTGTGCATACCTTCCCTCTTATGACACTTGTGAAGACCTGTTGAGGCAAGTGTGTGACACTTGTGAAGACCTGTTGAGGCAGAGGCAAGTGTGTGACACTTGTGGAGACCTGTTGAGGCAAGTGAAAATCAAATCAAACCAAATCAAAATAGATGAATATCAATGGAATTTGTATCTTTGTGGTTCCAGTACCGGTGGCACACAAGAAAACCATTCGAACGTGGCCGTCGACTGGCCTCCGTGCTGTGGGCACAACAAACACCATCTGATCGTGGCCGTTCGCCAGCCTCACCTGGCACCTGTGTCGGTGGCACATAAAAACACCACCACCATCCAAAGACCCGGCGACGTAGTCAGTCCACCTGTGCTTACTTCCCTCTTATGACACTTGTGAAGACCTGTTGAGGCAGAGGCAAGTGTGTGACACTTTGTGAAGACCTGTTGAGGCAGAGGCAAGTGTGTGACACTTGTGGAGACCTGTGAGGCAAGTGTGTGACACGCGTGACACTTGTGAAGACCTGTTGAGGCAAGTGAAATCAAACCAAATCAAAATAGATGAACATCAATGGAATTTGTATCTTTGTGGTTCCAGTACCGGTGGCACACAGGAAAACCATCCGATCGTGGCCGTTCGCCAGCCACATCTGGCACCTGTGTCGGTGGCACATAAAGACACCATCCGAAGACCCGGCGACGTAGACAGTCCACCTATGCATACCTTCCTTCTTGTGACACTTGTGAAGACCTGTTGAGGCAAGTGAAAATCAAATCAAATCAAATCAAATCAAATCAAAACAAATCAAAATAGATGAACATAAATGGAATTTGTATCTTTGTGGTACCAGTGCCGGTGGCACACAAGAAAATCATCCGAACGTGGCCGTAGCCAGTACCGCATAGACTGGCCTCCGTGCTTGGGGACGTAACAAACACCATCCGATCGTGGCCGTCGCCAGCCTCATCTGGCACCTGTGTCGGTGGCACATAAAAACACCATCCGAGCGTGGCCGTCTGCCAGCCTCGTCTGGCACCTGCCTGTGTCGGTGGCACATAAAAACACCATCCGAGCGTGGCCGTTCGCCAGCCTCGTCTGGCACCTGTGTCGGTGGCACATAAAATCACCCACTACACTCTCGGAGTGGTTGGCGTTAGGAAGGGCATCCAGCTGTAGAAACACTGCCAGATCTGACTGGCCTGGTGCAGCCTTCGGGCTCCCCAGACCCCAGTTGAACCGTCCAACCATGCTAGCATGGAAAACGGACGCTAAATGATGATGATGATGATGATGATGATATATATTTTGAATAGTACTAAAGCAGAAGTGTGGGTGGGTTGTTAAGAAGTTTGCTTCTCAACCATATGGTTTTGATCACAGTTCTACATGGCACTATGAGTGTCTTCTTCTGCAATAGCTCTGGTTATGAATATACAGTTGAAGCCAATGTGCATATACTAGTAAAGGAAACATTCAAGTGTCCCTGTATATAAAGTACTAGAAAGTTAATTAAACTTTATCTTGTGCTTTGTATTGAAGGTAGCTGAGAAGAAAGGCTGTTATTCTTCCTCTGACGCAGAATAGGAATACTTAGAGTTATATATGTTGCTAGGTGTCTGAAGGAAATGAAAGGCCAAATGGGTCATTATAGCCATGACCACAAATAATGTTGTTAGAATGCAAGTAGGATTGGTTGTAACAAAGCTGGTGTTTTGTAATAGTTTGTTGCTGCCCAAAGCAGCCAGAAGAAAGATGAGTCACACTAAGAGCAGGGCCAAGAAGGGCTGGGCTGACACTTCTGATTGGTTGAAAAATGTTAGCAGATACAAAACAAAGATATAGAAACAAAGTGTGTGTGTGTGTGTGTTTACTTATAAGCATGTACATTTATATCAATATATAAATGTGTGTGTTCAAACACACACAAAATATTCATAAGGGAACAGCTGGCTTAAGCATACATTATTTGAAGTTTCATTGACATATAAAACATACTTAATCAGCTTAATCATTCAATTACTTGCAATAAAGCTTATCATGTATACAGTGTATGAAACTGTAAGGTACTTTAAAGTCCACAACTGCTCACTAAGAAATGTGAAATCTATACAAACATGTTGAGTTCTGTTTTCCTTCATTTGTACAATTAAATGTATCATCGTCATCATCATCATCATCATCATCATCATCATTTAGCATCTGCTTTCCATGCTAGCATGGGTTGGATGGTTCAACTGGGGTCTGGGAGGCCGGAAGGCTGCACCAGGCCCAGTCTGATCTGGCAATGTTTCTACGGCTGGATGTGTGTATATAAATGTGCGGATATGTGTGTGTGTGTGTGTTTATATATATATATGCACACACAAAGGTCAAGGTGTGACTATTTTATTACAAAGTTTGTTTCCCAATCACATAATTTTGAGTTCAGTCCCACCACGTGGCACCATGGGTGGGTGTCTTCTGCTATAGCACTGAGCTGACCAAAGCTTTGTTAGAATAAATATCAAACTTGTCCTTGACAAGATTTGAAATCAGGGATCATGTACCTTAAACAAGTAAAGTGTAAATAGATTTCTTAGTTATAAGGGCACTATGTTATATATATTTCGATCGTTACCAACGTTGCTTCACTGGCACCTGTGCCAATGGCACATGCAAAAAGATTCAAGCGAGGTCATTGCCAGTACTGCCTGATTGGTCCCCATACTGGTGGCACGTAAAAAGCACCACTACACTCTCAGAGTGGTTGGCGTTAGGAAGGGCATCCAGCTGTAGAAACTCTGCCAGATCAAGATTGGAGCCTAGTGCAACCATGTGGTTCACCAGCCCTCAGTCAAAATCGTCCAACCCATGCTAGCATGGAAAGCAGACGTTAAATGATAATGATGATGACGATGATGATGATAACTTGTTTTATTTCCCCCAATTCAACTCCTTTATTTAAGAAGGTTGTAAAAGATCTTTGTTAAGTACTTTAATATATCACCAGAGAACATATTTCCATTGTGAAAGTTATTACTGTAACAATATATATATCACCATTACAATGGCATTTTTTTTCTGACCAACACTTTTATGATGTTGAGTCATATATTTTAAAGTAATTTATTTATAACCTCATGATGAAAGATTTATAAGAACATTCAACTATCCAAACAAATTTGTATGAGCATGTCATCAGAGAATGGATCTTTTACTTGCTTCAGTCATTAGACTCTGGCCCTGCTGGGGCACCACCTTGCATGCTTTTAATTGAAGGAAATGACTCCAGTAATGTTTTTCTTTAAAGCCAGGTACTTACTATATCAGTCTCTTTTGCCGGACTGCTAAGTTATATGGATGTAAGCACACTAACACTGGTTGTCAAGTGATGAGGAGAGACAAACACAGACACAAAGACACACACACACACAGATATACTTAATGTCAGCACAAGGAGGCACGCACATACACATACACTAGCAATCTCCAAAGTGTGGCCACTGTAGCAGTGATAGAAAAGTATAAATATTGATTGGATGGATGAACAGATAAGCAGACAGATAGATAAACATAGACGAACAGACAGAGAGAATTGTGTGTTTGTGTCTACTTGTCTGGACATCACGCGCTAGTTGTAAACGAGTGTCACCTTCATAAAAGTTTATTTGGTTCCAATCTTTTGTGGAGACCTAATCAACCATGTGGGAATGATACTTCACATTGAAACAGGAAGAACATTTCACATTGCTCCAATCTACTCAGCTGGAAACAAATAATTATGTAACGAATTAGTATCCTGTTCAGAGGGGATGTTGTGATCTCAATTGCTTTAATGCCTTGGAAATGGGAAACTGTCATTATGTGTCTTAGAATTCAAGACAGAATTGACCAGAGATTGATGATGATTATGAATAATCTTCATAACTACAACATATATGGTCAGATTAGGGATTTCCTCATATGTTGATGAGACCTGCCACTGGTACCATGTAAATAGTGCTACTTGTTCCATTGTCAAGTGGTCAGAAACTAAACAGGATCTCCCACGTGGTGGGTGTCTGGACATCCAGGAAGACTAAAAACAAAATCTGTCAAAAGGTAGATGAGCTCCTTGAAGGCCAACAGCCATCCAGTTGGGGAAAGAAATGGCAAAACACCCAATATCCTCACCATGAAGATACTAAAGAGAAATTCAGAATAAAGTAACGATATGGCTTCACCTGGTGACAGAACTCACACTTAATCAGGAAGGCTTTTGGTGTAGTATTATCAACACACTGCAAAAAGCATATAAAAGAGGTCAATGATGATTACGTAAAGGTAATATGCTTATTGCAAACAGCATTGATAAATATCTCATAAAATATTAAACATGAATAAGGAAGAGGGAGTTATTTCAAATATTAGTCAATAAGACGACAGATATTTTAATTTGTGCTTTAGTTTTAGATAATAACTATTCCAGGATGAGTGATAGTACCCATATGGTGAAATCAATAGCCAGCCTGGCCTATACATCTGGAGTTTAATGTCTGCAGGAAAAAGGTAGGTATGAAAGGAATTGGAGAGAGTCTGGTTTGAATGTTTGTAACATTATGAACTTTGTTAAAGTTAATTGGTTTTAGTGTAAGTACACCTATACGTGTGTGTGTCGAGGGGTAATCAATACTCTTGATACCAACCTGCCTGTGACCTGGTTCTGTGAAGCAAACTTAATTAAAGTTAAAAATTCTTCTGTCAAAATTTCGTGTTAATTTATGTTCCAAACACATGCTTAGTAGTTCTTTCTTGTACAAGCACAAGGCCAGAAATTTTGGGGGGAGGGTTTAAGTCAATTATGTTGATCCCAGTTCTCAACTGGCAATTATTTTACCATACTCTGAAAGGATGAAAAGCAAAGTTGATCTTGGTGACATTTTAACTCAGGACATAAAGCTGGAAAACACTGGATTAATTATGACAAAGTTACTTTATTAAATTCTTCATTATTTTCAAAATAAATTGAAACAAAAGCAGTGGATTTCAACAGAATTACTGAGCTTTGCAAAAGTCCTGTTACACTTATTTTGACGCTCTCAACAAAGGACACAACGATAGTTTTGATGTAGTAAGACATGTTTTTATTGTTTTAACATATAAATATGTACATTATTTACATTTGACTGATATTTGTCCTCATCTTGTTTGCTGTTAACACAATGTTTCGGCTGTTATACACTCCAGCATTCATCAGGAAATTTCAAACTTGGGTTCTCATTCCTGAGGTATTTTCGATGTTGTTGTTGTTGTTGTTGTTGTTGTTATTATTATTATTCAGGTCACTGCCTGGAATCGAACTCAGTGACTGCGGCAACCAAAAGTCCTTCAACCAGAAGTTCATGTTTAACCCTAACCACTCTTGCATGGCCTTAGCCAAGTGGGCTGAGGCACTGTCCTGCTGAAAGACATAGTCCAACTTCTTTATGATCTTTCTCACCCAGGGTAGGACTTTCATGGCCAAGATATCCCTGCAATTGGCTGCAGTGATCCTGTAACTGACCATGAACCACACCAGGGCATCTTGCCATTTGAAGCCAGGGTGCTTGATTGTGGACATGTAGTGGACCTTGGAGATATTCTGGCTGAAATTGATCACACAGTTGTTCTGCTTGCTGATGACCAGATTGACCATGAACGATTTTTCATCAGAAAAAATGAGAATTTGATTGCCATGACACTTCAAGTCATTGAGAAGGCAACTACAGTGTTCCCAACACTGTTTTAACGTATGGTCGGTGAGCAGAGGCCTTTCCATACACCTTAGGCACTTGCTGCCCTCCTCCTTGACATGACAACCTTGGACATCATGGCCACTGAGATGTTGTTCTTCCCAAGAGCAGTTATTTTCAGCTTTGGATCATTTTGAAGGTCTTACTCATGGCCAAATGGTTGACAACTTGAGGTTTGCCTGATTGA
The DNA here is from genome assembly GCF_006345805.1 of Octopus sinensis. Taxonomy (NCBI): domain Eukaryota; kingdom Metazoa; phylum Mollusca; class Cephalopoda; order Octopoda; family Octopodidae; genus Octopus; species Octopus sinensis. The sequence continues at coordinate 6,312,934 of NC_043016.1, read as the reverse complement.
GGTCGATCTTTGTGGTATTTTTCCATTCTTGAGCCGCTCTGCAATTTTTGGTGAAGTCAGACTTGTTGTGGCCCACATACAGGAGAGCAGAAGTCTTGATTCTTATTGCTTCCATCTCGATACACCTGTACACAATGTAAAAGACATTTTAATTATATGTGCTGGAAAAGTAGAACTTTAAATATGCTTGACAGCACTTTTTCTATCACACACATTAACCTTTCGAAAGATCAAAACTGAGTATAACAGGACTTTTGCAATGCCTAGTATGATAGCAAAAGGGATAAAGGGTTCAGTGGCAAAAAGGGGGAGCAGCCATGAAACATCACCTTAAAAAAGGTAATTTACTGAGTATGATTACAAGAATATCATGGGGCCCACATGGCTAAGACCTGCTTTTATTGGAAAAATCACTTTAAAACACATTCTGTTGTTATTGTTGTGTGTTGAATTCTGTTTATAATCATCTAAGTACCAACAGTTGGTGTTAAACAGAGTTGAATAGTAGGCCAAAAAGTTTGCTTCAGAACCAGGTAGTTTTGGGTTCAGTCCCACAGCATAGCACCTTGGGCAAGTGTCTTCTTTTAAAGCTCCAGACAGACAAAAGCCTTGTGAGTGGATTTGGACAAAAACTGAAAAAGGCCGATTCTTATATTTATATATACATGTGTGTGTGTGTATGTACATGTACAAGGGTTGGACAAAATAATGGAAACACCTTGAAATTTCAAACGAATTTATTTTAATATGAGGTAGGACTTACAAGGTATGGACTCGTACAAAGTTTGAATTGTTTTCAAAGGAACTTTTGTCCATTCTTCAGCTAAAACAGTCTCCAGTTCTTGTAGTGATGATGGTGGAGGATATTGACTCCTAACTTGTTTTTCTAAAATGCACCATAAATGTTCAATAATATTGAAATCTGGGGACTGTGGTGACCAGATAAGATGTTCAACTTCACTAGAATGTTCCTTGTGCCATTCAGTAACAAATTTATCTGTGTGAATTGGTGCATTATCATCCTGAAAGATTGCGTTTCCCTCTGGAAACAGTTCCACAACCACAGGATAAATTTGATCAGATAAAATGCTTAAACAGTCTTGACTATTAATTCTGCCATGATGGGAAACCATTGGACCAGCAGATTTCCAAGATATAGTCACCCCCCAAAACCATCACAGATATTCCTCCATTTGGAAGAAGGCAGTCTGGATAAATGCTTCTTTTGGCTGTCTCCACATGTATACTTGGTTGGTGGTTGGAAATAAGGTAAAAGATGACTTGTCTAAGAAATTAACATTCTTCCACTTTTCTAGGGACCAATTCTGTTGGTTTTTCCCTCCATTCTAAACGATTTGCAATGTTTGCTTTTGAAAGTAGTGGTTTTTTTCTTGCAGTGAAATCTGGCTTTGTGCAGCTCCTGGTGAACAGTTTTTGTGGAAACTGGGTTCTCGAGGTGGTCATTAAGCTCTACAGTAATTTTGGGAGCTGTACTTTTGTGATCCTTTCTAACAATTCATGTAAGAGTCCGATGGTCCCTATATGAAAGTTTTGGCTTTCTTCCAGAGTTTTGTTTCAACAAGATATCATAAAGGGGTATATCTCCTAATATTGCCTGAATATCCAATACCAATTAAAACAAGCATATGAAACATAATATGTATACATCTGGGCTGGCCAGGGCTACCCAAGAACAATGAAAGATGAAAATTACTTAATTCTTCTGATAGCAATCCAACTGTGACAACCACACCTTTTAAAAAGCTGTTTTAAAATGTCCCCATTTGAATCAAAACCTATTATAATTACATTTTGTGATATTCCAAAAGCCAACTTAATTAACCCTTTCAATAACAGTCTACCGAAGACGACCACTTCCAGTTCCATTATGCAAAAGTAATATATTTTAAACTGTCAATAGTTAACCTTCTGTTATTATTATTATATGTCAAAACACTTTACTCATTCCAAACAGCAACTACCATTCCATCTGATTCTATCACAAACCTATATTAAATTTTGTGGTTGTGTTGAGCATGATTGTTACCAACATCGCCTAATTGGCACCTGTGCTGGTGGCATGTGTAAAAAGATTCGAGCGAGATCATTGCCAGTATCGCCTGACTGGCACATAAAAAGCACCCACTACACTCTCAGAGTGGTTGGTGCTAGGAAGGTCATCCAGCTGTAGAAACTCTGCCAGATCAAGATTGGAGCCTGGTGCAGCCATCTGGTTTGCCAGCCCTCAGTCAAAATCGTCCAACCCATGCTAGCATGGAAGGCGGATGTTAAACGATGATGATGATGAGGATGAGGAGGATGATTTTGTCAGAAACTTGCTTCTCAACCACATGGTTTCAGTTTCAGTCTCACTGCATGGAACCTTGGGTAAGTGTCTTCTATAGCCTCAGGCCAACCAATATAACTCTTTTGATAACAATCCATATAAGACTGATGGTTGGTGGGTTAAAAAATGCCAAGAGATTAATGTGGAAGAATTGGATGGAAGAGGAAGACCAAAGATGACAAGGATAGAATTGATGAAGCTCAAACTCTGGAAGACAAATCTCAGAAAAGTGATGACAAATGAACACAAGTCATGGGATTCTTAGTTGGAAAAGACTCGTCCAACCCCCATGCCCAGTAGGAAAAAGTGGACGTAAGAGGATGATGATGATGATGACGACGACGACGATGATGATGACAACAATGATGAGGACAAGGGAGAGAAAGAAGAGGAAGAAGAAGAAAAAGAAGAAGAAGAAGGTGGTGGTGGTAAGGAGGAGGAGTAAGAGGAGGAGGAGGAGGAAGAAGAAGAGGAGGAGGAGGAGAGGAGGATGGGGAGGAGAAGAGGGTGAGGATGATGATGAGGATTTAAAACCTTCAATCATAATTTATGTAAGATCCTTTCATTAAGTCATATTCCAAACACCAATTTCATATACTAATGGAGTCAGGAATGAAATTCAAAAACGATCTATCAACTACAGCTTTGTTTATGAAAAGGGATCAAATCATTTCATTAGAATCAGTAAACTGAATTCAATTGTTGTAAAAATCCTTGAGAAGAAGGAATGGAAATGTTTTATTATTAATTTATTTTTTAATTCGTCAGGGCAACTGGAGCAAGCATGGTTATATTGGCTTCGTTTGAGACATAAAGCACCAGCAGTAGTCAGATTCTGAAGTCTTGATAATGTAATCAGTACCCCAAGACCTTATCTTCATTGCCAGATGAAGACATCAAACTGCGAAAACAATTCCACTGACAAAAATAAAGTAAAATAAAATGAAATAAAATAAGAAATATTTGTACAAGCATAGAAAATAGAATAAAACAGTCAAAAAGAAAATTATAATTCAGAAAATCATTTTTCTATGAAAGGTAAAAAAAACAAACATTATCCATACTAGTAAATGAATAAATAAATAATCAAAACAATAAATATGTATATACATACATATGTACATACATACATACATACATACATACATACATACATACATACATACATATATATATATATATTATATTATTATTATGTATGTGTATATGTGTGTATATATATAAGGATATGAGTATATATGCACTCATATTTATATTTATATGTAAATGATTTTTGGTATGTACTCATACTTACATTAGAATCTCAAAGGGCCGTAAGATAATTTTGTTAATGTCTCATTTATACCTGCAATATATGGCTAATATAGGTTAAATGAGACATACTTTCTGCATGGCCGAAACAGCTGTCAGTTAAATGTATATGTATTTTTATATCTTGTTATATTTATTTAGTTATATCTCATTATATTGATTGTAATTATTGTACTGTATTAATGTCTAATCTTAATGCTCTTGTGTAGTGTTTTAATAAAGTATATGATTCGGTATTATCTGATAGTTGATGAATGATTTAGATATATTTCTCCATTTTCTCATTTTGTATATATATATCATCATCATCATCATCATCATCGTTTAATGTCCGCTTTCCATGCTAGCATGGGTTGGACGGTTCAACTGGGGTCTGGCAAGCCCGAAGGCTGCACCAGGCCAGTCAGATCTGGCAGTGTTTCTACAGCTGGATGCCCTTCCTAACGCCAACCACTCCGAGAGTGTAGTGGGTGATTTTATGTGCCACCGACACAGGTGCCAGACGAGGCTGGCAGACGGCCACGCTCGGATGGTGTTTTCGGTGTTTTCTTATGTGCCACCGACACAGGTGCCATACATACATGCACACACACACACATATATATATATATATATATACACATACACACACACACACACACACACACACACACACACACACACACACACATATATATTATATAAAATCCGTTCTGTCTGTCTGTGTGTGTCGTCTAGGATCTCGGGCACCTCCATCTGATTGCGCTCAAATTTGGTATGTAGATACCAATGGTATCAGGGCGTGTAGAAGTCTTGAAAAAATTACAAAAATCCATTCCAGGTGAGAATGCGATTGATAAAGCCATGGGAACATGCATTTGTATGCGCAAATATATATAAATATATATAATCCATTCATCTAGATTTACCTCCAGCTAACCCATTTGCATACATCGTTTTTGTCCTGCTTTTCTTCCGTCCACCTGTACCTAACTGCACCTTCCATTTTTGCTGTTTTTGTACTGCTTAAAGGCACGTTTCTTTCCTGCCAAGCTTACTGTTTAAACCATGTTTGAGTTCTCCCAGTCGACAGCCTTATCATTACTGGTACTTTAAACTCTTCGGTTGCATAATTTGTGTGAATAAAATCGTTTTTCTTTGAAATAGAAAAAAGTCTATCTTTATTTCTTCTTTTGCTGGTGTCTCAAATTAAGGTTAAATCAGTGTTTCTCAAAGGGGAGGCCTATGTTTTGAGAAAATTTGGTTTAAATATTTGACAACTCAGCACTGTCCATTGGACGCGGTAGCGGGGGGGGGGGGGCGTTTTGCTCACATATATATAATTATATATATCATCATCATTATCATTTAACGTCTGCCTTCCATGCAGGGATATACGCGTGTGCACACACATAGACACATGCACACACATGCACGCACACACACACACAGTATTTAAAATGAACTGAACTATATAAATGAAGAAAATATTAGTGAAATAAATGAAAAAATGTAAAGTAAATACATGAAGATAGGTAGGTAAAGGAGAAGATACAAGAAGCAGCAAGTGTATGGAAAGGAGTGTATGTGAAGGGGACAGAAGGAGTATGTAGTGATGATCAGCATTTTAATACAATTCTTGAAGATGACACTTGGAGTTGGCAAAGTATTAGTGGATTATGGCCCTATGCTAAATTGGTAACACCTGGGAGATAAATGAAAAGATGAGCAGCACACATATGTAGGTGTGTGTGTGTTTATTAGATGAATCTGAATCTTAATAGATATATTAATTAATCTGATGTAAATATTCACTGAGAGTGCTCCATAAATAGTTAGAAATGAATTGATGCTATGGTCAATGTGTATGGCAAGAAACTTTTTAATGTGAAGCACAAAAATTTACAAAGGATAAGGTCTGTGCGGCGGATCACCAATTTCTAACTCTTATATCTGTAAATCTTGTATATCATCATTCATCGTTTAACGTCTGCTTTCCATGCTAGCATGGGTTGGATGATTGACTGCGGTCGGCGAACCAGACTCCATCTGATCTGGCAGAAGAGGTTCTACAGCTGGATGCCCTTCCTAACGCCAACCACTCCGAGAGTGTAATATAGTGGGTGCTTTAATGTTCCACGGCACGAGGGCCAGTTTGGTGGTACTGGCAACGGCCCACGTCTGAATGAATGGTGCTTTTTACGTACCACCTGCACAGGAGCCTGTCCAGCGGAAACTAGCAACGACCTAGCTCAAAGGTTTCACATGTCACCAGCACAAGTGCTAGTAAGGCGATGTGGTAACGATCACACTCGAATGGTGTGTCTAAACGTGCCATCGACATGAAGGCCAGCTTGTTGCTCTGGCAACGATCTCACTCGTATGGTACTCTTAGCGCTCCACTAGCAACGGATGCTAGTCACTGAGTTTGATTTCGACTTCGATTTCAATGTATAATTCAATATACATTAATAAAGATAAGTTTAGCACATTAACTTAATGTGTAACATTTCATAAACGCTGCCACTGAATTTAGGATGTTTATATTACTTATGAGGTATTCTATATTTTTCAGCTAGAGTATAGTTGGGTCTCAAGGGGTTTATACAACCTAACAATATGTGTTATATAGTGAAAACAAAATTTCCATTCAAATAGCAGTTACCTGATGATTTCGTTTGAGTCTAACCGTCTAAGTCGTAGTGGAAACGCCACCTATTGTCGCAAATAGGCATAAGAATATTGTATAAATTTTATGATTGAAAAATTTGCTATATTTTGTACATACGAATATACCATCCTGCAGGCACAATAAAACGGGCTCATGCAATTGTGCCTGTGGGTGGGAGTTTCTCCACCTCTGGTCTATGGAAACTAAATAAATGGAAAGAAATTATAGTTTTTGTATGTGGCAGATGCTTGGGAGCAGTAAACACTGAAAATCTGCAGAGAACAACTTCCGCCAAATTCCAGGGAGAAAAACTAGAAATAGTTGATAGCTTCCGTTACCTAGGTGACCAAGTCAGTAGTGGAGGTAGGTGCACTGAAAGTGTAGCTGCTAGAATAAGAATAGCCTGGGCAAAGTTCAGAGAGCTCTTACCTCTGCTGGTGACAAAGGGCCTCTCACTCAGAGTAAAAGGTAGACTGTATGACGCATGTGTACGAATAGCCATGCTACATGGCTGTGAAACATGGGCTGTGGCTGCTGAGGACATGCGTAAGCTCACAAGGAATGAAGCCAGTATGCTCCAATGGATGTGTAATGTCAGTGTACATACTCAAGTGTAAGTACCTTGAGAGAAATGTGGGACCTAAGAAGCATCAGATGTGGTGTGCAAGAGAGACGACTGCACTGGTATGGTCATGTTGCGAGAATGGATGAGGATAGCTGTGTGAAAAAGTGCCACACCCTAACAGTTGAGGGAACCTGTGGAAGAGGTAGGCCCAAGAAAACCTGGGATGAAGTGGTGAAGCATGACCTTCGAACTTTAGGCCTCACCAAGGAAATGACTAGTGACCAAGACTTTTGGAAATATGCTGTGCTTGAGAAGACCCGGCAACACAAAGGAGACCATAACCTTGTGGCCTATGCCAGGGGCGTCACCAGCCCACTTGTGCATATCTTTTCCTTCTTTGGACACTAAACTCTGCTTGCGAAGACCTGTTGAGGTGAGTGAATTCAAAATCAAATTCGATGACTGGCATCCGTGCTAGCGGGGTACAAAGAGCATCATACGAGTGTGATCGTTGACAGAGTGGCTAACTGGCTTCCATTCCAGTGGCATGTAAAAGCGTGATCATTACCAGCATCGCCTTACTGGCACCTGTGCTGGTGGCATGTGTAAAAAGATTTGAGCGAGGTCGTTGCTAGTACCACCTGACTGGCTCTGTGCCGGTGGCACGTAAAAGCACCCACTACACTCTCGGAGTGGTTGGCGTTAGGAAGGTCATCCAGCTGTAGAAACTCTGCCAGATCAAGATTGAAGCCTGGTGCAGCCATCTGGTTTGCCAGCCCTCAGTCAAAATCGTCCAACCCATGCTAGCATGAAAAGCAGACGTTAAACGATGATGATGATGATATTTACCTCCTGAGATTGCAATTTCACCAAGTGGGACATAGGATTCACATGGAGGAAACTCAGATCAGCAAAGCTATACTTTAATGCAGTTGTTTTGAACCTAGTCATTAATACCCCTTTGGAGGCATTGTAAGCACAGAAAGGGCTGGCAAATGTTGAGGGGTGGGGGCACAAGGAGTGCTTGGTGTTTAGATGAGTCATGATTTTATTTACAAATATAATAATTAAACCAAGTATAAGGTGGTGAGCTGGCAGAACTGTTAGCACGCTGGGCGAAATGTGTAGCCATATTTCATCTGCCATTATGTTCTGAGTTCAAATTCTGTCGAGGTCAACTTTGCCTTTCATCCTTTCAGGGTCGATAAATTAATTACCAGCTACGCACTGGGGTCGATGTAATTAATTTAATCCGTTTGTCTGTCCTTGTTTGTCCTCTCTATGTTTAGCCCCTTGTGGGTAATAAAGAAACAGAAATAATAATTAAACCAAGTACAATATCTTTATTTTAAACAAGTTTTCAATAAACTTTGTCAGGATTAAAAATATGAGTCAGATATTGTGATATGAGTGAGAAGAAAGCATAAACAGATAATCCATCAAGATACAATGTAATTTCATTATAGAAGTGGGACATGTATTAGGCAGGATATTATAGGAACATATGAATAATAAGCTATTGCAGGAAAATAATTTTCATTTGATTAAGATATCTCTTTATCTCCCCGCAAAATCACAGGAAGGGTAGGGCATTCACTAAAGAGCATTCATGAAAGTATCAAGGGGCTGAACTAGTAAAGGTTGAGAACCAGTGATATACAGTGAGCTAAAGTATGACATCTGTTGAAAAGGGAGATCTGAAACCCTGTTAGTGACATTTAAATGAGTTGGATGGCCTGATTGCCCTGTATAGGAGAAGAGAGAGATATTGACACCATTAGAGGGTTATAGCAAAAGTATAAAAGTTGAAGAGTAAAATTGAATGAAAAAACAAGAAAGGAAAATCGAATTTACTGGAGAAAGATCTACTACATTGGTTGCACAGGCCATATTTAGTGGCAAAGGTAGATATGGATTGACCAGAGCTTTTTGTCTCCTGGCCTTTATAAACGTTGGGTTGGTAATTGATGTTTCTTCAAAAATAGAAAAAAAAAAATGAAATTGTTTTCTGCACCAAGTTATACTTGATTGTGAGTGACATGGTGAAGAGGTAGAAGAGGAGAGAGAACATAGTATACTCATGTATTCATATCTATCTATCTATTTATCTATCTATCTATCTATCTATCTATCTATCTATCTATCTATCTATCTATCTATCTATCTATCTATCTATCTATCTATCTATCTGTCTGTCTGTCTGTCTGTCTGTCTTCTGTCTGTCTGTCTGTCTGTCTGTCTGTCTGTCTGTCTGTCTGTCTGTCTGTCTGTCTGTCTGTCTGGCTCTTTCTTTCTGTGTGTATGTGTAAGTATATGCATGTGCGTGCATGTGTGTGTGTGTGTATGTATGTGTATATATATATATATGTATGTATGTATATGTACAAATGTATACATACACACACACATCTTTGTATATCAAAAGGATGTGTTATAACACTATTCCACATATACAAAAAGAGCCATACCAACAATCCAGCATACCTCCATCATCAGCTGCCCCACGGATATCATTATGGTTTCAACACCTGAGGAGTATCATTCAATCCAGCGGTGTCAACAGCACTAAAAGAAGTGCTGTTTGGGAACAAGCATACCAAAAAACAAAACACACAACTTTCAAGCACATTCACCCTATGTACTGCAGTATTCAATCAAATATAGGCTGGTTTAAACACTAACTTTAAAATTAAACTACAACAAGAAACACATAAATCTATATCAGTATTAATAGTAAACCTACAATAACTAAATTATATTCTAAATAGTGACCAATCTTTAAGTCCATACAAATAATAATCCCACCAGTCTTTCATAGTTACTACAATAATAACAGAAAGTGAAAACTTTATTTCAATTCTCTCCAAAACAAAAACACAATTGAATTTAATGAATAATAGAATAATTATGAGTGAAATACATTATTTCATAATTCAAAAGTTAATAATAAAAACACTACATACTCTTAATATATATTTTTCCCCTTACAAGTGTAAATGGAATCCATGACCATGATACCAACATATAAATCTATATATAACCATCTATACATATCTATCTATCTATCTATCTATCTATCTATCTATCTATCTTCTATCTATCTATCTATCTATTATCTTATCTATCTATCTATCTATCTATCTCTCTATCCATCCATCCATCATCCATCCATCCATCCATCTATCATCTATCTATCTATCTATCTATCTATCTATCTCTATCTATTTCTCTCTCTCTCTCTCTCTCTCTCTCTCTCTCTCTCTCTCTCTCTTCTCTCTCTCTATATATATATATATATATATTATATATATATATATGTTACATATATATATATATATATACATATATATATATATAACATATATATGTACACATATATATATATATATATACACTAATTACATGCATACATATATTATACATATATATACAATATGGAGCAAAAATAATTCACAAAAAACTTATTTGTGAAGATATTGACTCTGTTACTATCTAGTGTAACAATTTAAATATGATAATAACAGGACCAATAATATAGGTGATTGCATGCCGCCCAAAAAGCATTAAATATCTGAAAGATTAAAATTAATCCTTCAGCTACACACACACACACACACACACACACACATACATACATACATATATATCATCATCGTCATCATCATCATCGTCGTTTAGCGTCCGTTTTCCATGCTAGCATGGGTTGGACGGTTCTACTGGGGTCTGTGAAGCCAGAAGGCTTATCAGGCCCAGTCAAATCTGGCAGTGTTTCTAACGGCTGGATGCCCTTCCTAACACCAACCACTCCGTGAGTGTAGTGGGTGCTTTTTACGTGCCACCGCACAGGCAAGGTGCCAGACAGAGCTGGCAAACGGCCACGAACGGATGGTGCTTTTTATATGCCACCGGCACAAGGGCCCAGGCGAGGCTGGCAACGGACACGAAACGGGGCGTGCTGGCAACGGTCGCGAAACGAAGGTTTCTCTTACATGCACCGGCACTGGTAACACATCTTCAATTTCCATTGATCGATTTCCATTCTGATATATATATATATATACATATATATATACATATATATATACCACACACACATACATATATATATATATACACACACACATATATACAATACATACATACATACATACATACATACATACATACATACATATATATATATATATATATATATATACATAAATTTATATACATATATATAAATGTAAATTTTAAATGATAAGGGTGAAAAATTGAATATTAATTTGATTAATATCAATTTAAAATCAGCGGTATAGCATATAGAAAAATCTGAAGATTCAGAGAATTATATTACTTACATCTGTATATATGTATATATATAAATGTATATATAGATATATATATATATATTGATAAAACGGTAAGATAACAAAGAAGAAAGAGAGAAACCTCAATATTATGTAAATAGAGGAAATTTATCTATACAATATGTTACATTACTCGGTAGTCAAGATAAACTCTGAGTTTCAGATGCCGAAGTGGAAATCCACAACACCATCTCTCGGTTAATTTGACTAAATTTCTGTTACGTTTTTGGTCCCCTAAAGAAAAACCAGAGAGCATGCTTTCTGTGTTATGTGTCCCAAGAGATTTTATATATTTTTATATATTTTTATATATTTTTATGTATTTTATATAATTTTTATGACGAAAAATGCGAGCGATGTATAAGTACACAGGCAAAGCAGAGTTATAACAGAGTAATTTCCTTCATTTTTTAACGGTATTTTTTCATAACGTTTTCAAATAGCCAGATAACCGAAGAGATGGTGTTGTGGATTTCCACTTCGGCATCTGAAACTCAGAGTTTTATCTTGACTACCGAGTAATGTAACATATTGTTATAGATATTATAATATATATATATATTCATATATATCATGCATACATACAGATATAATATATATACATACAGATATATATAATATATATATATATATATAATATTATATATATATATCATCATCATCATCATCATCAATCATTTAACGTCCGTTTTCCGCGCTAGCACGGTTGGACGGTTCGACCGGGGTCTGGGAAGCCAGGGGCTGCTCCAAGCTCCAGTCTGATCTGGCAGAGTTTCTACAGCTGGATGCCCTTCCTAACGCCAACCACTCCGCGAGTGTAGTGGGTGCCTTTACATATATATATATGAAGGGTATGAAAGGTACTGGTGTCAGGAAGACCCAAAAGATATTGGGTAATGCTAAGTAAGTGCTATGGATAGACTATGGTTAAAGCTCCAGGCTCGATAATGATATGAGTGAGGAGTCCAACGTGGGTCATGTAGTAGCATGAATATATATAAATTAACAGAATGAGATTAAAAAAAAATCCAAACAGTAAATAAATTTCATAACATTTATCAAGAAAAAGTCTTACACCAAAAAAAACCCTCAATCAACCAACACTGTTTACAAGGCTCTATGCTTGGAATAACCAAATATAACTACTATTGGAACTTACACAACAGGTACAAGAAAATTTCTTCACCCACCAAAAATTTTTCATCACTTATATACACCATTCTACTTGAATAATGGAACTGCAAATACAACATCCTTATGTATCTCACTTCTATATTAATTCTCTTACTTCCCTCTGTATTTCATATCTTCTCTACAATAATCAATACTCACCGTCTCTGATGGAATATATAAAATATCCTGGAAACAGCTGTAAGATCTTTTCTTGATAAATGTTATGAAATCTATTTACTACCTTGGATTTTTTATCTCATTCTGTCAATTTATATGTGTGTATATATATATATATATATTATGTGTGTGTGTGTGTGTGTGTGGTGTGGTGTGTGGTATAAAGGATCATGAGCAAGGCCAGAACATTGCGAAGTAAATGCAAAGCAAATCCCAAGAAAACAATATATGAATTAATGTAGACTTACCTTGCATTAGTATTTTGGGGTTATGACTCCATTTTCAAGAAATTAATGAATGTTGCCAGTGTGCATGTGTGTGTGAGCTCACACACACACACACACACACACACACACACACATCTACAACATTCGTTATTTTCTTTAAAATGGGATCAAAACCCCAAAATATTGAATGCAAGGTAAGTCTATATTAATTCATATATTTGTGTTTTGGGGATTTGCCTTGCATTTCCTTCACATTGTTCTGGCCTTACCCATGGTCCTTTATACAATATATGCTACACAATACTTCATAGTAATTATTCCATATATGTGTGTGAGTGTGTGTGTATGTATACATGTGATAATAGTTTCACTCTTATTAGTTTCAGTATTAATAGTGAAAGTATTGTCTCACATTACAATAGAGATGTTATTGTTTCACTTTTGACACATAATACTGAAATAGTGTAAAAGATAAGAAATTACTTCAAGCTCACATTAGGCAAGAAGATGAACATATTTTTGGCTCATGACACTTCATGGATTCTAAGAAAGGCGTGTGTAAAATTTGAAGGAAATCGGTTGAGTAGTTCTTGAGCTCTAGTGATGCACACATACACACAGACACACATTCTCAGTTTTTTATATATATATATATATGTGTGTGTGTGTGTGTGTGTGTGTGTCTGTGTATATTTTTTCTCTATCCTATTGTGTGTGTATGTATGTATATATATATATATGTATACATACACATGCACAATCACACACATACATATAATTATATACGTACACATATATACATATCTATCTATTATCATACATACACGTACACACACACAACAGGAAAGAGAAAAATATGACTGAGGAAAAGAAGGCAGTCCAGACTAGTCTAAACAATGGAAAAGTGAGAAGGAAGGAAGGAAGGTGAGAATTATGTCGCAATGCTATGTCACATAATTTTCTTCATTCTAAGGAGTATCATTGTATTTCTTTCTTTTTTCTTTTTTTTGTTGTTGTCCGTTCATTGAATACAAGGGAAAAAAGTTGACATGCAGCAGGTTGTGAGACAGGTTGGAGATGGGGAATTTTTCGGCAACGCAGGTCATTCAGTTGAATTTTAAATATTGCCTCACTCTCTCTCCCTTCCTCTTCTTCTTCTGTCTGGCTAGATCTGTCTGCCGACCGGTTTCTGTGTCTCTCTCTCTTTCTCCCTCTCTCAGTATTACTTGATCTCTGCTTGTTATTGTCTTCAAATGCTGTTGTCAGCCAGTCCTTGGTAAAAGAGGGGGTGACTGTATCCTAGTTTGAGTGTATGCTCCCTGAGGCAAACCTTGAGTGTTACACACTACACAACCCCTACCATCACTCCCAAAAGGCCCAAAAGTGGCATTCTCATAAAAGTGTCACTCAGGGTGAACTGCTCAACCCTCACAGGATGCTACTGAGGGTTGGATAAGGGATAGAAACTTTTTTCATAAAAACAGTTAAAAAAAAAATTCCCTTGTACCATGAAGTCAGAACTGGTAGGCATGGAGGGACAGGTGTATGACACAGTACAGGAAAGACAAAGAAGTAAAGGGATGAAGAATAATAGTTAAATATTTTTTAGTGAATTTACTAAATACTTCTCAGATTGGAACAAGGACACATATTTTAACCCTTTTGTTACCGTATTTCTGTTGAGATGCTCTATGTTTCTTCCAATTATTTTAAATATAACAAAGAATTTAGTAAAATAACTAGGTTATCATTCAGCTAGTATTAGGAACATAAATTGTGACTAAGATTTGGTGGAAGATTTTAATTCAAAACTGATGAAAACAAGACATTTATACTAAAGAGCCAGAGCCGGTTTGGTAACAAAAGGGTTAAGGAAGGAAATAATCAATAAAATTGATCCTTGTACTTCATTGCTACTTTATTTTATTGAACTCTAAGATGATGAAAGAAATCACATGGCCTAATGATTTGGGTGTTGCACTTACGTATGCAAGATCATGGGTTCAATTCCCAGACTGAACAGTGCATTGTGTTCTTGAGCAAAACACTTCATTTCATGTTGCTCCAGTCCACTCAGCTGTAAATGTGTAATCTTGTGACTGACTGGCATCCTGTCCACATTTTCAGATATACATTTGAATAATAACAGAAAAGGAAAAAACTTTATTAAATGGTCCCTTATTCTTCCTTATGTAAATTTAATAATGATTTAATTTAATGTTTTAATGGACCTTATCTATTTCATGCAGAGGAGATCCAATGAGATTGAAATAGCTATACACAAATGTGAAGGACTTTATGATCAAAAGGAAAATTAAAAGAAAATTTAATCAAATAAATGTACCTCAGTATGGCTGCAGTCCAGTGACTGAAAAAAATAAACGATGAAGATATTTTTATTCCTTTCACTTATGGGGGGGGGGGGGGGGTAACAAAAAACTTGGCAGAATAATTCTCTCTCCTCCTATGGAGAGGAACAACCAAATCGACTGCAAGATTACATTGTTATGAAAATTATGGTTGAGTGATCATATATCTCTAATAATGTTGCAACGATAGTTGCATATGCAGATATGCAATAGATGAATGTTGGAACTTGTACATATGAAAATGCTGGGCAAACACATCACTGGAGATGGCTAGAGCTAAACTTCCTTTATCAAACAACTGACTGCTGCTTGTGATGTAATAATGGTCAGAATTGCAAGGCAAGAGACAACATTGATTATATATGTGAGAAAACAAAAAGAAAGTCAGAGTAAATTCTCAGGCACAAGTGAGAACTTCCCAACCGCATAGTTCCAATATCATATTCCACTCTCTCTTACCTACCACCTGTCCATCCACCCTCTAAAATACAAACTCACCCACAACTTTCACATTCTTCTTTCTGACCCAACAACCACCCCTATCTTTCCCACACTTCTCTCCTGTCTTTTAAAAAAGACAGGAGTCTTGGAAATCTCCTTGTTAGAAGATTCCCAGCTCCCAGCTCCGCACAACCAGGAACCTTTAATTGTTCTTGCCGGTGATGTAACACATGCCCCAACATCGACAATACTGCTTCTATCACAGATCCCAAGAAGCAATATCACATAACACACCACTTCTGTTGCACTTTGGTGAATCTCATATATTGTATCATATGCAAACTAAGCAATGCTCTTCACATTGGAGAAACAGGGTGACACCTTGGGGATCGCTTTTGCAAACACATCAAAAGCATAATGCTACCATATGCCAGGTCATACCACTTCAACGCTGTGAATCATTCTATTGCAGATTTATCAGTGTGTGGTATGGCCTTGCACCACAGATCCCACTTCTCTAGGAAACGAAAAGAGCAACGTCTCATATTTGATCTTGACACTGTGTCCCTGACAGGTATTAATGAACATTTTTCCTTTCATCCTTTCACCTCCTCTTAATTCTTTTTTTACCTTTTTTAATCCTCCTTCCACCCTCTCTCTGCAACATTCCCATATTTACTTACCTCTACTTTCTCCATCACCCTTTTTCTTCCCCCTTTCTGTACGCCCTCTCCTATAACTTCTGTTTCACGTTTGCAGCCCATGTTATTCTGTGTTCATTATGAGTTGCAGCCAGTTTTTCAAGCTGAGAGGATGTAAAACTCTGTCTTTCTTCAACTTCCCTTTTTCTCAACTCCCAGATGAAGGACTGCATCCCAAATGATGAATATTCTACTCCTCATGGCAAGTTCACAGTACCCCTTTCACTTCTCTCTATATGTATATATCTGTGTGTGTGTTGTTATGTCTGTGTTTGTCTTGGCAACCAGTGTTGGTGTGTTTGGCAAAGAGACTGATAGAGTAAGCACTAGGCTTAAAAATAAGTCCAGGGGTTGAACAGTTTAACAAAAACACTTCAAGGTGGTGCTCCAGGATGGCCACAGTCAAATGACTAAAACAAGTAAAAGAATAAAAGAATTTCTTAGAAAATATTTGGCAATTAGATTTGTTAGAAAAAAGTGATGTGAATAATGAAACAAAGAGTTATTTTTCTGTTTGAAATTATTCAGTAAAATGAAATGTCATCTGTTTAGAAATTCTCAGACTTAAGAAGTGTATTTACAATTAATAATCCATAAATACATCAATATCATGTTAAGATAGAGAGAAAATTGTAGTAGATAGCAATATATTTGCCTATTGTAGCATTTTCAAATAGTTTTGTATAATGACCTTTTAAAAGATTTTATGGAAGGAAATAAAACGGTATGATGCCAATAATTTAACTTTATATTAAATGGTTCCATTGAATTTTATAAGTATGTTCTTGAAATGGATCCTTAATTACTGCATTGTTCTACTCTCAGAATACACAACTGCATGCACCTAAAACCAAATATGTACTTTGGTACTATTCATTGCTTCTTTAATTCTTTGCCTATATACTATCTAACTCTTCTATTTGTTATGGTAAAACAGTAAATTCTGAGAAAACTAAATTTGGTTGCAAAGTGGAATACATCTCCTCTCCTCCTCATGCACTATACCTACATTTTTCTTCCCCCCTCCACTCCTGCTACAGACTCAACCATATGTTGTCTCTCCCTACCTGTCTTTCTTTTATCTTTCTCCTGTCTACTGATTTATCATTATTATTCTGCTGTTCCACATTGTCAACCATTTCCTAATCCTCCTCTTTCTTCCATATTCCTACCGCTCTATGTCACGCTGGTGAGACCCATATTGGAGTACGGGATTCAAGCCTCTTCTCCTTATCTCCTCAAAGACATACAGCATCTCAAAAGAGTCCAGAAGCTGGCTACCCGCCATGGTTCATGGTCTCAAGAATTTGTCTATGAAGAAAGGCTGAAGACGCTTGACCTTTATTCTCTAGAAAAATGCAGCCACCGTGGTGATCTCATTCTCGCTCACAACATCATAAGCGGAAAGTGTAACCTCTCGAAAGAGCTGTTCTTCACTCCTGCTCCAGAGCGTTGGCTGCGGGGGTCATTCTGAAAAGCTCTATCTGCGATGATTTTATCTCAATCGAAGGAGAGGGGCTTTCTCCGTCCGGGTCGCGGATCCGTGGAATAAGCTGCCAGACGAGATGTTGAAGATGCCGACGACCGCTTTGTTCAAAGTCTCCCTTGACCTCAAGTGGCCTGAACTCTTTACATGAACACCCTCCCTGTACATAACTCCATGTCCCCCTACATGGCCTTGCTTTTTGCTTTTTGAGCCAAAAAATTAACTAACTAACTAACTAACTCATGTATTATTTGTCATCTACCATTCAAGACAACTGCCCTTCAACCCTGCACAATCTGTCCCCACTCACTTTTTCCCATCTCATGCACCTTGAGGGTTCACACTGACACCTCATCTCCATTATTTTTTTTCATCCTTTTCCAGCTCCACTCACTCACTTCCATCCTTTTAATAAGAGTATCTTGTACCTCCTCTACAACAAGTAACTGGTTCTGCTCTGGCCCTTTATTTAAAAAACTAACCCCTCATCTTGTAACATAAAGCTGTCCCCTTAGGAATTGTAGTCATGCAAATCTCATGGAGATCTCATTAGTGCTGGTGTCATGAAAAAAAGTACCCAGTCCATTCTTTAAAGTGGTCAGCATTAGGAAGGGCATCCAGCCACAAGAAGTTCTTAGACCACATTGCAGTCTTTGAACTCCGGATCCCGTGAATCCATCCGACCCATTACAGTATGGAACGCAGATGCTAAATTCTGATGATAAGGTACATGTCATATGTATGCACACATACATATGTGTAATATATATATATATACATATACACACATGTGCCGGTGGCATGTGTAAAATATTTGAGCGAGGTCGTTGCCAGTACCACCTGACTGGCCCCATGCCAGTGGCATGTAAAAGTACCACTACACTCTTGGAGTGGTTGGCGTTAGGAAGGGCATCAAGCTGTAGAAACTTTGCCAGATCAAGATTGAAGCCTGGTGCAGCCATCTGGTTCTCCAGCCCTCAGTCATTCGTCCAACCCATACTAGCATGGAAAGTGGACGTTAAACGATGATGATGATGATGATGATGATGATGATGATGGCACATACACACATAAACACACATGTACACAAATATATGTATATGTAAATATGTGAATACATGCATGTCTTTACGTTGTATTTGTCCCCTCCACCCACCACTTGACAACCGGTGGTGGTTTGTTTACATCATCTTAGCTTAGCTGGTCAACAAAAGAAACTAAGAGTAATAGAGTAAGTACCAGCCTTGAAATATAAGTGCTAGAGTCCATGCACCAACATGGCTGCAATCCAGTGACTGAAACTTGTAACAGAGTAAAAGATGTAATCATTCTGTCAATGGTCAATAATATTCAAAACTGAAACATAGTGGGGATCCTTTTGGTTTGAACGGCAGTTTTTTCTAGAGGTGTCATATGAAATTGTCACCCATAATTATGACCCTAGTATCGATCTATTGCATTTCAATCTGTTTTAGGATTAGGGTTAGGGTTGGGGGTGGGGGGAAGGGTATCTTTTTTCCTTCACAAATGTAAATAAACCCAATCTGTTTCTTAAATGAGGGACATATTCATACGGCACAGAATGTTTTTTAACTCAATACACGTCATTGATTGGTTGAAATTGCAGAAATTGAAGAAAAAAACCCCAACAAATATCTTACAAGCTATAGAATTTTCTCAATAAAGCCAAGAGAAAAAGATGTTTTATAAACACATTCTACCAGAAATTATGTTAAAAACTGCCGTTCAAACAGAAGAGATCCCATAGTGGAGAGAGGAGGAGGGTTTTGTTTTTCAAGTACAATGTATTTTAAGTATTTCAAAGCAAAGGAATAAATTTAATGCACCAGGAAGTAGAGACTCCCTAAGTTTCATTTGGAAGAACTTCATCAGACTCTGGCGTTAGTGGAATTGAATAAAGTAATTGGAAAGTGGAGAGGAGGAGGAGATGGGGGAAGAGGAGGGAGGGGAGGAGAAAGGAACAAACAGTGGATATATAGTTGAAAGTGTGAATGGAGGAGAGAGGCACCTGTCAGAGTGGAGGGAAAAATTTAAATAAATCTATTGTTTTTATATTTTCTCTACTATGACCCTATTCTCCCCATCACCCATCCACTACTCTGCCACTGACTCTTGTCCCTCTCCTTCCACTAACACCTATCAACTCTCCCTCTTTCTTTTTCTTTGCTTCCCCTTTCTTTCACCCCCCCACCAACCAATATATTTCATTTGAAATTCTTATCTCTTCTCTCAACAATCTGACCTGCCTGCAAATTTTAGACTCTTCCTCAAAGCATAAAATTTATTCCATTGTTTCAGTTAATTCTACTTCCTATTTGTCATCAGATTCTACTGTTTTAGAAATATATTAAATCATGCATGATTGCTTTTAAATACAAAGACCCTCCCTCGTGAAGAATGTACCCCCCAGCATAGACCAGTTATTAGTAACTTTAGACTCGAGACCAGAATGATACCAAGAAGCAGACCGGAAGAGGGACTTGGAAGCTTAAGAACCCTTCACATAGTCAGAGATTTAGGGAAATCCTTACTGAGAAATTTGATGAATTCCTGTGAGATAGCTTGCTGAGCACCACAGACCAAATCTGTGGCTGGTGCAAAGTCCCTTCCAGATAGCCAAGGCCATTAGAACAAAGAAACAGGCCTGGAAGGTCTGGAAGAGTTGGGGTAGCTGGGAACTGTATTGATAGCTAGAAGGGAGTAGCAGAAAAGAAGTTTGCCAATGTTCAACACATGTGAACCAAAGAACTGAAGTATTTCAGATTGCTAGACAGTGTATGAGGGAAAATCATGATGTCATGGGAGAGAAAGGTGTCTGCATGGATGATGGTGCACTTGTGTTTAATGATTCTGCAAAGAAAGAGGCTTGGAGATGCCATTATGAAAGACTGCTGAACGTGGAGAATGAATGGGAGGTTAACCCAATTGAGGGACCAGTTACCCAAATCAACAGTACCCTGGTAGATAAAGCAATTAAGGATATAAGGACAGTAAAAGCTCCTGGCCCATCAGGAATCACAGCTGAGATGCTTAAAATATCGGGCATTGTGGGTTATGGTCTAACA
Organism: Octopus sinensis; assembly: GCF_006345805.1. Lineage (NCBI taxonomy): Eukaryota > Metazoa > Mollusca > Cephalopoda > Octopoda > Octopodidae > Octopus > Octopus sinensis. The sequence continues at coordinate 6,292,052 of NC_043016.1, read as the reverse complement.
TCATAAATCAGGTAGTTCATGAATGGGTCACATCCAATGACTAGTGTGGCAGCACCATAGTCAACTGCTACAAAGGTAAAGGGGATGCTTTAGACAGAAATAACTACAGGGATATCAAATTGTTGGATCAGGTGATGAAAGTTATGGAGAGGGTCTTAGCCCAACTAATTAGGGAGAGAGTTACTCTAGATGAAATGCAGTTTGGCTTTGTGCCACTGGTAAGGCAACTGCAGGAAAAATATCTAGCCAAAGATAAACTTCTGTACTTGGCTTTTGTTGACTTGGAAAAAGCTTTTGACAAGGTCTCCCAATCCCTTATCTGGTGATCAGTGCAGAAACTAGGGATAGATGAATGGTTGGTAAGAGCGGTACAAGGTCTGTACAGGGATGTTGTCAGTAAGGTGAAAGTTGGAAATGAGTACAGCAAAGAATTCCAGGTAGAAGTAGGGGTTCACCAATGATCAGTCCTCAGGCCCCCTCTTATTCATCATAATTTTCCAAGCAATAATAGAAGAATTCAAGACAGGCTGCTCCTGGGAGCTCCTCTATGCTGATGACCTTGCTCCAAAAGCCGTGTCACTACCAGAACTAGAGACGAAGTTTAGGGTATGGAAACAAGGTCTAGAATCAAAGGGCCTTAGAGTCAACCTAGCAAAAACCAAAATCCTAGTAAGTAGGAAGGCAGATAAATCACAAACCCTTTCAGGTAGATGGCCCTGCTCAATTTGTAGAAAAGGCATGGGTAGAAACTCCATAAGATGTACCCAGTGTAAGTTATGGACACATAAGAGGTGCAGCAATATCAAAGGAAGGCTAACTGGGAAGATAGTTTTTGTGTGTGGCAAATGCTCAGGAGCAATAAACACCAAAGGTGTACAGAAAACAGATTCCATCACATGCTAGGGGGGAAAACTAGAAGTAGTTGATAGCTTCCGTTACCTAGGCAACCAAGTCTGTAGTGGTGGGTGGAAACTCTGAAAGCATAGCTGCTAGAATAAGAATAACCTGGGCAAAGTTCAGAGAGCTCCAGCCTCTGTTAGCAACTAAGGGCATCTTGCTCAGGGTGAAATGTAGACTGTATGATGCATGTGTGCAAATTGCCAAGCTACATGACAGTGAAAAATGGGCTGTGACTATTGAGGACATGTGTAAGATGGAAAGAAATGAAGCTAGTATGATCTGCTGGATGTGCAATGTCAGTGAGCATACATGACAGAGTGTAAGCGCCCTGAGAGAAAAGTTGGGCATAAGAAGCATCAGATGTGCTGTGCAAGAGAGATGATTGCACTGGTATGGTCATGTGTTATGTATGGATGAGGACAGCTGTGTGAGGAAGTGCCACACCCTAACAGCAGAAGGAACCTGTGGAAGAGGTAGATCTAGGAAGAAATGGGATGAGGTGGTGAAGCATGACCTTTGAATGTTGGGCTTCACAGAGGCAATGACAAAAGGCCAAGACCTTTAGAGTAATGCTGTGATCTAGAAGACCCAGCAATTAAAGTGAGATCGCAGCCATGGCCGATACCAATATTGCATGATCAGCCCACTTGAAGTACTCTTGAAGTATTGGGCGATATGATATGCTTGGGAGGACCTGTCAAGTCAAGTGAAATTGAAATCGTAGCCATGGCCAGTGCCGCCTTGACTGAATCCCATGCCGGTGGCACATAAAATGCACCATCCAAATGTGGTCGATGCCAGTTCCCCCTGACCACCTCTTGTGCTGGTAGCACATAAAAAGCACCCACTACACTCTTGGAGTGGTTGGTGTTAGGAAGGGCATCCAGCTGTAGAAACATTGTAAGATCTTATTGGTGCCTGGTGTAGCCCACTTGCTTGCCAGACCTCAGTCAAACTGTCCAACCTATGCCAACATGGAAAGCAGACGTTAAATGATGATGATGATGATGATGATGATGATGATGTTCCTGGTTAAGAACTTTACTTTGCAACCACATGATTTCAGTTTAATCCCATTGAACAGCAGCTTGCATGAGTGCCATCGACTATAGTCCCAGACTGACCAACGCCATGCAAAAGAATTTGATATATCGAAATTTCAGGAAGTGTGTATATGTACACACACACACACACCACACACACACACACACACACACACACACACACACACACACACACACACACACACACACACACACACTCAGCACTCTCTCTTTACTTGAGACAGCCATGTTTCCTCCTAGTGCATGACTCCGACCCACAATACTACTCACCCCCTTCAACTGAGGGGTCCTCTCTTGCAAGTTACTTGGTGACCTCACAGCTTCTGGTGCCACATAATAAGCATTCAGTACATTCTGTAAAGTGGTTGGTGTTAGGAATGGTCACCAGCCATAGAAACGAAGCCAAAACAAACAGCAAACTGGTGCTGTTTTCTGACCTATCAGTTCCTGTAGCATCGTCCAACCCATGCCAGCATGGAAAAGGAACATTAAATGATGATGATGATAGATTTTTCTTTGGTTAATTCTGATAAATATTCACCAGTTTGATCATTTAAATCAGCAATTAGTGAATGCTTATCAACAGGATAAGCTTTCACTAATTACCTACAGTCATTACATCATGTGATCTGAGATGTACTACAATTGAATGAAAATTGGTTAGGATGCCTTTGATCAACGGTTTACTCATTCAGAGCTCATCTAAGATGAAGCAGTGACAACAACATCAATAACAACAGCAACAACAGCAGCAACAACAACTGGACACTCTGAGTCTTTGGAGCTACTTTTTCTTTTTGCATATCCAAATAGTTCTGGATATTAATCAATGCGACCTTCCTTTTTCAAGATGCTGGAGTGCTATGATTACAGGGATATTTGACTTCTGTTTCTATAAGGACAAGTGATTCTATTGATGCTCATTTATTGGCTCAAGTAAATACAGACTTATTCAGTATTGATCATGTTGTGTAAATAAAGGAAGATTTGTTGATTTGAAAGCCTGTAGTTTGAAGCGAAATGAAGGCCAATAAAAAGCCTGTCCTTCCTTTTTTGATTGCACAGTGAACGAAAAGGATTAGCATGTGTGCTTATCTTTGACCTTCATATAAACTGATGTTGGCAGATACAACTTGATTTAGGTCAAGAATGTTGTCGTTATACATTGGTATGTCCAAAAATTACAGCAAAATATATGATAAATGAATGTAAAAAAAACTGATGTACACCCAAACACACACACACTCACACACACACAAACACACACACACACACACGTACACACACACACATACAGATGCATATACTAGAATGTTATCTGGTATATGGTAGGTGACTTTGAAAGTGTACATTTGTCACCATAAGAAATAGTGGGAAATACAGTGTACATGCAATAACTATGATCTAACTTTTGATCAAATTTGTTGGTGCTTATACAAAATGATGAGATGAATAACTAAGCTTTAAAAGAAATATATTAATGACATTAAAATGAGATTAAATAAAATAAAATCAACCGGGTGTTCATGACTGAAAGTGGGCAGAAATGGCCTGAAAATGAGTTGGTCTTGTGATCCCATCATCTGCTGGAGGATGGTTGCTGTTTGCTTCCCAGTTTGCAATATATACGGGGTGCAGGTAAAAGGACGCCATTTGAGCATGATCGTTACCAACGTCGCCTTACTGGCACCTGTGCTGGTGGCATGTGTTAAAGGATTCAAGCGAGGTCGTTGCCAGTACCACCTGACTGGCCCCCATGCCAGTGGCACGTAAAAAGCACCCACTACACTCTTGGAGTGGTTGGCGTTAGGAAGGGCATCCAGCTGTAGAAACTCTGCCAAATCAAGATTGGAACCTGGTGCAGCCATCTGGTTCGCCAACCCCCAGTCAAAATTGTCCAACCCATGCTAGCATGGAAAGCAGACGTTAAACGATGATGATGATGATGATGATGATGATGATGATGCAGGCTGCACCTATAACCAGCTTGTGAAAGCTCTGCCTGGGGTTATGTTGTGGCAAGAGTCATGACACCCCCTGCGAGAATAGACTTGACCAAATGAATATAAATAGCAGCAGGCTGAGGGAGAGACAGAGTAGGAGCTCACATTGCAGAGCAAAGTTAGGAAGGTCAAACATAAAAAATTTTAAAGTTTTCTTAATGGAAAGTAGAAGCAACATCAAAAAGAGGAAATTTGTATATGTAAAAGTAAATGAAGTGAATATTAAATTACAAATAGATGCTGGTAGTGACATCTTGATTATTAATACCTACACGTGGAAAAGAATTGGGAAACCTATGTTAAGAAAACCATCAAAAATTGCACGAGGAGTGACAGGTGAAAAACTATACTTTGCATGTGAAATTTGGAGTGATATCACATTTCAGGGAAAAATCTGTAGAGCAAAAGTTTTCGTGGTAAAAAACGCAATCAATCTGTTCAGTACGGACTAGTTGGAGTTGCTTAAAATTTGTTTCCTGATGTGCTGTTGGATAAATTAGACCTCTGTTCTAAGACTGAGGCCTGTTTTCAAATAAAGGAAAATGTCATACCTGTATTCAAATCTAATGGACAGGTACCATTTGCTGTGATAAAGCAGGTAGAGGAAGAATTAGACAGAGTGGAGAAAATGGAAATTATTCAAAGAGTAGATTATTCTAAGTGGGCAGTACCAATGTGTATCACAAAAAACCAAAAAACCAAATCAGAGTGTGTGCTGAATTTTCTACTGGTTTGAATGATTGTCTAAAAAGGTACCACTATCCACTACCTACTCTGGAGGATACTTTTGCAAAATTAAATGGTGGCAAATTATTTTTGAAACTGGATCTGTCTGATGCATATCTACAAATTAAAGTAGACGAGGAATGCTCAAAGCTTCTAACAGTGAACACGCAAAGAAGACTATACAAATATAATAGTTTGCCATTTGGTGAAGGTCGCATCTGCAATATTTCAACAGGTTATGGATGCGATGTTGTTGGACTGTCAATTGGCACTTCCATACCTTGATGATATATTAAAAGCGAATCTCGTGGTCAGCATATTGAACATGTGAAGTGGGTTTTTTCAAAAACTAAGAGATTATGGTTTCATACTCAGTGAGAAGAAATATGAATTCTTTTTGCCTAAAATTAAATATTTAGGACAAATTATAGATAAAAATGGAAGATGACCTGATCCGTTTAGGGCAGACACAAGTAAAAATATGTCTCCCCCAACTAACATAGCAACATTACAAGCTTTTCTTGGTCTTGTGAACTATTATCAAAACTATATGCCAAAGATTTATGAATTGAGAGCTCCACTTAATAATTTGCAAAAGAAAGCCACCAAATGGGATTGGTCAAATAACTGTGAAAAGGCATTTCAGGATATTAAAAAAATACAAATTTCAGAGTTGTCACTGGCTCACTTCGATCCTGCAGTGGAGATTGTTGTAGCTTCTGACACTTCTGAATATGGTGTATGAGCAGTTTTGCTACACAAATATAAAGACAGTAATATAAAGGTGGTGGTTTATGCCTCATGTGCTCTAATTGCAGCAGAGAAAAACTACAGTCGGAGAGGGAAAGAAGTTCTAGTGATTATTCTTGCTGTGAAGAAAGTTTCACAGATTTCTCCATAGCAGAAGTTTTCAGCTTCAGATGGACTAACAACCACTACTATCAATTTTCAGATTGAAGAAAGGAATTCCTACCCATTCAGCTAACAGATTACAATACTGAGGTACAATATTGTTAAATTACAGCTTTAAGATGGAGTACATTCCATCAAAGAAAATTGGCCATGAGGATTATTTGTCTAAACTAATTCCGAAGAATGCGGAACTGCTGGAAGATACAGTGATAGCTGCATTACAATCAGAAAAGAAAATTAAAAACGTTATGAGTAATGTCATTCAGGAGTTGCCATTGACTGTACAAGATATAAAAAGTAAATCAGTGGAGGACAAATACATCATAAAAATGAAGGAAACATTGAAAAACAAACAAAAGAGAAGCATGAATGCGAACCATTTTTCACTCTGCGATGATGTATTAATGTACGCACAAAGAGTGATAGTACCAACTGCACTACAGAAATAAATATTACATGAATTTCATAGTGGACACTCGGGGGTGTCAAGAATGAAAACTTTAATGAAGAGTTACGTGTATTGGCTGATAATGGACTGGGACATTGAAAATTTGGTAAAATCATGTAGAGGCTGTGATGGCCTGAGATGGATAGTCCAGGGTACATATTGACTATGCTGGGCTAGTGAATGGCACCTACTATTTGATCATTGTTGATAGTTTTACGAAGTGACTGGAAGTATGTAGGTGCAGTCAACCTACCTCAAAGACAACAATAAAGTTCTTGCATGAACTTTTTGCTTGATATGGTGATCCAGACACCATAGTATCAGACGATGGAACACAATTTACAGGATATGAGTTCAAGAAATTCTGCAAAATGCATGCAATCAAGCACATGTTTACCCAGCCCTGATACCCAAGATCAAATGACACCTAAATCAATTAAAAATCAGACATACTGAAGAAAGGAAGGAAATTCCAACGGAAGTGTTTTATGACATGTTTGATGTACAAGCATCAAAAGAGATTGAGCCTAGAAGGAGCAGTAACAGAAAACGTAAAGGACCAAACATTTAGAAATAATTCTTGAGTGGAAATGGTACTGAATTTCCTAGGGAAGCAAAATATCAAAAAGGAAGGTTTTGGAAAGAAAGGGAAAAAAAAAAATTAATTTTGTTTCTTACAGAAGTTGAAATCTCAAAAGGGGAGATGTGGAAAGAGTCACAACACCCCCTGCGAGAATAGACCTGACTGAATGACTATAAATAGTAGCAATTCTGAGTGAGAGACTGAACAGGTGTTAATCGCAGGAAGTCGTAAGGTGTCATTTTGGCAGTTTGCCAGAATATCATTTGTTGGTTCATGTATAGTTAGTGGAGAATTTGTTGGATTGTTACATTTTTGTTACCCAGCTTTGTTGTATGTTTTATTATTACTACATGGTTATAGAGTAAAAAAGTATCATGATAACAATTGGCAATACAACAGGTTAAAATGGTAGCAACATCAAACATATTGATGTGGTGATTAATTTCACTTGTTAAAATAAAATTTTCATTTGTATAATATTTGCCACGAATAACTAATATGTTAACGTGCTAATGATAAATTCCTATGGTGTAAAAAATCTGTCACACTGTAGAAAAGAGATGGTAAAAGTGTGTGTCCGTAGAGAGAGATCCAAATAATTGCAACTAGCATATGCTTACATATACACTTTCATACCTGTACAAATGTTATTGGCACACACACACATACACACACACACACACACGCATATACATACACAGATGATAATTAGCTGTGTGTGTATATGCATGTGTGACAAAGAAGGGTAATCTGTATATGTGTACATACCATTAGTGTATGTATGGGAATGTATTGGAATATAAAAGATGGTGAACTGGCAAAATCGATAGTATGCCAGGCAAAATGATTACCAGCATTTCAGCCCTCTTCAGGTTCTGAGTTCAAATTCTGCCAAGGTCAGCTTTGCCTTTCATTCTTTTATGGTCAATAAAATAAGAACCAATTGAACATTGTAGTTGATGTAATTGACTTACTCCACTGAGATTGTTGTTCTGTGAACAAATCTGAAATCAATATACAAGGATTTTAGGAAAAATATTGTTTACTCTCAAGTTATAACTGAGTAAAATGTTCCATTTGGCAGTTTCAGTTATTTGTTAAATTTATTCCATTTTGTTGTGTTATAACTATATAATTAGATACTGTAAATACATACATACATACAAATATGTGTGTGTGTTTTAAATAAAATAAGATAAGATAACAAGGCCAAGGCAATGTGATATTTCTAGGACATTTATAAAGAGATAGGTGGTCTTAACAGCTGTTTCAGGGAAATAAATGATATCTCATCATCAGAGACGAGTTAAGAGAGTTTCAATAGAAGGGATTAGAAGAGTTCGTTATATAAAAAGTTACTTTGGAAAGGGAGAGATAGAGAAAGTATAAAGGGAAATATGAAAATATAAAACAATAGCATACTAGCTGACCTCTGTGGATATTTCTTGGTTTAATGAGAAACAACCATTAAATATTAAAAATCAATACAGCATTTTTTAGTGTTTTATATATATAAATATAGCTTATAAATAAAACAGTAAAAATGCTATATTGATTTTTAATATTTAATGATTGTTTCTAATTAAACCAAGAAATATCTACAGGGTCAGCTAGTATGTTATTGTTTCCATAAATTTTATCAACATAATCGCAGTCTACTCCATTGAAAAATCTATCTGCAAAATTTCAGTAAAAAAAACGTATGTATTTTTCAGGAAGTTATAAGGCACCCATCCTGCCCCTCTTATATTAAGTCTTTCTCTCTCTGTCTCTATTCTACTTCTTCCTCCTCTCTATATGATGCAAAGAATAATTGGAAACAAATCATTCAACCAGCCAACCAACCAACCAACCAACAAAACAACTATCTTTTATATATACCAGCTATTATATATATTATATATATATATATATATATATATATATATATGACTCCCCCCCCTTTCCTTCTCTCTTCTTACCTTTCTCTCTTTTCTTCTCTTTCTCTCTCTCTCTCCCCTTATGCTTTCCCTTTTTTTTCTTTCTGAAGGTGGACTCATGTTCAAAATATCAAGGCACTCTGTACTCTTTTCCAGTACTTATCTCAAGTATTAAATGAATATCATAGTCATTGTATTTTGTACTTTGTGTATAACTGTTGTTAACTTTACATCATATACATAAATACATATATACATACACACATACATACATACACATAATTTCCGCATAAACAGTGACACAGACTGTCTCTACCTAAAATGTAAACAAGGCTTAACATCAATCCAAAATGCCTTTGAATGTCGCATCATATCCCTTTGGCAACATCTTTTAACCACCGAGCATCGAAATGCATCCCTTGACCAAGTTTGCATAACATCATAAGACTTGGAAGGTAGCTCCTTGAGCAACACCTAGAATACATGCCTAATGACTCTACCACAAAGTATCATCAGATGAAAGGATGAGCCTATATGAGCAGAAAACTATGCATGGATATGTTAGTAGAAGGCTCCGTGATGATAGTAACATTGACCATTAAAGCAGTTTATAACAGAGGAATAGCCGGATTATTACCTCCCACTTTGAAGGGTATGCGTTTGCAATCCAGGAAAGGAAATATCAACCAAGTACCTGATGTACAAAAGGGATAGAGATGCAGGAAAAGCCGTAAAATGTGACAACAGATGCAGTCTTTGTGGCGTTCACACTGAAGATATCACCCACATCATAATCAGTTGTCCAAAAATATCATCACAGTATTATCTACTGATGAGACATGACGTTGTAGCTATGAAACTCTATAATGAAATCCGTCAGAAGAGTAATCCCGAGGACAAAGAAATAAGAACCCACAATATGGTAGAAGCCATAGCCACTCATAATAAAAAGGAATACTGGTGGAATGTACCAGTGAAGGCCTCAATAAAATGTAAGCACAACAGACCTGATATAATGATTAGGGATAAAAAAATAAAGAGAAACTATGCACAGTAGTGGAAATTAGCTGCCCAGCAGATGTTAACATAATGTGAAAAAGAGAGTGCCTATGCTGAACTGTTGAGAAATCTGCAGTTACTCTATCCTGATTATAAGTTCAGGTTTATACCTGTAATTATTGGGGCCCTGGGATATGTAACAACTGCCTAAATACCAATCTTGAGAAATTAGGCTTCTCTAAACCAGAAAGGAGAAAGCTAATTTGGAGACTACAGATCCAATCCATCACTGGAACTGTAAAAATCTGTAAAACTTTCTAGAAGTTTATCATTTGAATATATAGAAGCATGTCTAGATATGTAACTATATGCATGAGAATACATACATAAAACATAGAAATCTGTACATACATACATACAGATATAAACATACATGCATATATATTTATATATGTATGTATATACATACATATGTGTGTGTGTGTATATGTATATATATGTATATTTGTGTATATGTGTATATATATATATATATATATATATATATGCATGTTGTATTTATATGTGTTTGTATATGTGTATAAATGTGTGTGTGCATATACATATGTGTGTGCGTGTGCATGTGTGTGCGTGCGCACGCACGTGTGTGTGTGTGTGTGTGTGTGTGGTGTGTGTGTGTGTGTGTGTGTGGTGTGTATGTGTGTGTGTGTGAGTGTCTGTGTAAATATATATAAATATTCTGCTTCAGAGGAGCTGTGAATTGCTGAAAATGCAAAATGTGTAAAATAAAGTATTTGCTCTTCAGTTATAATTAACTCACATGGAGTTCTTGGATTTCTTGTCTCCTTGATCTTTGATTCAAGAATTATATATATATATATGTGTGTGTGTGTGTGTGCATGTTTGTGTATGTATGTATGTTTGCTTGCAAAAACAAGCATGCACAGATGCAGAGACACTGACACACAGACACATATACAACACAAACATACACACACAAACACACGGAGCCTAAATGTATGTAATAAAATTCTTCAGAAAGTGATTTTCTCTTCTTATTAATATGCATGAAAACTCTTAATAACTAGCTTCTTAAATTCAAGGTCGGCCAAATCTGTTTGCAACCATGGAAGCTGGAGTGACATCATTGATTGAAGTAAAAGGTGTATATGTGAAAAAATATCATATTTAATACATTTAAAGAAATATTTTGTTTCAAAAATTATGTATAGATTCAGTCGTAAATAAATGTGTGGATGATCTAACATAGAAGAGGATAAAAAAAGATATCACATTTAAACAAGATAGCTGAATTGAATATCAATGGAATATCGCATTTAACAAAAGCAAATTAAAATAGTTTTGCTGTTTTTGTGCCGAATGTATTATTTTAGGTTCCATGAAATATTTTGGGGGAAAAGAATATTGGAATTTACCAATGATAGACATGGGACTCTGACCTGTCTAAGAAGGAGGGTAGCAACTCTGAATAAGACCTGACTCAGGCTTTCCAGTCTATGTCTGTATAGAAAAATAGAGAGAAAATTGATGATGATGATGATGATGATGATGGTGATGATATGATGATACTACTTCTGATCATCATCATCATTGTTTAATGTCCACTTTCCATGCTAGCATGGGTTGAACGATTTTGACTGGGGGCTGGCGAACCAGATGGCCACACCAGGCTCCAATCTTGATTTGGCAGAGTTTCTACAGCTGGATGCTCTTCCTAATGCCAACCACTCCGAGAGTGTAGTGGGTGCTCTTTACGTGCCACCGGCACGGGGGCCAGTCAGGTGGCACTGACAATGACCTTGCTCAAATCTTTTTACACATGCCACCGGCACAGGTGCCAGTAAGGCGACTGATGATCTTGATAACAATGATGATGATGATGATATTGATGAAGATGATCATGGTGATGGCGATGTTGATGACAATGGCAGTATGGATGATGATGACAATGATAATGGTGATGATAATGAACTTGATGATGGCAATGATGATGATCTTGGTGACAGCAACAACAACGAGGATGATGACAATGATAACGATAACAAGGAAGTTGTAGAGATGATGATGATGATGAGCAGGAAGAATAACACTATTGTTATGCCTATTATGGTGATAAATATACAACAGATCGTTAAATAATTTAGAGAAAATTTGTCATTTAAAACAGTTTTTGCTTTTCTGTCTTTACTTTGCTTGTTGTTCCTACTGTCATTCACATTTAATCCTCATTATCATCGCCACTACCATCACCACCACTGCTACTGCCACTGCCACCACCACCACCACCATTACCACCCCACCCATCCCACCATCACTGCCGCCACCGCCGCCACCACCGCCGCCACCGCCGCCGCCGCCGTCACCACCACCTCTACCACTGCCACCACTGCTGCTGCTACTGCCACTACTGCTACCTATATCACTCCCACCACGATTGCTGCTGATCCTTTGTTTGTTTGTTTGTTTGTTGAGCGAAGCGGTCTGCGTCCCATTAGTGGTAGAAGTCCGAAATGTGGTCCTTTTGCTATTCGTAAGACCTGCAGAAGAGAAAGCAGGTCAACCCCCGACACCGAGAGCATCGACGGATGGATGAATGTGAATCCAGGCTCAGCGGTTGCGTAGAAAGTCGGGGACAAGAAACAGGAAGAAAGAGTGAGAGAAAGTTGTGACAAAAGAGTACAGCAGGGATCGCCACCACCCCCTGCTGGAGCCTCGTGGAGCTTTAGGTATTTTCACTCAATAAACACACACACAACGCCCGGTCTGGGAATCGAAACCACGATCCTCCAATCGCAAGTCCACTGCCCTAACCACTGGGCCATTGCGCCTGCTGCTGCTACCATCTATGCTCCCTTGGCCAATGCTGCCACTGCCAATACTGCGGCTGCCCAATGTTGCCACTGCCAGTGAAGCTACCAGTCCCACCACCAGCATCAGTGCCACTGCCCCTACTACCACCACAGTAACCACAGCTACTGCCACAGTTGCTGTTGCCAATGCCATTGTTACTACCACTGCCCTCTCACAGCCACTATCTTTTTCCATTTCTGCTGCTGACGCTGCCACCATTGTTGTCATTGTCCTCTTTATTATCATTGCTGCCACCTTCCCTTAAGGTTTTTGATTAACTATTAAAACCACGACCACAGTACTCTTCCTTCCAACACAACATAATGGTGATACTGATGATGATGATGATGATGATGATATCCTCCTCCTCCTCCTAAGGCGGCGAACTGGCAGAAATGTTAGCATGCCGGGTGAAATGCATAGCCGTATTTCGTCTGCTGTTAGGTTCTGAGTTCAAATTCTGCCGAGGTCGATTTTGCCTTTCATCCTTTCAGGGTCGATAAATTAAGTACCAGTTATGCACTGGGGTCGATGTAATTGACTTAATCCGTTTGTCCTTGTTTGTCCCCTCTGTGTTTAGTCCCTTGTGGGTAGTAAAGAAACAGATGTCCTCATTGTCGTCATCAGCAGAAGCATTAATATCTTAATGTTTACATTCCATTTAACTCTGATCGGTGAACTACAAAGATAAAAATCCCCACAGTCAAATAAATAAAAGCTCCTACACTGAGTTAATGTAATTGACTTGCCTCCTCCTCTCAAAACTGAACAGCCTTATGCCAAAATTTTATAGAAAATTAATGACAATTATTATTATTATTATTATAGAAGCAAAGCTCAGGTTTGGTTTTATTCCTGGTAGGATTTTTGTGGGTAGTAGGTTACTACCTGTAATCTGTAATCTTAAACATCTACAGGTTTTCAAGTCTTTCAAGTGCTTAGAACCCTCATGATAATCCTTGCTGTCTCTAAGAGGCAAATTTTCTCTAGGAGCTCTGCTGGGCATTCCATTTCAATCTCTTTCAGCCATTTGTCTATATCTTGACTTACTGTTTCAAACACACCAATTTTATAGGCATGATCTTTACTGTTATTATTATTCAGTAGTCTTCTTTTTATTATGTGCTTTCACTGCACTACTGAGCACATCTCTGTGTGCCTTGGGTATGTGCTGTGGCTTGTTGTGATGCTGTCTTGAAAGTATTTTAAGTAGGATGTGTGCAGTGCCTAATAGTGCTTTTTACTATATGTTATATATACTTGTTAGTCCTGGTGATTTTGTAATGTAGTTGTCTGAATAGTTTTTGTCAAACCTAATGCAGCTACTATGATAGGAATTGTTTCCGTTTTCAGACTCCACATTCGAGTTACTTCTGTTTCCAGATCTTTGTATTTTGAAAGTCTCTTTTAGAGAAATATTGTCATCTGTTGGTATTGATACGTCAATTAGAAAGCATTTTTTTCTTCATGATCTCTGACAATTATATCTGGTCTGTTGGCCTTAATTTCTCTATCTGTGTGTATCAGCATATCCCAGAGTATGGTTGCTTTCTCATATTCTGTGACCTTTTCTGAAGTGTGCCTATACCATCTTTTTTCTGTTATTATTCCATAGTGTTGATATAGCTTCCAGTGTATGTAGGTCCCAACTCTGTTGTGTCTGTGAATATATTCCTTCTTACCCAGGACTGGGCAGCCAGAGACAATATAATTTATAGCTTCTTGTCCATCTCCACATATTCTGCAGTTACCTGTATTTCTTTTCGTTACATGTTTTTGGTAATTTCTGGTGGGAAGGTTTTGATCTTGTGCTGCAATTAAAAATCCTTCAGTCTCTGCTTTGAGTCCTGAGCTTCTCAGCCATTGCTGGGATTTTGCTTTGTCTATTTCTTTTCTGTTTAGTTTAGTCCAGTATTTACCATGAAGGGGCTTTTCTTGCCATTGTTCCAGTTTTAGTTTGGATTTCAGTTGTTTTACAGCTTTCATTGTTTCTTCTTTTTCTTCATATTTGTTAGGTGGTATGACTTCTTTTTTGTATTTGTCAGCTTCCTTAAAGACAGAAAACGTTTTTTTTTTTGTTTTGTTTGTATTTCATGGCTATTTGTATTAGTTTTTGTTGCTTCTGAAGCTGGTATTTCTGTAATCCTATGGTGGTTATTTTGTAATAGTTTTCTAACTGTATAAGGCCTTTTGGATGGTGCGGTCTAAATCCTGTCATTATTTTTTTTTTGTTTCCCTTTCTATTTTGATTAGTTCATTTAGTGTCCAGTTAAGAATATTGTAGCTGTAACTTATAACTGGAACAGCTAGAGTGTTGATACCTCTTATCTTGTTTCTCGCATTAAGCTCTGTTTTCAGTATTAATCTAACTCGTCTATAGTATTCTTTCTTTATTTTCTCTTTCATTTGTGTATGTTGTATCGTATCTAGTTCATTGATTCCTAAGTATTTGTATGTCTAGCGTTGGTCTAATTCTCTTATTTCATTTGCTTTATCTAGTATGATGTTGGTCCTCTTAACTAGTTTTCTTCTTTTCAAGGTTGCTTTGGCACATGTTTATTTCTTTGGTAAATCCATGTACCATTTGTAGTAAAGTTTTCAGCTGTTTATCATTTGTAACATACAGTTTTAGGTCATCCATATATAAGAGGTGGCTGATTGTTTTGCTGTAACAGTTGCATTCACATCCAGTTCTGTTTAGCATGTCAGATAAAGGTATCAGTGCCAAGCAGAAAAGGAGTGGAGAGCGAAGGTCTCCCCAGAATATTCCTCTTCTAATGGGGATGGCTTTGGTTTTTATGAGTCCATCTTTTGTCTGGAGCTGTAGCACTGTTTGCCATTTATTCATGGAATGTTTTATATATTTTATGATTATTGGTGCTACCTTGTTCATGACTAGTGTTTCTAGGATACATGTGTGAGGAATATTATCAAAAGCCTTTCGATAGTCGATGCAAGCCGAACTTAGATCCTTCTTCTTTCTGTGGCTGTCTTCAGTTATGGCTTTATTGATCAGTAGCTGATCTTTACTGCTGTATGAGCCCTTGCAGCTTCCCTTCTGCTCTTCTGGAAACTGTTATCTTCCAGATGCTTGCTCAATCTCTGCGATATTATTGCAGTAAAGGCTTTGTAAATTGTAGGGAGACAGGTTATTGGTCTGTAATTTTGTGGGGTTGCCATTTCAGTAGATTTGGGAATTAGGTTAGTTTTCCTTTCTGTCAGCCATTCAGGCATTGTCTCTGGCTCTGCTACTATTTCATTAAATTTCTCAGTCAGCTCATTATGTGTTCCTGTAAGGTATTTTAACCAGAAGTTGGGGATCTTGTTGTGCCCAGTTGCCTATCAGTTGCTTAGTGTTTGCAGTGCCTGGGTGATCTCTTCAGTTGTTATAGGGGCCCAGAGTTGTATTATTATTATTATTATGTTTTTTCCTTCTTTCTTCAAATTTTCTTCTGTTTCTCACCAAGTGTTTTCCATACACCTAGGGCAGAGAAGTTCATTGTATGCATTCCCAGATTACACATGCAAATTCACAGATAAAATATGTATTTAAAAAATTAATGAATAAATAAATTCATGGATGGATGTTATTTTCACAGCGATAATGCTCTTCTCAGTACATGAGCCGTTCCAGTTAACACGATTTTTTGCACTTCCTGTAGGGATAGTAAGCCTGTATTATTATTATTATTATTATTATAGCGGTGTACTGTTAGAATCCTTTATGTGTCAGACACAATTCTTTGTAGCTTTTCTTCTGCTTCCCTTTACATTCTGAGTTTAAATCTTGCACAGAAATCAGCTTTGCCTTTCATTCATTGAGGGAGGTCAATAAAATAAGCACCAGTCAAGTACTGGAGTTAAAACAATCCACAACCTCTTCCCACTAAAGCTGTTGGACTTGTGCTGAAATTTGAAACAATTGTTGTTGTTGTTGTTGTTGTCATCGTCATCACCACAACCGCTGCCATTGCCACCACTACCATGGTAGCATTCATTTTGCTTTTTCTGGTTAGATTTATTGAAAAGCTGACAAAGATTCTAAAGATGTATTTTGTCAGTTCAGAATTGTCCCCTAAGGAAGTTCTTTCATAGATGAGAGCTGCTGCAATTGTGGACAAATCATTATTTTTCTGCTTTTAGGAGAAAACAAAACAAGAAGAAAACCAGATGAAAGAAAATCAATCATAATGTTCAGAGTGGTAGGAGACAAAGGCTAGCATCTAGAATTGTCCGATTTGAGAACAAACAGAAATGCTGTCACCATGACAACAAAAGATTTTGACATCATTGTCACACCATTTTCTAGTAATACTTTGACATCACTGCAAGACAATAAAAACAATTGTAGAACCTACAGCAGCAGCAACAACAACAGTAATCACCTCTACAACAACAACAAAAACAGCAACAACAATAACAACAACAACAACAACAAAAACAACAACAACAAAAACAACAACAACAACATGAAGGACAATAATAACGAAGCTACCAATAGCAACAGCACGCATGCATTATTATTTTTTTCAAAAGGAAAAGATTTTCCAGCTCTTCAAGTCTCAAATGGTATTGGAATAAATAAATGGTAATGGAATAAATAAATGCAACACTAATGTCAACACCATTTAGGCAACAGGTTGGCCAAACAATATAAAAGTAACCACAGCTACCACCAGCACCAGCACCATTACCACCAACACCACCACTACCACCACTGCCACCATTCCTCTGAGGTAGTCAACACTATCAGCACCAGTAAAAATATCAACAAAAAGAACAATAGTAAAACAGCTGCAATGATGAAATTTTCACAAAAATTATGGCAAATTGACCATTTCACAGACTGAAGGTTTTTGTAAAATAGTTTAACCATATTGAAAATATATAGTTTTAGTTAGCAGAAGGAAGAACAGTCAATAAATTGAAACAGATTTACAGCAGAATTACGTGTTTCACTGATTGAAGATTTTAGTAAATCTGTTGCTAATTTTATTACTTTTTTTCTTTCTTCCAGTTTTCCACCTTTATTTTTTTCCCTTTTATCACACAATCTGTTGTTGTTGCATTTAAAAGTAGAATATTCATGGCCCTGTTTTTCTTTCAATAGTATGCAAAGAACAATTAAACTTTGACCAAAAATAAAATGCAGACCTTATTTTCTTTACATTGCATATGTGAGTTTAATGAATAAATTGAATAAATGCAGTTTTTTAATTTTTTATTTAAAAAAAAAATTACTTGAAAATCATTTTCACATGAGGACAACATATGATGGACAGAAAAACACAACTTTTATCATGGGTTGGACGGTTCGACTGGAGTCTGGTAAGCCAGGAGGCTGCACCAGGCTCCAGTCTGATCTGGCAGTGTTTCTACAGCTGGTTGCCTTTCCTAATGCCAACCACTCCATGAGTGTAGTGGGTGCTTTTTACGTGCCACTGGCACAGATGCCAGGTGAGGCTGGCAAAGCCAGGCAAGAGTATAAATTATTAATATCACTACTACTAATAATAGCAATAATAGTATTGCCACTCACTTTTCAATAAAGTGAGTAACCATGTCACTCTTCCGCAGCAAGAAACCTATGAGACCTTTCTTTCATACTTTTAACCTCTCATCTCCAAGTATAAAGCAACCTTATTCTCTACTCAGTCAAGGGGAACCTACTCAGCCCTACTCAGTGAAGGGGAACCTTAGTTTTATATTCTGCATAGAGTCACAAAAAGAGGAACAAATACATACTATAAAATAATTGATATCAGGAAGGCATCAGCTTGTAGAAACTTTGCCAAAGCAGACGTTGGAGCACGATGAAATCATTGAACACATCATATCCTGTCAAAACCATCCAACCCATGCTAGCATGGAAGATGGATGTTAAAAGATGCTGCTACTGCTGCTTTGTTTGTTTGTTGAGCGAAGCAGTCTTCTTCCTCTTGGGAGATGTCCGAAACGTGGTCCTTTGCTATTCGTAAGACCCACAGAAGAGAGAAAGCAGGTCAACCCCCAACACCGAGAGCATCAACGGATGGATGAATGCGCATCCAGGCTCAGCGGTTGCGTAGGAAGTCAGGGACAAGAAACAGGAAGAAAGAGTGAGAGAAAGTTGGAGCGAAAGAGTACAACAGGGGTCGCCACCACCCCCTGCCAGAGCCTCATGGAGCTTTAGGTATTTTCGATCAATAAACACACACAACGCCCGGTCTGGGAATCGAAGCTGCGATCCTTCGACCGCGAGTCCGCTGCCCTAACCGCTGGACCATTGCGCCTGCTGCTGCTGCAGATGATGATGATGATGATAACGACAACAATGATGATATGTATGCACAAGACAAGATCTGCACAGGGGATTGGTTAACTTGAGACTATAGAAGATTTTTGCCTGGAGGTACAAAGAAGCTTTAATTCTAAACTCTCTGAAGTTGCAAAGTTAACTTTTTATTCACACATCATCATCATCATCATCGTTTAACGTCCGCTTTCCATGCTAGCATGGGTTGGATGATTTGACTGAGAACTGGCGAACCAGACTCCAGTCTGATCTGGCAGAGTTTCTACAGCTGGATGTCCTTCCTAATGCCAACCACTCCGAGAGTGTAGTGGGTGCTTTTACGTGCCACCGGCACGAGGGCCAGTTTGGTGGTACTGGCAACGGCCACACCCAAATGGTCTTTTTATGTGCCATCCATAGCAATAAATTTATTATTAGTAACTAATTCTCAGAACATCAATCAAATAGCCAAGGTAGCCCTTGCACTAAATCTCATTTATTCTGTTTAAAAACAAAAATAACACAATGCCTTGTTTTAGTGAGACATGTTTCTCCTGTTATAGTATGTTTGTTATTATGAGGTGTCTGTTGAGCAAGATTGATAATGCATCTGCATAAGTATGCACAGGTGTGAAAAGAAGGTTTACAGAAAGACTAACTGTTGTTCTTGCATGCAAGTTTCTCCTTTCCATGTCATCAATATTTATCCAAGAGAAATGCTGCCAACTTAGACCATTAGAGCTTGGCACCAGTTTCATCGTAGATATCAGTGTCAAAGTACAAAGAGGAAGAACAGATACCACAAGGCATCTTACCCAATTCTCAAACAAGTCTTGGATTGGAATTTTCTTGATAGATTCTGAGAGAATGAAAGACAAAGTTGACCACAGTGGGATTGGAATTCAAAGAGTAGAGGTTTGGAACAAATACCTCAAAGCATTCTATCCAATATGCTAATGATTTGGCCAATTGAAGAGGAGACAGAGCAATAACAAGGAAGGTAAAAAATGTGAAAGATGACCTTTCCATAAGAGCTTGATTTTATACAGCTAACAAAAAGTTAGTTAGTTAGCTTAATGTAATTATGTTAATTGCATCCACACACACACACACACACACACACACACACACACACACACCACACACACACACACACACACATACTCACACACACATATATATATTTATATATATAATTAACAGAGGAATTCAAGACAGGGTGCCCCTGGGAAATCCTCTATACTGACGACCTTGTTCTAATTGCTGAGTCAATATCAGAACTAGAGAAGTTTCAGGTGTGGAAACAAGGATTAGAATTGAAGGTCCTTAGAATAACCTAGCTAAAACCAAAGTTCTAATAAGTAGGAAGGCAAGCAAACCACAAATCCCTTCAGGTAGATGGCGCTGCTCGATCTGTAGAAAAGGTGTAGGTAGAAACTCTATAACATGCACCAAGTGCAAGCTATGGACACATAAGAGGTGAAGCAATATCAAAAGAAGGCTAACTGGGAAGATAGTTTTTGTATGTGGCAGATGCTCAGGAGCAATAAACACTGAAAATGTGCAGAGAACAACTTCCGCCACATTCCAGGGAGAAAAACTAGAAATAGTTGATAGCTTCCGTTACCTAGGTGCCCAAGTCAGTAGCAGGGGAGGGTGCACTGAAAGTGTAGCTGCTTGAATAAGAATAGCCTGGGCAAAGTTCAGAGAGCTCTTACCTCTGCTGGTGACAAAGGGCCTCTTGCTCAGAGTAAAAGGTGGACTGTATGACGCATGTGTATGAACAGCCATGCTACATGGCAGTGAAACATGGGCTGTGACTGCTGAGGACATGCGTAAGCTCACAAGAAATGAAGCCAGTATGCTCCGATGGATGTGTAATGTCAGTGTACATACTCGACAGAGTTTAAGTACTTTGAAAGAAAAGTTGGATTTAAGAAGCATCAGATATGGTGTGCAAGAGAGATGACTGTGCTGGTATGGTTATGTGGTGAGAATGATTAATTGATCCTCCTATATTTTCTTTTACCCCAAGCCAGGAACATTTCAACCTGTACCTAATATATATACATATAATGTAGTGAATATTTTAGAAATAGATGTTAAAATTTTATTTTCAACTGAAGATCCCAGAGTATGTTGGTCATACAGAGAGTGAAATCACTTGGTATTGAAATATACATTACTTACTGATGTAATCAAAGCAAAGGTAAGCCTATTTCTCATATGTTCTGACCATTGCTTGTATGTATTTTTACTGTGAGTTTCTGGTGGTTTTGGAGCCTTTTAGGAAGTGGTATTATATACCCTACTGAATCTAAATTTAGCTTATATATATATATCAGGTTGAGTAAAATGTAAGCAACATTTTGAAACATGAAATTCGTCACAATATATTTCAACCATGTGGAAATTTTATTCATGAAAGTAAGTACCATTACAATCAACACATTTTTTCAAACGAGATACAAGTTTGTTTATTCTGGTAACATAAAAATCTGAAGTTCTGGAGCGGATGAACTCTTTGAATGCACTCTCAGCATCAGTTTGATTTTCGAAATCTTTCTCTCGCAGGAAACCATTAAGGTACTTGAAAATGTGGTAGTCGGTAGGAGAAAGGTCGGGGGAATAAGCTGGGTGGGGAAGAACTTCATAGCCAAGTTTCCTCAAATTCTGGAACATCATTAGTGAAACGTATGGTTGAGCATTGTCATGAAGAATGAGAGGCCCTCTTCCATTGACCAGTCTGGGATGGAGGAGTATCAGTTTTTCATTCATTTTGGCAATTTCATGGCAATATGTTTCTGCAGTAATGGTTTTTCTGAGTTTTAAGAAGTTATAGTGGATAAGTCCAGCAGTACACTACCAAACAGTCACCATAACCTTCTCTTTGAAGAGCTCATGTTTAGGAAAGTTTTCGGTGCTTCATTCTAGTCCAACCACTACGAAGAATGTTTTATATTATCGTACAGTATCCACTTTTTATCACAAGTTACAATACAGTTGAGAAATGGATCGGTCTGGTTACAGAGAAGAAGCAACACCAAATTTCATATCTGTGCATTTTCTGATTTTCATTCAAATTGTGTGGTACCTGTTTGTCTAGATATTTTGATTTTCTGATTGCATGCAAATGGTTGCAGACAGTTTTCTGGCTAACTTGAAGTTCTTTCACCAGGTTTCAAGTGGTTTTATGTGGATCTTTCTCAACGATGGTCTTTAATTGACCATCATCAATAACAGATGGGCGTCCACTATGCTCATGATCTTCAAGGCTCAGGTCTCCACTGTGAAATCGTTTAAACCATTTTTAAGCTGACCACTCACTGGTCATTTCCTCACCAAATGTTTCGTTGATATCGCGAGCACTTTCAGCTGCTTTATGTTCTTTTTTGAAGTTGAATAGCAAAATTGGCTGAATATCGCACTTTGACAGTTCCTTTTCAGTTGATTGTAACAATGGTGAAAAAAATATCAATGTTAATTTATTGATGCATTTAGGCAAAGCTTTGTCTATATTATCAGACAATTGCAAAAAAACATTAAAAAAAAATTCAAAACTCTGCACAAATCCAGTACAAATTCTTCATGGTTCAAAATGTTGCTTACTTTTTACTCAATCTGATATACAAGGGTGCAAGGGGTATTTGAGGAGAGCTTTGGTATGCAATAAAACAACTATATTTCAGCATAAATAAATATGTATTTGAATAAACATTTGTGCAATTAGGTTAATAATGATTTTTTAAGCAAATTATTCTATGAAATTGCCTTTGGCTTTGATGACTGCTTCAATGCGGAACTGAAACTGTTGGCTTGCTGACACTATATGGTCCTTTGTCATTTTGGACACCACTTGGACAATGGTGGCCTTCAGTGAAGTTATGGTAGTGTGAGGATGATGATTAGTCTCCCATTCAACTGCACTCTACACATATTAGTCCATGGGGTTCAAATCTGGTGAGTTTGGAGGCCACATATTGGGTGTTACATAATCACAAAAATTGTTTAACAACCATTCTTGGGTGACTACGGCTTTGTGAGAAGATGCGAAGTCTTGTTGAAACACGTATGGCCTTCCATTGCAAACTTCATCAAAGCAGGGTTTGATAACAGTTTCCAGTACCTCAATGTATCCAGCAGCATTAATTCTAAGACTGTGGAAAAAAGTGGGGAGGTATCACATGACCATCACTACTCACCACTCCTAAAACCATCACAGGTGCTGGAAAATTTGTGTGCATCACTCTGGGTATTTCAGAAGGATCTGCACATAACCACCTGTCATTTTTTCTGTTAGATTTTTGGTTTTGGTCAAAGTCTTGAATAGTGAGAGTGTAATGGGTACTTTTGTGTGCCACAGGCGTGAGTGCCATTTGTGTGACACCAATATCTGCCACAACTACGATTTCACTTGGCCTGATGGCTCTTCTTCTCAAGCACAGCATATTGACAAAAATTTCAATCATCTGTCATTGCCTCCTTGAGGCCCAACATTCAAATGTAGCCTGGTTCCCTCCTCATTGCGGGAACCAAAACTGTAGCATCCATGTATGCTATGGAAGCTCCCTGTATGTAGTCCAACGTGTCCATTGAAGTCACCAGCCACAAAGAGAAGGTCCCTGTCATTCGTCAACACAGTAGTCTGCAAGAGGGTGTCATAGAATCGGTCTTTCTGTCCATTGAGTAGCCTCAGCTGAGAGGCATAGGCCGAGATAATGGTTGCTAACCCATGATGGAGCACTAATTTAATCTTAAGTATTCTGTCACATACTCTGACTACCTTGATTACCTTATCTATCTATCTATCTCTCTCTCTCCTTCTCTCTCTCTCTCCTTCTCTCTCTCTCTCTCTCTCTCTCTAATATATATATATATATATACTAGCAGCTAAACCCGGTTTCACCCGGTTTGTTTGGATGATGTAGCTGTAAAACCTGCTCTGTGTAAGCATTTGACTTGTTTGGGCATACTTACATTAAAAATCAATTTTAGAATGACTTTTTTTTGTCAAAACGCTAAAAATAACTGACCAACAAAAAAAAAGAAACAACCAAGATTCAACCAAATCAAAATATAAACCCAAATACTAAGCGAACAAAGATGAACCATCCCACTTCCCCTGCACGTGCACATGCACTCACACACACATTCACATACCCCCCTTTTACATACACACACATATATTCACACAGAGTTGAAATGCTGTTTGATTTTTTTTTCAGCATGCAACTTTCATCATCCCACTACCAAGTATGACATCACCCCCTTCTTTCCTTATTCCTCTATCACCCCTTCCTTTCTCATTCCTAAACACATGAGTATTATTATAGTAGATAATCTCAGTAACCATGGGAGCTATGAAAAAATACAAAGCCCAGCATCACCACCAGATCATTCTACACATCTGTGTAATTTTTCGCACAATCCCACCCAGCCATTTGACCGTGAATCCCAAGACAAGAAAGAATCACCCATGTCAAATTTATATGTATACACACACACACACACACACACACACACACACACACATATATATATATATATATATATATATATGAACCAATCCTATGACTGGCACCCGGCAGATGCCAGGACCCCTGGACTGGTGGTATGTAAAATGCACTATCCGAATCGTGGCCGATGCCAGTGCCGCCCCGACTGGCTTCCGTGCCGGTGGCACGTAAATTGCACCAATCCGACCGTGGCCGTTTCCAGCCTCCCCAGGCACCTGTGCGGGTGGCACGTAAAAAGCACCCACTACACTCACGGAGTGGTTGGCGTTAGGAAGGGCATCCAGCTGTAGAAACATTGCCAGATAAGACTGGAGCCTGGTGCAGCCTTCTGGCTTCCCAGATACCCGGTCGAACCGTCCAACCCATGCTAGCATGGAGAACGGACGTTAAACGATGATGATGATGATGATGATGATATATATACATGTGTGTGTGTCTGAGTTTGTCCCACCCTTTGCTTGACAACTGAAAGTCCTGGGGTCGATTTCTTCAACTAAAGGCAATGCTCCAGCATTGTCGCAGTCAGATGACTGAAACAAATAAAAGAGAGGAATATATATATATATATAAACACATATTCTCACACATAGGCATACACTCGTGCAATATACAAATTTGGAAATAATATTTATGAATCCTAATTATACTATCATTCTGTTTTTGGTCTAGTTTGGGATAGAAAAAATAATTGATGAATGGCACAAAATAAAAATATTAAAAAAATATAGAAGAAAAACAGGTAAGTGATAAATGATGTAAATTGTAAAGGACATAGTATGACAGGAAAGTTGGTTACTTGGGTATGTAGGCCAATGGTCATGAATGTCAGGTAATGACTGAATGAGTACAATTGTAAACACAAGTGACTGAGCTGGTATTCCTCTGAAGAGTCTCAGGATTAATAGTACTCAACAAGGTGCTTTACTCAGAGGTCAGGGAGGCTCTCCAGATCAAGCCACTACTACTTTGCATTGAGAAGTTACAACTCTGGTGACATAACATTGAAGTTGCCTTCTCAACTCATACTGACTCACAAGGGCCGGTTTCCCGGGGTTTCATGGCATGGATGGTTTCCCATCCCTACCTGGATGGGATGTCAGTCTGTCGGAGGATTACTACTTTTTACCAGCTGAGTGGACTGGAGCAACATGAAATGAAATGTTTTGCTGAAGTGCACAGGAGTGGCTGTATGGTAAGTAGCTTGCTAACCAACCACATGGTTCTGGGTTCAGTCCCACTGCGTGGCATCTTGGGCAAGTGTCTTTTGCTATAGCCCTGGGCCGACCAATGCCTTGTGAGTGGATTTGGTAGACGGAAACTGAAAGAAGCCTGTCGTATATATATATATATGTGTGTGTGTCTGTGTTTGTCCCCCCAGCATTGCTTGACAACCGATGCTGGTGTGTTTACGTCCCCGTCACTTAGCGGTTCGGCAAAAGAGACCGATAGCATAAGTACTGGGCTTATAAAGAATAAGTCCTGGGGTCGATTTGCTCGACTAAAGGCGGTGCCCCAGCATGGCCACAGTCAAATGACTGAAACAAGTAAAAGAGTAAAGGAGTAAAGAGTATGTTGCCTGGTCCAGGGATCAAAACCACAATTTTATGAACACGAGTCCAATACCCTAACCACTAAGCCATGTGCCTCCACACAGCCCTGGTACGATGGGCACATGATTAAAATGTCATAGATTCTTCCATCTAAGCCAACTGGCCACATGACTTAGAAATTGACCAAGAATGAGATGGATGGATGACAACCATTGTCTAAGTTAGTTACACTTGGGAATCTAGCAAAAAAGTGTGATGATGTAATGATAGTAAGTCCTGATAGGACCCTATGGAGGGGGTGCCTGAGGACTCTATCCCCACAACCCTGTAAGAATTGTGGGCGGAGAAAATAGATGGATAACTTGCTCAAGCAGTAGTTTTCTTTAAGCACCAAAGCTGTAACTTTTGTTAGCACCTTTGGTATCAGCCTGCCTGAGACTGCCCCTGATTCTATGGTACAAACCTCATGCTTTAAGTGATCTTAATTATAACCTTGATGAAAATTTCACATTAATTTATGTTCTAAACATCAGCTCAATCATGAAAGTTATTTTACTAAATTCTTCATTATTTTAAAAACTATTGAAACAAATACTCTATTTCAGTAGAAATATCGTAACTAAATGTTTGACCCTTTTAATACTGATCCACTTGAGACTGCTCTTGATCCTATGATGCAAACTTTTGGTTTTAAAGTGCTCTAGATGTAAAACCTTCCATCAAAATTTCAAGTTAATTTACACTGCAAATATCAATTTAATGAAAGTTATTTCACTAAATTCTGTATTATTTTCAGAAAGGCAGTGTATTTCAAGAGAAATAACAAAAGGATTAAGTGTGTTTCTACATAAATATAATAACAAATGGATTATGTGTATTTTCAACATAAGTATGATAACAAAAGGATTAAGGAAACACTCTTTGTAAGATTTTCAGCAGAATATAAGACTATTGTGGACCAATAGCAAAACCCACCCCACAGACCTTTCTCTATTAAGCTCCTAAAAATAAAGTAGCCACAACTTATTGATCCTCACCAGCAAAATAAGTCTACGGTACCTAGTAATTCTATAGAAAGTAAAATAGTTTTACTTAGGCAAATAGCTCTTATCACCATAGCTATTTAATTTTAAATCTGGTGTTGATGAGTGAAACAGCCATGCATTACCATCAAAAACTTCATTTTCATGGACAATAATAAATGTCTCTCAATAAAGAAAGAAGCATGGGAATTCTATACATACATACATACATACATACATACATACATACATACATACATACATACATACATACATACATACATATATACATACATACATACTACATACATAATATATATATATATATATATTATATATATATATATATGTACATACATATATATATATATATATACATATGTATGTTTGTCCATCAGCAACAAGGTCCATCTAGTCATCGTGCAGTTGGGGTGGTGTTTGAGCTTTGTGGGTGCATTGGTGAGTGACCAAGCCAAGCAACATTCAGAAGGTTCTCCAGCAATATGGACAAGGAATGGTGGTTATAGCAGGAGATTAGATGGTGATGGTTTTCCTGGTCTGCTTGTATTGCTCATTTGCAGCAATCTTGTTGGCTTTGCAGGTTTTGACTCTCCTTACAGACAGTTGGTTACCATTTGCTTCTGTCCTGATCTATCTGCTTCTGTGTGACAACAGATGCTAAAGACCTTCAGAGATAGCTTTTTAAAGTGGTTTTGAAGCTTTTCTGGAAATGTTGGTCTTGTTGGAGTTTGCCATATAATAGTTTCTTTGGGTGTTGGTGGTTTGGCTTGCTAACTACATGACTTTCTCAGTGAAGCTATGACTGTGTCAGTATAGTGCAGATGCTGGACAGACTAGCATCCAACCAAAATGCAAATATATGGGAAACTACCACCTGTGTCATCTCTTGTGAAAGGTAGGAGAGTCCAGTTTGCTGGACATTGTTGCAGAGCTGAAAAAGAAGTAATTTCTACTCTTCTCCTCTGGAAGCCATCTACTCGCAATACCAGAGGGCGCACACTCTCCTACCCTGATGTAATCTCCAGGGATACAGGCATCCAGCAACAGGACCTCCGTAATGCCATGATGGACCGTGAAGTCTGGCGTAGCATGGTAAATCCCATTGTCTCGACCACGGTCGAACAATGATGATGATGAGCATGGGGAAATACCTCAGTGTTTGGGATTTTGTCTTCCCACTTTATGCCAAGACCTTTTTCTGAGTCAGACAGTATAGAAGCAGTTCAGTTTCTTTGCATCACATTGGGAGACAATCCACAGTTTGCAGCCATATAGTAGAGATCTGAGAACTATGAACTTGGTTTTGTTTCTAGGGTTATACTTCTCTTGTTCTACATTTTCTTCCAGAGTTTGCCAAAGCAACTCTTGTCTTCCTGAGTCTGGTGGTTACCTTATCATCAATACCATTTCTGGTAAGTGTGCCTCCAAAGTATGGAAATTTAACTACTTCATTCAGTCACTGCTGATTGATGTTAATGGTGGGTTCAGTGTAAGGCTTTCCAGAAATTCACTGATGCATTACTTCCGACTTCTTTGTACTGATCAAATTTGTCAGAAGCCTCGGAGAATTTGTCAACACTGAGCTGCATGTCAACCTTGGTGGCAGCATTGAGAGTAGTGTCATCAGCAAACAAGAAGACATTGATGATGTCTGTCAAGACCTTGGTGTTTGCTTGAAGATTCCTGAGGTTAAAGAGTGAGTCATCAGTGCTGTGTTTGATGCTGGTGTCTGTATCCTTGAAGGCACCTGTCAACATCAAACATATATATATATATATATATATATATATATACACACACACACACATGATGATATACACATGTCAATCATCTTCATCATTTAATGTGTTTTCCATACTAGCAAGTGTTGGATAGTTTGACAAGAGTTTGCAAGCCAGGGGGCTTTGCCAAGCGCAATTGTCTGTTATCTCTCTATATATAATATATATATATATTGTTGTAGTTTAACTAATAATGTTAGTGTTTAATCCTTCCTTGAATTAAGACTGAATGAATGTGATGATATCAAAGGTATGTTTGTTTCCAAACAACACTTATTTTAGAGCCGTTGAGACTGCTAGATTGAATGGTAATGCCAAGGTGTCAAAACCATAGTAATATCTGTGTGGTAGCTGATGATGGAGGTATGTTAGATTGTTGGTATAGTTGTTATTGTATGTGCCAATTAGTTTTATAACACATCCATTTTTTATAAATATATAAGAGCCTTATACTGCTCCTGAGCATCTGCCACATACAAAAACTATCTTCCCATTTAGCCTTGCTTTGATATTGCTGCACCTCTTACGTTTGCCTTCCTACTTATTAGAACTTTGGTTTTAGCTAGGTTATTCTAAGGCCCTTCGATTCTAATCCTTGTTTCCACACCTGAAACTTCTCCTCAAGTTCTGATAGAGACTCAGCAATTAGAGCAAGGTCATTAGCATAGAGGAGCTCTCAGAAGCATCCTGTCTTGAATTCCTCTGTTAGTGCCTATGATAAATAGGAGTGGGCTGAGGACTGAACCTTCGTGGACCCCTACATCTACCGGAATTCTTCACAGCACTCATTGCCAACCCTCACCTTACTGACAGCATCCCTGTACATTGCTTGTACATCTCTCACTAACCACTCATCTACCTCTAGTTTCCGCATTGACCACCAGATAAGGGATCAGGTTTTCTCCATGTCAATAAAAGCCAGGTACAGAGGTTTATCTTTGGCTAGGTATTTCTCCTGCAGCTGTTTTACCAGAAATATAACATCAATGGTGCTTTTCCCTGGCATGAAACCAAACTTCATCTCATCTAAACTGATTCTCTCCCTAATTAGTTGAGCTATGGCCCTCTCCGTGACCTTCATTACCTGATCCAGCAATTCGACACCTCTGTAATTATTTGTATCTAAAGTGTCACCTTTACCTTTGTAGCAGTTGACTATTATGCTGCTACACCAGTCATTGGGTATGACTCCTTCGCGTATCACCTGGTTAACTATACGGGTGACTATGCCATAGCCAACACCGCCAGATATTTTGAGCATCTCTGCAATGATTCCTGATGGAATTATGCATATATGTATATAAGTATAATGTATGCATATATTCATATACATACATACATACATACAAATATATATATATATATATATATATACTTTATTTAAAGCAGCAGAAAATTCAACAAAACCTGTTACTCTGAGTTTCACGTTGCCGTTCATTGAATTTTCTGCTGCTTTAAATAAATCATATTACTCTACCACTGGTATTTGAGTACTCTTTTTTCCACCTTGTTTCACATTTATGGGTTTACTCCGTATATATATATATAATATATATATATATATATATATACATACAGGCATGCATATATATATATACATAAATACATATGTAAGTACATATATATATATATATATATATATATATATAATATATATATATATATATATATATATCATCATCATCATCATCATCATCATCGTTTAGCATCCGCTTTCCATGCTAGCATGGGTTGGACGGTTCAACTGGGGTCTGTGAAGCCAGAAGGCTGCATCAGGCCTAGTCTGATCTGGCAGTGTTTCTACGGCTGGATGCCCTTCCTAACGCCAACCACTCTGTGAGTGTAGTGGGTGCTTTTTACTTGCCACCCACACAGGTGCCAGACGGAGCTGGCAAACGGCCACGGACGGATGGTGCTTTTTACGTGCCACCGGCATGGGGGCCAGGCGAGACTGGCAACGGCCACGAATGGATGGTGCTTTTTACGTGTCACCGGCACGGAGGCCAGTCGGGGCGGCGCTGGCAACGGCCACATCAGATGGTTTGCTTACTTGTCACCAGCACTGGTATCACAGCCGCAATTTCCATTGATGTTGATCGACTTCGATTTTGGTTCTGCTTTCTGATATCTGATTTGATTTGGTTTCATTTGATTTGATTTTCATTTGCCTCAATGGGTCTTCACAAGTGGAGTTTTGTGTCCCAAGAAGGAAAGGTATGTATAAGTTGACTGGCTACATACCAGGTAGAGGCCACGGGTTATGGTCTTACTAGTCTTGCCGGGTCTTCTCACGCACAGCATACTTCCATAGGTCTCGGTCTCTAGTCATTTCCTTGGTGAGACCTAAAGTTCGAAGGTCGTGCTTCACCACCTTGTCCCAGGTTTTCCTGGGTCTACTTCTTCCACAGGTTCCCTCAACTGCTAGGGTGTGGCACTTTTGCACACAACTATCTTCAGCCATTCTCGCCACATGACCATACCAGCGCAGACGTCTCTCTTGCACACCACAACTGATGCTTCTTAGGTCCAACTTTTCTCTCAAGGTACTTACACTCTGTCGATTATGAACACTGACATTACATATCCATCGGAGCATACTGGCATATATATATCATATATATATATATATATATATATATATATATATAATATATAGATACCCATTTATGTGATAGTCAACAAAGATACATACACTGAGAGTCACATAGCAGAACTTAATATTTATGCAGGGAAGAGAAGTGCTCATGGTCTTTAGGTGCTTTTGCAGACTGTTGAGATTGATTTGAGGAATGTTATTCCTAACTTACAGGGAAAAATTCAATTTAGAAATACTAAATCAAATTTCACAAAATATAATATATATATCTAAAAATTAGAAAAAACACCTTTTATATTATATATATATATATATATATATATAATTGAAGCTAGTATGCTTCGCTGGATGTGCAATGTCAGTGTTTCATGTACAACAGAGTGTGTCTTGAGAGAAAAACTGGTCATAAGAGGCATCAGATGTGGAGATGTGTTGTGCAAGAGAGACACCTGCACTGATGTGATGCATGTGGACAAAGACAAATGTGTAAAGAAGTGCTGAGGAGTGAACCTGTGGAAGAGGTAGACTCAGGAAGACATGGGACAAGGTAGTGAAGGATGACATACGAATGTTGGGCCTCAAAAAAGGCGATGGCAAGTGACTGAGACCGTTGGTGATATGCTGTGCTTGAGAAGACTTATCAAGTCAAAAGAAACCATAGTTGTGGCTGATGCCAGTGTCACATAACTGGTACCCGTGCTGGTGACATGTAAAAATCATCCGTAAAAAAACCCCACACTTGGAATGGTTAGCGTAAGGAAGGGCTTCCAGCTGCAGAAACCATGGTAAATCAGAATGGAACCTGGTGCAATTCTTCAGCTTTCCAGTTCCAGTCAAACCATCTAACCCAATATATATATATATATTTATATGCATCTACATATGGTTACATAGGGTTAAACTCAGCTCACCTTGATTTCAATTAGCATACATATATATATATATATATATGTGTGTGCATATATGTATAAATATGCTAATTGAAATCATACATTGAAATCAAGGTACTTTTAGGACATCAGTTCTCAAGTGCAACGACACACCAGTCACCTTGGTTCTTGGTTATCACCTCCATAAGGCTTCTCCATCTTGAGATTAGCTTTCATCTCATGTCTTCCTAAGTCTCCAGCTTTCACAAATTTCATCTGATGAGAGAGGTGGCTGTAACTGTCCATATCTTATGTACAGCCCAACTGATGTGAAACTTTGTAGAATATCAAGTTATCTATCATGGTATATGCTCACTCACCTCTTGACTTCTCCTACTGATGTCATAAGTATATCATATAGGATCAGCATTCACGTGTGTTTAGGTTGTAGTTCATGCTGGATGATAGAGCCCTTAAACTTATCTGGGATGCTTGATCCCCACCCCTTTGTCTTTTGCGGTCAAGCATTTGCTTATTTCTCAGTCGTATATGAAATGCTTCCAGCTTCTGTCAGTAAAGAAGGCATCATATCATTCCCCCAAGAATTTCATCGGGCTCTCCTCAATAGAAGATATAACCTCAATTTACCCTGAACTTGGAGCTAGTCACCTGTGCATTTGAAACACCCAAAGAATTCTGGGATGCTACCGTTCTGAATAGATGTATCAATCTGTTTATTACGTTAATATATTTGTTTTGCAAGATTTTTGATGTGAAATTGTGTGTTGAAACAGATATTGTTGTATTTAGGAATGGTCATTTTGCCAGTTTAGCCAGAAAGAAGAAAGCAAAGGACCACTGATGTGGTCACAGGAGTGTGACGAAAGAACTCTGGCCGAAATAAGATTAAGATTAATGTAAAAAATAAATAACGCTGAAGCAAAGTAACACCAAATATATAGTGCGTGTGTTTTTATTGGCTAAACTGGCAAAATGACCATTCCTAAATACAACAAAATCTGTTTATTCTTCACATCATCCTTTTAGATAGGACTAAGATCTTGACTTCAACACAGAAATGGTTTGGAACTGACTAATCTCTGGAGAATTTGCTTCCTTCAATATGAAGAAGCCTTCAGTTCTTTTTCGGGATGATGATATGGTGCCTTTTACCCATACTCTCAATAAGAATTACCACAGCCTGTAGAGTAGTATTAGGAATGTCAGTTATACAACTTGGTCTTGGTGCAAATGCAGATCAAACTTTCCATACAACCTCTTGGACTTATTTCTATGTTGGTTCTTTTGAAATAAGCTCTTCTTTGGGAGTTCTTGTTTTGTTAATCATTAGGTCTGCAGTTAATATATGTCTACAAAAAATCTTAGCTTGACTCTCTGTATGGAATTCTTCCACAATTCCTTTAACGCTGACTAGTCTTTCAGACCTTGCTTCTACTAACAGTATTTTAGTAAATTGGTATGGGATCTTAGTAAAGTGAGCTTCCTTTGCTCGCTCCTTCTTCCTCACTGTATGAGACCTTTCTGCCCTTCTTAGCTTGCACATTTTATTCCAAAGACTTCTAGGCTTTCTTTCTCCTCAACACTTGTTCATTTGACTTGCTTATTGAATCTTAATTTCTCTACTCAGATACAAAATCTTTCTCTCCCTTCTTTTGAGCTTTGTGGGTACATCTATAGTGGCTCTCCTTTCTTTGGTGTCAAAATATTCATTGGACATGTTGGAGACAATCACCTTTTGATTGGTCCTGTTTGTGTGGCCTTCAGAACCTTGTCAAGATCCTGGTCTAGTTTGTCCCATGCTGTACAGTTATTAGCTGGAAGTTATTTTACTCTCCACATTTAACCATTCCATCTTTGAACTTCTCTGCATTAGCATCTGAAATGTAAGATTTTCTCTACCCTGATGATGGATGCTTAACTTATCCAATGTTGATTGCTCCCATTACAGCATATTGTAATGAACTACACCTACCAACATTATGATGGATCTCTGAGCCCCCAATAACAGCAGTTGGACTCATAACACCTTTCTTTCTTCTCTTTAATTTTCTGTTGCTTGTACTCTAAGTTGGATCCATTAATATCAATATCTATATATTTATACTTAAATATTCATTGTCTAAAAGTCTCCATCTTTTGGTTTCACTTGTTTTTCCCATGTACATATTTTATTTTTCATATCCAAACTATTATATTTAATATATCTAAATTGTTTATCTGCATAATTGCCTCCATATCTGCTCAACTTAATCCATCTTACAGCCATTCTTTACCCCATGGAATTAATCCCGAGCACTACTGTCTTCTATACTGAGAATCTCTGGATCTCACCAGTGGACTATAGGTTTTTTTTTTATTTCTTGTTCCATCTATCAAACCCACTCACAAGGCTTTGGTCGACCCAGGGCTATAGTAGAAGACTGTTGCCCAAGGTGCCATGCAGCGAGACTGAACCCAGAACAATGAGGGCTGGGAAGTAAACTTACCACAGCCACACCAATATATATATGTATATGAATGCATATATATAAATATATTTTAAAAATTTTTATCTAGTTTCAGCTCACGAGGTGTGGCCATGCTGGGGCACCACCATTCGTTATGTGTTTATATATATATATATGTTTATATATATATATGTGTTTATATATATATATATATGTGTTTATATATATGTTTATATATATATATATATATATATATATATATATGTGTTTATATATATATATGTGTGTGTGTGTTTATATATATGTTTATATATATATATATGTGTTTATATATATATATATCTACATACACTCATATGTCACTGTACGATATACGTACAAACATATATTTATGTATAATTCTACATACACACATATACATATACATATATATATATATATATATATATATGTGTGTGTGTGTGTGTGTGTGTGTTCCATTCTATTCTGTTTCATTCGTCGAATAATGTCAGAGTAGAAATGTATGCGCGCATGCGCAGTGCCGTCCATTGTGAGACGTCGCCGCCGCCGCCGTCGCTCTGTTCCCCCGGTTGTAGTAGTTTTGTGTGTGTATGCTAATGTCGGCTCTCTTAATTCCTCTTCTTCTCTTCCCCTCTCTCTTATATCACCACTAACACACACACACACACACACACGCCAACAACGCTGCTCGCCTCTAAAAATCCTTATGCGCTCTCACACACACACACACATATATATATACGCGCATAAATGTATGTATAGTCGTAGAGAAGAAATACGACCCAGTCATACGCTCTCATAGTGTCAGGCTCACCCATACACACACATAATACATTCTACACACACACACGCATATATATATATATGCACACACACGCATATATATATATATACGCACACACACACTATATATATACGCACACATATATAGATATACCCACACACATACATATATATAATTATATGTATATTTATATACACACTTGCAATTAGACGCATCTTAATTGTGAAACTAACCACACACCCACACATATATATATACGCGCATAAATGTATGTATAGTCGTAGAGAAGAAATACGACCCAGTCTACGCTCTCATAGTGTCAGGCTCACCCATACACACACATAATACATTCTCTACACACACACACGCATATATATATATATGCACACACGCATATATATATATATACGCACACACCTATATATATACGCACACATATATAGATATACCCACACATACATATTATAATTATATGTATATTTATATACACACTTGCAATTAGACGCATCTTAATTGTGAAACTAACCACACACACACACATATATATACGCACACATACATATATACGCACACATATATATATATATACGCACACATACATATATATAATTATATGTATATTTATATACACACTTGCAATTAGACGCATCTTAATTGTGAAACTAATCACACACACACACACACACACTCACATATAATTTATATAATGAGGTTTAGTTAAGAGAAGCAAGTTTGTGAATCGATTTTTTTTTTAAAA
Source organism: Octopus sinensis (assembly GCF_006345805.1). Taxonomy (NCBI): domain Eukaryota; kingdom Metazoa; phylum Mollusca; class Cephalopoda; order Octopoda; family Octopodidae; genus Octopus; species Octopus sinensis. The sequence goes on along the minus strand of NC_043016.1, from coordinate 6,255,968 downwards.
AGGCGATGTAGATTGAGATTTAGTTAGTAAATTTTTGAAAGTAATTATTATTCTAATTTAAAAAAAAATATTTTACAAGAAGAATCGGTGGGAAAGTAAAGGCGACCTAGCTTCGTTGTGATCCATTTCAAAGTTTAACCAACAAGTACATGCACAAACGTATATATATATATATAATATATATACATATATATATATATATATATATACATACATATATATATTAGTAAGACATATACTAACACACATTGCATATGTAATATGGGCATTATATATAATTGTATATAACCCTTACTATTGTTTTATATTTATAAAAAATTAAGGTGTCTAGAGAATAAAGAGAAAGAATACAAAAATGGAAAATTAAACCATTAAGCAAACCCACTTTGTTTCCATATCTTAAAAAAAAAATATTTGAATTATGGCTATTATTGCAAAAGAGCTTTAGTGCCCTGAAATAAGTTTATACACATAGATGTATGTGTACACATTAGTTTGATGTGTATTCTATCTGAACCTTTCATGTTTGTATGAAAAATCAATGATTTTACGACTGAGAAGAAAAGGAAAAGAATTGCTATATCAGAAGAAAGCCGTCACCACTAAACCATCATCAACAATATAAACTATTGCTGGCATCACCACCACCACCACCACCATCATCAACAGCATAACCAATACAACTATTACCGCCGCAACCACCACCACCATCTTCACCGACATCATCATCATTATTATTATCATCAGGAAAGAAAGGAAAAGAAGCCGAAAAAGCAGGAGCGACGACACATTTGAAAAGTAGGAGCATCAACAACAATATCATCAGCACTAGTTATTAGTTTTATTATATTATATACTAGAATATGGCAAATGGAGAAAGCAGGCAAAAACAACACAAAATATTGAAATAACAGGTGCTTTTATTATATATATATATATACATACATTTATTAATATTTCTCTCTTTTAATTGTTTTACTTTAATAACAAAATTGTTTTTGAATTGTTGATTTTTTTAAAAGATTTTATTTACTCACCACTTAATTTTCTAAGCTTTCTTTTTAATTGATATCCTTGATTTTGCTCTATCATTGTTGGTGTTTTTAGGTTTTAATTATTATATGTATAAAAAAAAGAGTGTAAACCTTTTTGTAAAGGAAGATATATTGATAATTATACTAAAATGTCCCTTATTTAAAATGAATGATAATAATTATAGAATTACACTAATACACACGCACTTTATCCTAATGTAATACTTATATAATATGTATGTATTATTACATATGAATGTAATGTTTCCATATATGTGTGATAATATATAGAGTAGGTTAGAATATCTGCTGTAATGTAATAATATAAGCCAGGACTTGCTGTCATATTCCATGTAATGTAGTAGTTTCTATCTTCTTACCTGTTTTTATTTCTTATATTCATATCCATATGAATCTTCATTCTAATCACACATTTCTCTTGTCTATTGTAATTGCTTATTTCTTATTCTTCTTGTAATTGCTTTTCCAAACCACACATAATCTTAAAAAAAAGAGAATTAGAAAAATGAACCAGCTTTAAATCTTGCTTAAACTAAATTTAATATTTGCTCATTTCTCATGCATATATTATATTGGTTAATTTAATATTCTATCCCTGACATTCACTGAGTGTATATGCATACAAATTATGTATATACACACTGGCGTATTATTATTTAAGACATATATACAATATAATCCTGAAACCTTGCTAATTATTTATATAATATTATGCCTTGAAGTCTCTCAACCATGTTCTACCCAGTTCTCATTATTTCTCTTTGTATCACATTTATATACACAAACGCACACAAAGTTGATGTTTATTTTGTCCCCTTTTCTTCACTATTGCATACTATATAATATACATGTACACATCTATAATATTCAGACCGAGATCTGCCTTATTTCGTGTCTCAACTATTTAATACTCTTCAACCTTGTTCTCATGTAAGATGGCGCCCGCCCGACACTCAACAAACTCTTAATTCACTTCTTTCTTTCTTAAACACATTTCTCTCGGCATATATTACTACATGGATGTTCATATCTTTTCTCCCCTACTTTTATAAATTGTATGTTTCCTACATGAACAGATCTTATTCTGTTTTTTTAAATTTTTTTTTCCTTACCCTCTCAGCCACACACTATTAGTAACACACACACACACATACTATTAGTAACATACATACACACACACACACACATTTATGTATACACACGCACACACATACATATACATTTATGTATACACACACGCACACATAGTGATATGTAATAGACACACATGCGCTTCACATGGCATTTTCTCTTCTACACACACATTAATACAGACACGCACTTTATCTGTTCTTCACTTTATATCAAAAATGGTCGATGCACTAACTTTTCGGGGTCTTTTTCATTTTATTTAATTCCTTTCTAAATAAATTCCCCCCCCCGTCTGAAGCGATGTTCCCATTATTTCTGTCGGATCCACATGGATGTTTGTGTATCTTATTATCTACGGAGGTGTATAGCATTGGAATTATTATTATAAATGTGGAAACATTGCCGTTGTTTCCTTGTTTAATTTGGGCAAAGAGAGTGAGAGAGAAAAGTTATCGATCTCCCAAGTGAATTATTATTTGCTGGAGAAGAAGGAGATCTGGCCAGGCAGGCAGGCATTTTCACAGTTAAATAACCATTCCGGTTAGTTATATCGTTGGTAATGGCCAACACACATAAAAAAAAAAAAACCCAATTAACTTGAAATATTTTGTGCAAAAAGATGAGTTTTATGTAAGAAAATAATATTTCAAAATTGGTGGCTTTCGGCGGGGATCTTGGCGTCATTATTGTTTAGCCCCAGGTCAACCTGGATTGAGCAAATATATGTAACAGACAGATATTAATTTCAGTCTTGACCATCCCCTTCTTGTATGGTAAAATGTACATTTTATAAAGAACCATCCTTCTTTCAAGAGGGTGGGATGTCAGGGGGGTATTTTTTAGCTACTATTTCTAGCGACCATGTGCATTCTTCTGTCATTGTCTCTATTTATTACAGGTAGATATAGGTAAAAATGGGCCATTTAGAAAAAAAAAAAAAAACTCGGAATTTTTTTGTCGAATGTAATCATTGGTGTTTGCCTTGTTTCTGTAACTGAGGCAAATAAAAAAAGGGGGGGGGGGGCTGCACGTAACTTTCGATTTGCTAGAAATAACAGTCAAGTCTTCCCGCCTTAGATTATCACATTGTGCCCAAGGGAGGAAAAAACCTGGATGATCACGGTTGGAATAATGCTGCTTTTAATCATAAGCTCTGCCTAATAGGAAAGCTGTATCTCAGCCATTAGCTTGCAATATTGCTGTTAAATGTAGTACAGCACTTTTTTTGTTTTATTGCTAGGCACAAACAATTGTAGAAAAGCCATATTTTGCCTGTCATGCAACTCCACCACCATCAGTCTATCAACTTAGGGTTCTGAGTTCAGACTCTGCTGAAATCAAGCTTCTTTTTTTTATCCTTGTACAGTGGTGGTGGTCAATAAATTGATGTACCTTTCAAGTACAGAGATTGATTTAATCTTTCTGTTAAGGTGTCCTAGTTGTGAATGAGATTTTGTCCAAATTCGATCAACACTATCTTCTGACTTATGCATATAATTTTGTTGTGGCAAGTTTCGCAATCAAACTCCAAATTGGTTACAAAGAAAGAAGGTAGAAGCAATTAGGGATTTTTAAAAATCGTTATTATGTGGCACTATTTCTTTCTATTTTATTCGATTTGAGCCACAATTTATTGAAGGAAGACACTTCCCGCTTTTATGTGCCCCCACCTCCGCTCCGGAAACTACAAAGTTAATCTTTTATAATGATAATCCTTTTTATTATATAGGCACAAAGCATGAAATTTTGGGGGAGGGGTCCAGTTAATTACATTGACCCTAGTGCGCAATTGGTACTTATTTTATCGACCCCGAAAGGAAGAAAGGCAAAGCGATCTCGGTGGAGTTTGAACCCAGAATGTAAAACTAGAAGAAATGCCGCGAAGCATTTTGTCCGGGTGTGCTAACGATTCTGCCATCTAATAATGCATTGTAAGGTTATAAAATCGACTCCAACCCTCAGAGGATGAAAGGCACGTCGACCTCGGTGGTGTTTGAACACAGAACGTAAAAAAGGGGGACGTAGCAGAAAGACCAGAGGCATTTTGACCGATGCTCTAACCATTCTGCCAATCCATTTAATTTAATGCCAATCTGCTTTTGAGTTTACACGCACATAACATGCATACATAGACACAGTAGCAGAGGTGTTTCTACCTTGTCTCTCTCTCAACTATTTAATACTTTCAACCTTGTTCTCGTGTAAGATGGCGTCCACCCGACTCGCAACAAACTCTTAAATTCACTTTGTTAAGCACAAATTATTTTTCCTCTTCTAGTGCACATCACATAAAGCTGACATTTTCTTAACCACAGCAATATTGCATGGCTAAGATATATTTCCCCTCTTTAGTCTCCATATCTTCATTTTATTCGTCTATCACTGATAAAGATACATTATTTCATTGTAGCCTTCTGTGTTACTATGTATGTCTATGCATTATATACATGCAAAAAATACTGCCTGTCTATCTATCTCTCTGTCTGTCTATATCTATCTTCTATCTATCAATCATCTATCTATCTCCCATCCAACCCTATCTATCATCTATATTCCATCTATGTATCAATCTATCATCTGTCTGTCTATCTCTCTCTCTCTCTCTATCTATATCTATCTATCTATCATCCATCTATTGTCTATCATGTATCATCCATCCATCCATCCATCCATCTATCTGTCTATATCTGCATATACACAGAGAGTGAGACACTCACACACACAGACAGACATTTATATGTATATTCCATTCTATTCTCTTTATTCTCCACTAATGTCAAACAAGATGGCCGACGCACAAAATTTTCGTCAAAACATTTATAATTATTTGTGCCTATTATTCGCATCGTTTCTGTTTTATGAATTCGAATCACGCCTAGCAAGAAACTTTGTTTTTCATCCTTCCTGATGTAAATAGATATAGTAAATTACCAGTTAAATATTGATTTGATGTAATTATTGTCCAACACATTTCATCTTGTCCATTTCTTTTTCTCTCTCCACCACACAGAAATGTAATCTTGTTTCTACCAGGTTTGGATTTCGAGTCCAGCTTAGGTTGGCTCTGCCATTCAACTCCTCTCACTGCAGAGGGAATATAGCTTAAGTGCTAATGTAATACAGTAATCGGTTTAATCAGTTACATATATTATCTCACTAAAATCTGAGGCCTTGTGCTTTTGTAAGAAATCAATGCTCTGAACTGGAATCCCGCCTGGCTTCAATTTTTTCCCTTTCATCTTTCCTGAGTGAAGATATAATTATGTACTCGTTGTTCACCTCTTCAACACCCGACCGAGCAGAACTACTTTCAAAAACTCTTCCAAGCGTGTCCGTCTCGGCTTTTCTTTCTATGTCACATGTCTTTCTCGGTCATATGTAATCTGAAGACATTTAAGCCGCTCTTAATTATAATTTGGCAGTTGAAGCTCGTCTTAAAAGCGACCCTTGCTTGCTCGACAAAGTACCAGTAAAATAATAATCGATTTAATCGTCTATCCTACCCTCCTCCCATAAATACACTCGGTTCCTGACTTGTATTTCTTAATTATTACCACCACCACCACCAGCCACAATCACTGACTCTATAACCACTGCCATCATTTCCTCATTAAAGATGCGATATTTCCATTGTTTTAAATAAACTCCAGCAATTCATTTTCTTTTGAATCGTATATTTAAACAGTGAAGTAAATATATAATGAAAGAAACAACTTTTGTTATTAACGAGCTGGCTAGGTGTGGGTTAATCTTCTTCGGCTAGTTGTGCTCGTAGTCGTTCCATTTCTGGCCATCCCCTCATTTTGGAGGTGTCGAAGATTACATTGTGTGTGTGTGTGTGTGTGTTCCTTCTCTCACTTTAAGACAATAGAGTGGTATGATTTGAAGGTGATCTGGCTGCTATTTCTAACAGGTCTTGTGGGCATCCATGTATGGAGATTCCTCTTTGGTTTGGAGCTAGCTCTAATTTGGATGTATGTTTCGGTATAGTTTTTCTTGTAAGCTCCATAATTTTTTTTTTTTATAATGGCAATCATACCTAAAATAATTTCTGTGATGATTACAACATAATTGGAAGACGTTTAATTAATTTATTTTTGCTTGAGCTAATATATTTAGTAAATGTCTGTTTTCATTATTCAGGAAATATCTAATCCAGTTTCAGTATGTGTTGCATGTAAATGAAATATGAAAGATATTGTTTATTATCATCATTATACATAATTATAACAATTTGGATTATGAAATGATTAATTCTAGGTAAACAACATTTAAGGTTCCTCACATTTACCTGCATCTGGATGCATTCCAAACAGCTGTAGAATTACATTTTAACTATACACGTTCCAGGGGCTTAAGAGATTTTATTAGCATCGCTGAACATTTTAAAATACTACCACTATGTTGATACTGTCATGGCTAATATATTTACCATTTCTTTTGTGTCTATGAAGACATCTGTTGGAATTGTTTCCAATACAGGCTATTTGCTAATCTTTGCCACGTAATTGTTCTTCAGCCATCACAACCAAGGTCTTGTTGAAGCACCAACTAATATGTATATTATTATATACACATATCTCTGTGCACATATATATATATATATATATATATATACACACACACATGCTCACATGTGAGTGTGTGTGCATATATGCCTTTTTCCACACTGACTTTGTTTCATGTACAGTTTGGGCTTCATAAATCTAGCAACCCTTGGGCCTAGCCATTGCTGGGCTATAGTAAAAATAAAAAATAGGCTTCCCTTATAAACATTACTATCTAAATGTTTGAACTGTTGTTCTGTCGTAAACTACTTAATAAGTATGCCTTGTAATTCAGTGCTCTTGGAACCTTTAAAAATTTCTGACTTTCATTTTCATATAGATGTCCCTGTAATTTGACTTTAAGCATAGTGTATGGTTTTGCTCATTTCTAAGGACTGACTACATTTTGCACCTCTTGGATGAAATGCTGAAGGATCAAAATGAATATCAGCAGTCAGAATTAGTGAAACTGCATGGAATTGTGTTCGAGTGGGACTCGTAATCATAAGATTATAGGTTCAATTCCTGGACTAGTTGTGTTCTTGGGTAAGGTACACCAGTTCACGTTTCTTCACTCTACTCAGCTGTAAATAAACATCAGCCATGGGCCACATTTTCTCCCCCACCTCTCTCTAGTTTTCATATTCTCAATGTTTTGCTGGATCAAAGTTGGGCGGACTAAGTATATCTATATCGGCTCATGACTAATATAAGCACAAAACAATTAGTGAAAAAGTGGTACAAACTACTAGTGTATGAGTAATTGGTGAAGCTGTCAAGAATTATGAGGAGTGTTTCACAAAATACTTTGCAGTGATAACAAAGCTGCTAACAATGCCATATTAATGGTAGAAAAACTAATTCTGGTAGATTACAAAGCTTATTGGTTTAAGAGATTCATTCTGCACCAGTTATATACTTAATTACTAAACTACTCTTTTATATATATAATAAAGGTAAGCAGAGTTAGCAGTTGTAATAACCATCTGAGGGATAATAGTATCTGTTCTTACTATCGGTATCAATTACAATTCTGTCCCTGAGCATGGATATGTAGGCACACTATGCTTATAGGGTACAGGTAACAACAAAATAAACAAAAGTTTATGAGGGATCAAATTAATCAGAAAACGGAGAAAACTTATGATTAACAAATTGACCAACATCGGTTGATTATTTTTTTATACAAAACATGGCATGTTTTGTATTAAAAAATAATCAACTGATATTTGTTTATAGGTTTTCTCAATTTTCTGATCATTTAAATTTATATATATAAAAGTATAACCAGCTTCATGATGCATACAATGCAAGCATTGTATGATATAGAATGCAATTGCAGGTGTAGTGGAAAGGTATGTTTATTATATCCTACCCAGTCTACTCTAATTTCACCTGACTACTGACTACAGCTGTAGCTGGAATTCAGGAATTGTATAAGGAGAGTAATGGAAAGCTCTGGATCTGGAGTGGGTAGGGAAAGTTTGTAAGTTGCTTTACATGATGTAAAATAAAGGAAGTAAATGAACCAGTGTATGTTAGTGGGTGTGTCAATATTATTGCTTTTCTGTTTAAGGTGTGTATGTATGCCTGTATATGTGTGTATGTTTTTATATATATATATATATACATATACACATACAGGTGTGTCATATATATCATCATCATTTAATGTCTGTTGTCCATGCTGGCATGAGTTGGATGGTTTGACCAGGGCTGGAAGGCTGCACCAGACTCCAGACTGATTTAGCATGGTTTCTACAGCTGGATGCCCTCCGTTATGCCAACTAATCTAGGAGTATAATAGGTGGTTTTACGTGTCACTGGCACAAGTGCCTTTTGTGTGACACTAGTATCTGTCACGGCTGTGGTTTTGTTTGGCTTGATGGGTCTTTTCAAGCACAGCAAAATGCCAAAGGTCTCATCATTGCCTCCATGAAGCCAATCACTTGAAAGAAGCTCAGCCACTGTATACATATATGTATATATATCAGCAAATATGTATACATGCTTACCAGATAAAAATATGTATGTACACACACGTGTGTGTGTATATATATATATATATATATATATATGTACATGTGTATCAAATGTGTATGCACTATGAAATGTGATATGAAGCCAAAGTTTTGGGCTTAGTTTTAAGTCCCATATTGCATTCCTACATCCAGTACAATATGACTTCAGGCATCAAACCATGGGACATGAGCAACCTAATAAAATACAGGAATCGTATTTGGTAACTTACGCTTTATAAAACGTACATGTTCTGGCAAATTACTGTCTGGAGTATATAATTGCTTGTTGAAATATACAATCTTGTTAAATCATCTCTTCAGTGTTTAGACTTTCATGCATACCTGGTTAGTTTTTCTCTGAATCAGTTCAGCTTAGCTGCAAATTTTATAATTAAAAAACATAAAATCAACTTTTTTGTTTGTGATATTTGTATGTCCATGTTTGTTACTTACAATGTTTTATTACTTCACATTGTTTTTTTTTAGTATCTCTTAGAGTGAGTTAATAGCTATAAATGAACATAATTATTTTTATGACAAATGACTAAGTCTTTTCTGCAATACTGGCAATTATCACAGTCATCTGACCTTAAGTAAATACCTCAAGTAAATTTGAATAAATAAACCCATTTTTATTTATTTTCTGTTCAGTCATTTGCAAGACTTTTGAACAGGATGTTAAATGTTTTAATATGTTAAAACTGAAGTGATAACTATGGCATTGTTGTACACTTTGTAGTTGGCTTTAAAGTATGTTGGATATGAATTTCCAAATATATTTTGTGTGCTGTATCATTGCGTAGATTACTGTAATTACTACTCATATTTAGTGGAATCATGTATTTTTTCTGTTCAGTTTTATTGTGTAGTGAATAAGTCATGATTTCTTGTTATAATCCTGGAAAAATTTTAACTTATTTAACAATTTTTCATACCTGATATTAAGACACATTTTACATAATTCATATGTTTCAGATGATTGAAGCTATTCGGGTTTTACGCTATCACGTATTGGAACTGGAAAAGTAAGTAATAACTCTTGGCTTTTCATAACTATGGAATTTCAATTATTAAAGAAACATTGAGGGAGGGTCCAATTGGCATTTGCTTGAATAACAAATCTTCCTCAAATCACTCTCTACCATTTTAAAAAATGGACATATTGGATTGGATACTGTAGTCCTATCTATATACCTACACAAAATACAATGTCCAAATACATCAGTATGTGTAAGTGTATGTATATGAATTTATGTGTGAATGTTTGTATACACACATGTATAGATACATACACACACACACAAATATATACACAAAAACACATTCTTTTATTCTTGTTTCAGTCATTTGACTGTGACCCTGCTGGAGCCCTGTTGGGGTCGACCAAACAGACACACAAATATACTCACACATGCATGAGGAGACCCCCTTCGGTCATGAATGACGATGGGATTGCATCTAGAAAGTTACCCTCCAAGGCACAATTCCGGGCAGGTTCTTTGTGGAAGGCCAGCAGTCACCCATGCATGCCAGCCCCCCCCCCCCTCTCCACACCACTGATGTTATCCAAGAGAAAGGCAAATGCCAATACAGCTTGGCACCAGTGATGTCGTAACTCATTTCTACAGCTAAGTTAACTGGAGCAACGTGAAATAAAGTGTCTTGCTTAAGAATACAACATGCAGCATGGTCTGGGAATCGAACTCACAACCTCACAATCGTAAGCTCAACGCTCTAACCACTGAGCCGTGCGCCTTCACTATTTACACATACATGCATGATGGGATTCTTGCAGTTTCCATCTACCTAATCTACTCAAGGTTTTTGTCAACCCAAGGCTATAGTAGAAGACACTTGCCCATGGTGCCATACAGTGGGACTGAACTCCTGTGCCTATATATATATATATATATGCACCATACACACACACATGTTCATATATAGTTGAGGTGTGTTCTGTTAACGTATAAGAGTACAAATAGAGCTTGTTCACCCTTAGAATTCCCAAATAACCCGTAGTATTCTTATGGTATGCTACCAATTCTAGTTTTAGGTATTCCTTGTGTGTGAAAATAAAAAGTAAAAAGGGTCAAAAGAAAGAGTAAGTATGGTTAGGCAGTTTTTTAATCGCTACAAATGTTTCGATACATACAGGTCCTTGTATATACAGGATTGAGTTTAAATTAAATTATTTAACAATTCACCTGTATGAGAAGCCATTGATGTTGTAGAATGGAAATCTAAATTTACTTATAAGAGACAGCAACTGAGTATCGTCTGAGAAGATACATATAGATCTTCTTATAGAGGGAAATCGTTAATAATTTAATTTAAACTTTAAATTCTGTATATACCAGGATGCATGGCGTTTGAAATGTTACGTGGATGACCTTATACTTGTTTGTTCTGCAACCATAGTTTAATTTGTCTCATTTAATTGAGCACTTCTACGGCAGTCCTATTAAGCATTTTGTTCCTGATAAGAAACAATCACTTTATATTGATATATTTGTGTGTATATAATATATTATATATATATATATATATATAATTTCAATATTAATATATAGAATATTTGTTGTGTGTATATACACACAGCAACACACACATACCTATATATATATATATATATAATTTCAATATTAATATATAGAATATTTGTTGTGTGTATATACACCAGCAACACACACACATACCTATATATATATATATAACATACATACACACACACACATATATATTTATATATATACACACACACACATACATATATTCATATATATATACACACATATATACGCACATATATTCATATATATGTGTGTGTGTGTGTATATTTATTTTCTGTCCCTGTTTATTTCTGTGTTCCTTTTCTGTTGAAGAGCGTAGGGGCGAAACATAACACTTTCTCACTTCCTGGCTGTTAAGCCAATACATGTTTTGTTTTTTATTTTTTTGTAAATTACAACTATATATGTGTGTATATCAATGTTTTTGGTGTCCTGTACCCATATATGTGTGTATATATACATATAGATGTAGGTATGTACATATACGTATGTGTATATGCATATGTTTGTATATTATTTATGTTTTATATATATATATATTTATATAAAGCAACACAGAAATAAACAGGGAGAGAAAATATAGATACACATATGTGTGTGTGTGTATATATATATATATATATATATACATATATATATATATATATATATATATATACACACACATATACACTCATGTATACACATATACAAACTTCCCTTCGTCTTTTTTTTTGTAAATTCTGACTATACATATATATACATGTGTGTATATATATATATATATATATATATATATAATATATTATATATATATGCACACACGCATATATCCACACATATACATATATATACATGTATATACACACACATACATATATGCACACACATACACACATATTTATATACATATCTATATTTAAATTTTACCAAGACAAGCATGTATGTATGCAGACATACACACTCACACATGGTGGTGGTTGTCTACACCTTATGCAGATTTTGACCACCTTCTGTATGTACACCATCTGATGTGGCTTTTTAAACTAGACAATGTCTTGAAAAGACACCCACGTAGATTACATATCTGATTTGGACCACCAAAAGCTGAAGTTAAGTTCTGATCTTTGTAGATCTTAAAATGTCTTTTAAGGCCTCGGATTTGCAAAGGTATTTCAGCTGCAAAAAACCCATCATCAGAACCTTCTGGCATACATGGTATTGAAAGGTGTGCACAGACACATACATAAAATAGTTGGTGGAGGTGCGTTTTCTATGGGTTTGCAAATGAGATTTGAGCCCAGCAACCAAACTGTGCACACAAAAAGAGGTCATTGTGATTCACCTTCTCGATCATAACATTCTTAAATCTCCTTTTCAGTATTGCATGCATTATCCTGGCCTCATACATACACTCATCC
>NC_043016.1:6140744-6238244 GCF_006345805.1 Octopus sinensis | reverse complement strand
AATAGAGCTGTCTATGTTTGGGCCGAAAGTGTCCAGAGACACAGCCTAAAGGAAGCACCCGGAATCTCTCCAATCTGAACTTCCACAAAGCAGACTGGAAGAGATCTGCAACAGGACTAGCCAAAATGTCTCTCCACACCAGACATTAGCATGATACTAGAATATCTCATGTCTGTTGTGCAAGCCATATACCAGGAATATGTCCCAGAGCACAAGGCCACGAGAAATAGGAACAAGATTCCAAGGGAGAGGAAGATCCTCATGAGATGACGGACGAAGGTTGCAAATTGACTCAATGAACATCCCAAAAGTAGAAATTGGAAAATGCCTGCAACAATTCCATGTGAGGGAAAGAGCAGACAAAGAAGTCAAATCCAAAGCCTTCTTTCATTATGCAAAAGAAACAGCATCAGTACGCTACAAGATAGGATCTCTCTTCCAAAATGATGGCTCCCTCACAGACAGTCCAACCAGGATCAGTGTGGTAATCAGTTCCAAAGTGTCTTTACCACCCTGTTGGAACACAGACAAGCGAATGAACCACGAATGATGACTTAGCTGGCTCACTTATAACCAGCGAAGAAGATATACTACTAGCCATATATGAGGTGGATGCATGCCCTGGCAAAACCCCTCCAGATTCTCTTTTAGAGCTTTCTTGCAAATGGCAGACTGCCCAGCAAGCTGAAGGAGGGCATGATATGCCCAATCCATAAAGGAGGGAGCAGAGCAGATGCCAAAAACTATAGACCTATCTCTCTGACTTCACACATCAGCAAAGTCATCGAACAGATCCTTGAAGAAAATAATTTGCTGAGTGATACCCAGTATGGCTTTCGACCAGATAGGAGCTGCCTGACCCAGCTCTTACAACATTATGACTGGGTGTTGAGGCAGTTACTCAACAACTCAAACGTAGTATACCTTGATTTTGCAAAAGCTTTTGACAAAGTGGATCATGGCATGATATGCCAAAAACTGCGGGATCTCGGCATAGCTGGAAAACATGGAGAGTAGTTACATGACTTTCTGAAGGATAGAAGTCAGGCAGTAGTGGCTAATGGAGCCACCTCAATGAAAACACAAATAGTGAGCGGTGTTCCACAGGGCACTGTCTTGGGACCACTGCTTTTCATAGTGGCCCTCTCAGATATGCCCTCAACTGACCGGATAGCTATCTTTGCTAGCTACACTGATGATACGAAAGTCTCACAGAAAATACAGAACCCAGTGATGGTGCACATCTGCAGCAGGATTTGGACTCAATTTACACTGCTCACTATTTGTGTTTTCATTGAGTATACATACTGCTAGTATGTATATATAATTATATATTTATTTGTATATATATTTATGTGTATACATATGTATATATCTGTGTATATATTCATATGTATATATTTATATATATTTATGTGTTGACATGTGTATATATTTGTATGTATATATATATAAATTTATGTATATGTATGTGTTTATAATACACATATATATACGTATATGTATGTATATATATATACATGTATGTATACATATATGTATATGTATTTATGTGTATATATGTATATATATATGCATATGTATATATATATGTATATATATATGTATATGCATATGTATATATGTATATGCATATATATATTTACATAAAGATGTATATGCATGGAGCTCTCTCGACGCCCTGCCAATATACACATATATTAGAATTTTCTCTGATTTCTCAGATTTTGTATGCTGGACTACTGGTCTTAAATTGATATTAATATTAATTTATCTCCCTCATTATTTATTTATATATATATATAATATATATATATATATATATATGTGTGTGTATATATGTATATGTATATGTATGTATATATATATTTATATTAGAAGGTTTGGAGGTGATATATATTTATATACATATATATATAATAAAATATATATATTTATATTAGAAGGTTTGGAGGTGATGTATATTTATATACATGTATACATATATATATAATAAAAGCTCTAAGAATTCATCTGGTCAGTTGCCTGCTCTTCGTTGCCAACTTTGCAACATGCACATGGAAGGGTGCATCATTACTCATGTAAATGTCCAGGTCTCGCACTGACTGTGTCTCTGGGATTGCAGTCCCTCCAGGCCCAATGTATTTAATTAGTATTGCATTTTGTTTTGCATGCTGATAGCGCAAGGTTTAAAACTTTTCAGCATTAAACTATACGTATATTTGATCCAACTCACATTGCAGGTGCATAGCATCTTTATGGTAAATGTGTATGTATGTATGTGTGTGTGTGTGTGTGTGTGTGTGTATATATATGTACATATAGATATAGATACATGTACTTATAGATATAGATACATATATATATATACACACATACGCATTTACCCTAAAGATGCTATATATCTATATATAGCATATTCGCGTTGGTCAATTTAGCCTTTCTTCCTTTCAGGGTTGCTGAAATAAATACCAATTGTGCATTAGTGTCAGTGCAGCAGATTAGTGCCACTCCTGCCCCCAATTCAGACAGTGTGCTTATTGTAAAGATATTCATCCCTTTGCCCCCTCCCCCCAATTCAGTTCACTGCTTGCTTCTACTCACCTCATATCTTGAGGGTTTTATTTTAACATCTTATCACTACTTTTTAAAATTTCTTTGTTTCTACCTTGGTGACTCCCACCTTCTTTTCTCTGTGAGTAGCTATGTAGTTCTACAGCAAGAAACTTGTTCTGTTCTGTCCCATTCTTTTCATACTATAATCTCCTTGTCTGTAGTCCCTGTAAGTCAAAGCAGATCTTGGTTCCTCACTAGGATTGGTATCATGAATAATAAAGCACCCAGTTTGTACTGTAAAGTAAACTTGCATTGGGAAGTAAAGTAACTTGCAACCAGAGAAGCAGTTCCAAAGCAGACAGACATTGATTTACAACATTGTTCTCAGGCTTGTCAGTCATGTGTAACTGTCCAAACCATGCCTGGATTGAACATGGATGTTAAAAGATGTTTCATCATCATCATCATCATAATCATCGTTTAACGTCCGTTCTCCATGCTAGCATGGGTTGGACGGTTCGACCGGGGATCTGGGAAGCCAGAAGGCTGCACCAGGCTCCAGTCTTATCTGGCAGTGTTTCTACAGCTGGATGCCCTTCCTAACGCCAACCACTCCGTGAGTGTAGTGGGTGCTTTTTACGTGCCACCTGCACAGGTGCCAGGCGAGGCTGGCAACGGCCACGGTCGGATTGGTGTATTTTATGTGCCACCGGCACAGAAGCCAGACGAGGCGGTGCTGGCATCGGCCACGAGTCGGATGGTGCTTTTTACGTACCACCAGACCAGGGATCCTGGCTGGTTCAATTCGATTTCGATTTTGCTTGCCCCAACATGTCTTCGCAAGCAAGGGGGTTGGCATATATATATATATATATATATACCAGAGTAAGCACATAAATGTGAAACAAGGTGGAAAAAAGAGTACTCAAATACCAGAGGTAGAGTAATATGCTTTATTTTAAGCAGCAGAAATATAACAAAAGCTGTTACTCGGAGTTTCACGTTCCTGTTCACCGGACAGTTTAACAAAATAGTTTTATTTTTTAAAATGTGTGTGTGTACATATAAAAACATGTGTAAATGTTTATTTTATGGACATTAGTATGTGTTAGAATGAAGGTATGTGTGAGCATAGGTGGTAGCTTTCTGAACACCTGCAAAAGGTAGCCATGATTGCCACATTTGGCAAAAGAGTGTTGGTCTCTAGTAGGACTGTTTTAAGAGAACAATCAAGTGATGGCATTGCTCAAAATACAAGTTGAAGCCACCAGAGGTGTGTGTGTGTGTGTGTAAGTGAGTATTAGTTTATGTCCATTATACACAATTTGAAGCAGCATATAGTTAAAATAGCCATCTATGTATTATATGTAATGTGTACACATAGATGACGGGCCAGATCCATAAGAGTTGTTGTCTCGGGACAAATACTGCAGTATCTGGCTTACAGACAGTATACATTATGTATGATATATAGACAGCTGTTTTATGCATAGGTGTATATACACTATGCCTGATTCTTTTTCCCTTCCACTCTTGCAGTTAGCCCAACTACGTGTAGCTCTCTTACCCTCACCTTGTCAACTGTATCATCATTACTATCATGTTTCTCCTCTCCTCTGTATCCTTTTACCTTTGCCATCTTAGGCATCAATCCCATTCTCTACCTACAGTGTATACTGTAGTTGTTGCCTACCTCCACCTGCATTCCTCCCATCTCTTGCTCCCTTATATACTTTGGATTCCTACACTTCTGATTTGTTTGTTCCTCCTTGTTTCTACTCACCTTGTACCCTGAGAGGTCCTGTGGTGACCCCATCACCACTATTTGTATCTTCATAGATGAATTATGATCATTTTCACTCTCTCTAAATGTGAGTAGCCATGTGGCTACTCTACAACAAGCTACGCCACCCCCTTCTCTCATACTTTAACCCCCTCGGCTTTTAGCATAAAGCTGACCACCACCTTACCTCCTAGTTAGTAGTTTTGCCAGCTACATGCTGACTAATGGCATGAAAAGGCTGTAAAGTGGTTGGCATCAGGAAGAGCATCCGTACTTAGAAATCGTGATAAAGCTGGCACTTGTGTACAATGCAGTCGTTGTACCCAATGGATCCTGTTAAACTGTCCAACCTATGCCAGTATGAAACATGAATATTAAATATGTATAAAAATGTTTGTGTGTGTATATATATATACATATATATATATATCACGTGACCGACCAGTCCATCAGATGTAGTTACACATTGCTGGTCACAATACGTTCGCATTGTTTTAGCCTTCGAATGACGCCACCCCGCTGGCTAAGCGAGCAGGCCAACAGAAGAAAGAGTGGTGAAAGAGTGCAGCAGGGATCACCACCCCCTGCCGGAGCCTCGTGGAGCTTTTAGGTGTTTTCGCTCAATAAACACTCATAGCGCATATATATATATATATATATATTATATATATATATATATATATAAAGCAAAGCAAAGCACCATTGCTGGTGCCACATAAAAAGCACCACCTGTGCTGGTGCCACCACATAGAAAGCACCCACTACACTCTGTAAAATGATTGGTGTTTAAAAGTGCATCCAGTTGTAGAAACCATGCTAAAATAAACTGCTGGAGTCTGGTGCAGCTCATTGGCATGCCAGCTCCTGTCAAACTGTCCAACCCATGCCAGCATGAAAAATGGATTTTAAATTATGATGTGTGTGTATATATTAAGTGCAGGACATAGGTAGTAGATATTTGTGATGAGTATGTACATAATCAGCACAGGAATTATGAGAATAGATTGTATGGGATGTGAGGCTTTAGAATGGACTATAGGTGGGTGGTGAAATTTATCTGGAGACTACAGGATAGACATAGAAGTTTGGTGGTTGCAAGTGGGAGGGAAAAAAAATGACATAAGAGGTGTGTATATTAAGCCTTGGGGAAAATGGATCTTCTGCAATACCAGATATCACCAGTCAACATGATCTAATCCTCTCCCCATGTAACATCTCTGTCATTTTTCTCCATCTCGTCCTAAGTCTGCTTTGGTCTCCCACTTCTAGATGTACTGTTCACTTAGAGTACTCAGCACTGTTGATGCAAATGTTATCGTCTGTTCACATCAGATTAATGTAGTCCCCTCTTTTGCTTACTACAAATGGTTCTTATACCCAGTTTATCTTTCAATTTATTTAGACTTCCTTCATCATTCATGAACATAGCATGCCCAGCAAAGCTTGTTCACTGTTTTTTTTTGTTTTTTTTGTAAACCTTCCCATGTATCACTGCTGTGCAGTAGCACACTTCTCACTCACACACGAGCATCATGCAATCTGCTTTGGTCTCGAGGAATAATCATTTAATATCCATGTTCACTGCTGGTATGGGTTAGATGGTTTGACTGGATTCGATAGGTTCAAGGACTGCATCATGCTCCAATGTCTGCTTTGTCATGGTTTCTGCAACTTGACATTCTTTTCCAATGCCAATCACTTTACAGCATGTATTGACTTGCAGCTTGCAAGAGATCAAATCCTGAAGATGCAGCTTTATCCTTGGGGTTGGAGCAGAACTAGCCTCTTGCTGTAGAAGAGCTACATCACTACTCATATTTTAGAAGAGGAGTTTGGGAAAATGATTAGTTGGAGCTGGAATGGTTAGAGGGGATATCTGGACGGACCTTCAAAGTATGAGAGGAGTAGGACAGAGGAACATGGTTACCCACTGTATCATATAAGGGTGGGAGGTGGTGACAGGGTTTCATAGCATGTCCTAAAGAGGTGAATAGAAGAGGGAATAGGGATAAGATCTGGAAGAGCGACATGATTAGAAGTGAAATACAGTTAAGGATGAACAAAGAGGTATAATTGATTGTAAATATGTTTAGGGTGAAGGTAAAAGAAATAGAAGTGGGAAACAGATGATCTGTGGAGTGGATGGATAAAGGAATGTGGGGAGAGAAAGAGTGACAGATATGGCAGTCAGAAGTATATGGGAGTGATTATAGTGAGTGACAAAGTTGGGATGAGCCGTTGATAGCAGATGTGAGAGTGCATTAAGAATGAAGTACGGTAGTCATAAAATGTAGCTCAGGAAAGGGAGAGATTGCTGGTGGCACAGAAAAAGTGGTTAGTGATGACAGTGAAAATAAAAAATATCAAAAGGAAGTGGTTCTAGGGATAAGGATAACTGGTTGTGCTAAAAGGGATGAAATATGCTCGCTGTTTACATGAAAATGTATCACTAGGTTCACTATTAATTCTGGGTCAGAACAATTTGTCACTTGTTACATTGACCCTATTGACCTGCCAATGGTACCAATTTTTCACCCTTACCAAAGGCTCTATGTTTCAACTTAAGTATAGTAACCAAAGAGTTGAGCAGTGTTTCTTGTTATCTATTGCAGGAAATTCAAAGACCTTTTATACCTTTATAAACTGAGAAAAAATAGTACCTTCATTATTTCAGGTTAATCTTTTATTATTATGATTTCACTATTCTGTACACTACTAAGAACCTTTTATTCCTTCATATATATCTTTGTGTGTATATATATTGCTCCTCAATCTTGTCAGTCACATGTTGCTCTCTGGTTCCTCTCAATCACTCTTCTAAACTGACTAGTTATATAGCTCCTGTACAGAAGAAACTTGTTCTGCTTTGGCCCCTTCTCATGCTTTTATCCATCCTCTGCCCCTCATCTCCTAGCATGAATTTGGCTCCCCCTCCCCTGTTCATGGTCTTGCAAACTACATGATGGCCTCACTAATGGTGGTGGCATGAAAAATGCACTCTGTGCACACTAGAATGTGGTTAGCGTAAAGAAGGCATCCAACCATAGAAACCAGACCAAACACAGACAAAGGAGTGTGATTCAGTTCTTGAGCTCCTGTCAAACCATCCAACTCATGGCAGCATATAACATGAATGGTATACATAAATGCTAATTTTACACACACACACATAGAGCATCATGCAATCTGCTTTTCTGAGAAAGATAATCCTTTTGTTACAGATAATAGCTTCCTGATCTTTCTCTGGTCACTATACTCTCAGAGTACTCATTCCCATTGCTAATTAGATCGCTTAGTTAACAAAATCTATGAACTACAAAGTGGCAGAGCATGAGTTAGAATGTTTTGTTTGTATTCTCTGCATTCTGAGTTCAAATCCTGCCAAAGTCAACGTTTCTTTTCATCTGCTTGGTGTCGATAAAACAAAAAAAATACCAATCCAAGCCAGTGGATTTATGGAATTATTGGAGCTTCAGGCTGGATGCCTTGTGATATTTGTTCTGAGTTTAAATCCCACCATGTCCTTCTTGGGTGGTGGACCTAACCTGTTTCCTGTTTTAACACCACCACTTGGCATCTTGCATGACTTTAGTGGAGTCAATTCCATTGGAAGCATACAGGCCAGATTACCAATTTGAAGATACCTTCCTTCTTCCCACCAGTCTTTGAATCCCTATCATGAATTGTGGATACAGCCTTAGCTATTGACAAAAAATAAAAAGCCATTTGGGCATTAGATTGAATCTATTTTGCATGTGCTTGCTTCTTCTACTTGCTAAATTTGGAACCTACAATTTTTGCTTGCTTTCCATGATCCTGCTGTAACATTTGTGTTCAGAGTTCATACCTACTCCCTTTTCAACATATCAAACATGGCTGTTTCCCTAATGGGAGATCTTGTTTTTTTGAATTCATTTTGAGGCCACTTGATTTCAAGTTTTGTTTCCTATGTCTGGAGTTTTTTTCCCTAATGTAAACTACTGATTCAGCTATAAGAACTGATTAATCAGCATAAAGTTCTCATTTTGGCTTTGAGCTTTGTAATGAGCAGAAGTGGGGCCTAGGACTGAGATCTGATGCAACTTCCCTCCCCTCTTTACATGTACAGATCTCGCATGACATTCATCAACTCTTAAGCTTCCTCACTGATTACCAGATAACAGAAAATGAGTCTGTCAAAGTCCTTCTAAATAGCCAAATGCTTGGTAAAAGAAATTATTCTTGGCTAGATACTTCTCTAAGTATCTCATGAATAAGATGGAATTAGTAGTACTTCCTGATACATATCCCAACTACATATCTTTTTATTTCTATTAAATTGCTCTGTAATGCTTTCTATAACTTTATAACCCGGACTAATACTTTATCCTTCTAGAGTTTCTTTTTTTTTTTTAGTGCATTACCTTTGTCCTTGTAAAAGTTGATAAAAATGCTGTTTTGCCTGTCATTGGGTACAACAGTCTTGTACTACTTGATGTACTGTTTGACTTGTCCAGTTCTGCTCTTTCTTTACAATATTTCTGTAGAAGTGTTTTTCCATTGTTTGAATTAATTTTGATAATTAATTTAGTAAAAAAAAAAAGTATTTGGTTGGTCTTTTGGCTATAGTAGGAGGTGTGATATATTGGGATTGAACTTGGAGCCATGTGGTTGGGAAGCAAACTTCTTAACTCCACATCCATACCTACACTTAATCTATATGAGAGAAAGAGATAGTTGTATATGAAATTTATACTTATTTTATTAAAATCACAATTGGATTTTTACAATTACTTGTGCTAAGGTGGCATGCTGGCAGAATTGTTACTCCATCAGGTTAAATGCATAGCTGTATTTCGTTTGTCTTTATGTTCTGAGTTCAAATTCCGCCAAGGTCAACTTTGCTTTATATCCTTTTAGGGTCAATAAAATAAGGATCAGTTGAGCACTGAGGTTGATGTAATCAATTTAGCCCGTCTCCTAAATTGCTGGCCTTCTGCCAAAATTTGAAACCAAAAGAACCCCAGTAACAACACTGTTTCTTTAAGATTAACAGTTTTGTCATTATATCACTGACTTGCATCATGTAGACAATTTAGTCACGCAATTCAAAGTTTTTTCTTTTTTATGAGGTCGTATTCAGAATGAAAATTGTTGATTCATTTCGACAGAGTTTAGTCATGTTATAAACAGTTGCTTAAGGCGTGTCAGTAAAGTGCAACCACCACTGCCATGCTTTGCTTTTGCAGTTGTCACTGTCATTACAGCTACATGCAACTGAGATAACAGTTGCAAAATATTAGTGAGTCATTACAATCACTACTGATTCTGTGTGTGTGTGTGTTCCTGTGTCACTGCATGACACCTTGGGCAAGTGTTTTCTATCTATCCTTGAGCTGACCAATGCCTTGTGAGTGAATATGGTAGACAGAAGCTTAAAGAAGCCCATCATTTATGTGTATGTATGTGTCTTTTCTATTCCTTTTTCTCACTCTCCTAATGCTTTTCTTTTGTGGAGGACCAACATCTGAAATATTAAAACTCCCCTTTTTCAAGTTCTAAGCTAATACAGTATTTGTTAGACCTTGATTATTTTTATTGCTCACTACAGTGTGTGTGTGTGTATATAAATATGAGAGAGAGAGAGAGTGTGCAGGTGTTGATATAGTGTGTATCATGGCACTCCGTTGGTTATGACGACGAGGGTTCCACTTGATCCGATCAATGGAACAGCCTGCTTGTGAGATTAACATGCAAATGGCTGAGCACTCCACAGACACGTGTACCTTTAACGTAGTTCTCAGAGTGATTCAACGTGACAAGTGTGACAAGGCTGGCCCTTAGAAATACAGGTACCATAGAAACAGGAAGAAAGAGTGAAAGTTGTGGTGAAAGAGTACAGCAGGGTTCACCACCACCACCTGCCGAAGCCTCATGGTGTTTTAGGTGTTTTCGCTCATTAAACACAAGGCCTGGTCTGGGAATTGAAACCACGATCCTACGACCACAAGTCTACTGCCTTAACTACCCATCGCTTGACAACTGGTTTTGCTCTGTTTACATTCCCATTAATTGATTCAAGGAAAGAGAATGAGAGAATATGTATCAGACTTCAATCAATATTCAGATTGATTTGTTTGATTAAAACTTATGATGCCCTGGCATGGTTTGCAATCCAGTGACTGAAACAAATGAAGATAAAAATGTGTGTACATATGTGTGTGTGTATTTGGTATGTATGTATATAAATAAATGTGTAATTTATATCGCTGAATATCTAGATCAGTGCTTCTCAACTGAGGTCTGTATGACTCTTGGGGGAAATTCATATAAGATTTTGTTAAAAATTATGTGCAATAAATTGGTTATTCTTCTGCAATACACAGAAAACCCATGCCAGCATGGACTAACAATGTTAAATGATGATAATGATGAATAATCTCCTAATATAATAATAAGCATATAATAAGTCTTTTTATATATTTGTGTGTGTGTGTGTGTGTGTGTATTTGTTCAGAATCATATCAGATGCAGAGAAGAAGAGAAAATAGTGATTCAGTGAAGGAGAAGTAGTGAGAGTAATAACCCTAACTGAGAGGGAGTGAGAGAAAAGAAGGAGTGAAAGATTAACATGTGTGTGTATACAAGGGAAGTATGTGAATGTTTGTATGTGTGATTTATTTTGTACCTTATTTATATATAAAATACTACAATTAGCCATCATTATTGATGGTATGTAGTCAGCTAGTTCCTAATAGTATTTGATTATAAATGAAATAGGATTTTTAAAACATTGAATGGTTGTAAGTATCCACTTGAGTAAAATAGAAATCAAAGTGGTCCATAGGTAAAGAATAGTTGAAAACCACTGATTTAGATAGTAACTTTATATATTGAGAGTATAATGTAGGAAAGGTGGTTAAGCATATTTTTCTCAAAAAGTTTTTCTTATATGTATCCAATAGTAAAACAAAAGTGAATGTCATGAGTGGATTGATTTGTATATAAATTTATCATCAACACGAGCAGTATTAGTTCAGAATAACATCCTGTATACCTTACTTTATGTGGTGTGGTGGTCTTCTTGAGAAAGCATATCATATAAATGTATAGTGTTAAAAAGCACAGAAATATCAACTGCAGATAAAAAAAAATGTCTTGCAGTAGAATTGCTAGGTTCAGAATTTCTGCATATTTGCATGTCACCTGTAATTAGGTATCCACTGTTAACTGCATACTGAGACAAATTTTGCTTCTACCTGTATAGAAAAACAGTGATTAACGAATCACTAGTGTCGCAAATAGTTAGTAGGATGGTAACAAATTTATTATTGGTCACAGAAGTATTATTAGTACCAAATAGTAATCTGTATATCTTAACATGAATATACTGTAAGAAAGTCCCAACACTGCCATTTGTGACATCAGTGATTTGTTACCCACTGTTTCTCTATACCAGTAGAAGTAAAATTTGTCTGAGCATGTGGTTGATAGTGGATACATATTACTGATGACATGTAAATATTCAGAAATCCACAGAATCTAGCAATTCCACTGCCACTGCTGGACACTTTCACTTGCAACTTGTACCTCTGCTTTTTTTTAGCACTGTACATTTATATGAGATATTTTCTCAAGATGAATACTGCAGTGTTGTGGTTTTCTTACAGTATATTCACCTTTAGTAATATATACAAAATGCTATTCTTTACATGATTATTTGTACATTATTTGTATTTCATGCTTCTTATTTTTTGTGTCTCTTAGAAATTATATTCTTGTGCTGATTAAATGAAATCATTGTTACTATTAATCTTTTTATTATCGAAACTGTTATCAATATTAAGGGTGCAAAGTCTAGTTACCTAGTATAAGAGAGGCCATAAGAAAATCTGTGTCAGGGATGGCAATTTCAGAATGACACTGATGCCTATGAATGTTAACAGAATAAAGCAAAAAAAAATTTTGTTTTTGTTATTGGTGATGGGGGCTCGAACAGGTTAACAAATTCAACTATACAGTCACATACAGACAGGAAGGATTTAATACAAGATAGTACTGAGTTAGACATAGTGATTGAGGTGTCAAGCTATATTTTGGACAAGTATAGAGGTGAAGTTAAGATCATTTTTCATTAGTAATGTGAGTTATGTGCATAAAGAAGAGAAGTAAACTATTTGTGACATGTTGGCACCAGTCAGATTCTTTCTCCTGATTTTCCCAAAGAGTTTCATAAATGGTAACTGACAGTTGGCTTCAATGGTCTCAAGCATTTGAAGTGCAGGTGATTGTAATTCTACACTTAGCAACCTTTTCTTTTCCAATTTGTTAGTGTGTAAACTCATTCAATAGGCTGATTGAATTATAATAGCTGTTATTTCTAGCAAATTAAGGAACAGCATAAAGGATTCTTTGGGTGGCTTTTGTGAACATTACTTTGTGTGTGTGTGTGTGTGTGTGTGAGAGAGAAAACAATGTGTCTATCTATGTGTAGAGAAAAGAATGCTGGATTAATTTTGAAGATGATAATTCTCTTAAGATCCACATAATCCTGCAGATGTTGAAATAAACTTAAATTTCTGACAGTAGATATAGCCATTGTAGTAATAAAGTGGTAGTGTTGTGCTTATACACTTCCTTCTACTCAGTGGTGCTTAGAGAATTATTGTCTCTTTCAAAATGATGGTGTAGCAACTGAAAGTGCTGAGTGGATTAGCAGAATCGTTAGAGCATGATTTACAATGCCTTGTAATATTTTTTTCCGATTGTGATTGATTTAATCAGCTGATCCATTGTGTCCTTTTGCTTGTCAGAAATCATTACTAGTGATAACTAGTTCTAATAGTAGTGGTAGTCATCATCATCATCATCGTTTACTGTCTGCTTTCCATGCTGGCATGGGTTGGACTGTGCAACTGGGGTCTGGGAAGCCAGAAGGCTGCACCAGGCCCAGTCTGATCTGGCAATGTTTCTATGGCTGGATGCCCTTCCTAACGCCAACCACTCCAAGATTGTAGTGGGTGCTTTTTACGTCTCACTGGCACAGGTGCCAGACAAAGCTGCCAAACAGCCATGATCAGATAGTGCTTTTTACGTGCCACCGGCATGGAAGCCAGTCAGGGCGGCGCTGGCAATGGCCACGTTTGGAGTACAGCCATGTAGTAGTAATTTTAATTCTGTTTATGATGATGATAATAATGGTGGTAGCAGTTGTACCATTAGCCCTAACCCTTGATGCAGAATTAAAATTTATATATGAAATCCTGTCAACATCATATATTTGTGACAAATCTGTAATTTTGTTATTAATAAAACTTCCATAGGTATTCTAATGTTATTGGGATTCCTTTCGTGTAAATGCATGTTAAACCAACAGCCATCTTTCTCTCTCTCTTACACACACACACACAAGTGCATGTATATATATTCAAACATACAGCTAATATATTCCTACAGCATATGTAGTCAACTAGATAAATAAATAAATGAAAGCCTGTTAACCAGACCACCCTGAACCCATTGACAACTCTGATATGGCCTTTATGTGCTTATATGATAGGTTTTCGTGGCAGCACCTATGTTGCTCACAAAGTTCATGGCTTCAACGATGTATCCTTGGAACCAAGGGGCTGCCAGCATATTTTGCCAATGTAGTATTCAAAAATGCATTGGAACTGATATAAGAATTCTTTCCAAACATCTAGAAGATCCAAAACTATAACAGGTTACAGAAATAATACACATGCAGGGAGATTAACCAAAAGTATGCTCAATGGAATGAATAAGGGTAATAGGTAAAGCTCTACAATTATAGTAATTACAAGAATAAGGATTTAGATTAATCAAAATTCAAATCTTTCTTTCCTCCTCTTGTTTCTCACTCATATTTATAGCAGCACTGACAAAAACTGGCATGCTTCAAATAAAAATAATTTTCAATACAAAGTAAAGCCAGTATGAAAGCTCAACAGTAATCCCCTCCACACAGAAGCATGCCTGATCACACACATGACACCCGGTAAAATAGGAAAACGATGAGGGTGGGGTGGGGGAGAAATCGTTGCAGACTGGGAAACCAATAAAAGCTAAAGTAGTGTGACAAGAAACATGTCTAAAACTATTGGACGTTTTTAATAAAAGACCCTCCCAAAGTACAGAACACATGCAATATACAAATATATGCTTATTTATATAAAAAGATATATATATATATATATATATATATATATATATATATATATATATATATACATGCATACACACACACACACATTATATATATATATATATGTGTGTGTGTGTGTGGTATGCATATATATATATATATGTAAATGTAAAAAAATACAAACTGAGACAAGAACGCAAAGCATTTAGAAGACGATACAAAAAACACGGATGGGACATTCGAAGCCTTCAATCTTCAGTCAAGAACCGGATCATCCTCGCAATTTCGGCTGATTAATTTTGAGATATATAGATCGTTAGCCACTATACACATTTTTCGTCTCGTTTTTTCTGTGTCCCATTCTGTAGAAGAGCATAGGCTCAAAATGTAAAAGACTTTCTATTCCTGAACGTTATACTAATACATCTGTTTGTTTTGTACACCACCTGTCTTCGTCTTTTGTTTTTTTTGTAAACTCTCCCTATATATATATATATATATATATACACACACACACACATACGCATGCATGTTTATATTTTTGTGTATACACACACACATGTATATGTGTGTATTAGGGTCATGAATTTGCAGAGTTGTTAGAGCACAAGACAATATTTTGTGGTCGTCTCTGTGTTCAAATCTTGCCATGGTCAACTTTTTCATTCAGGAGTCCACAATGTACCTTTGCAGTGGACAGGTGGAACTTAGAAGAATCTCAGACAGTATCTCTTGTATATGTTTCAGCTCTTTGCATTCTGATTTCAAATCCTGCCAAGACCCACACGTCTGGTGTACTTAACCCATTGCCCAGTTTAACACTAACGTCTAACACCTTTATCTTTAGAAGGACCTGCTCTGTTTGTAAGCATTTAGGCTCAGTTTCTAGTTTCATGATGCCCTTTCCCCTCCTTTCCACCATCCTTAGATACCATGTGGAGTCAATAGTACCACCATCTGTCCACTTAAAAACCCCCCAAAATGTAGCATATTTAACATAAGTACTGAGATATATTCTTCAAGGTAATGTACTGTATTGCTGCAGTCCAGTAACTGAACCCAATAAAAGTATATGTATATAGGTAGGTGTTTGTGTGCCTATATATATATATATATATATATATATATATATATTTTGTTTTACGTCTGTTTTTCCATGCTGTTATGGGTTAGATTAATGAATATCATTGAGGCATTGTTTCACAGTTCGATGCTCTTCCCATTACTCACTCTTAATCTGTTTAAAGGTATTTTTTCTTGCAATCCGCTGTTTTAGAAAATCGAGTGGATGATTTGACACGGAATATTGACAAAAAGCACAATTTCCAGCTCAACACTTACCGTCGTGAATCACTGCATGCAAACATTTACACACACGATCGGCTCCTGTTTGTCTGAGTCACTCTCCAAGCATTTGTTGGCTCAGAGCTAGTGTAGCTTAAGTAAGGAGCTAAAAGGAAACACGTTGTTGGGAAGAGATCTAAAAACCATACAGCCGATACCCGTTTGTGTGTGTATTTCCACTCCTATTTTCCCATCTTAAACTTTCACTGAGCTTCAATCAAATGCATATTTACTGTGTATGTCGAATTGCCTTTTTTTATTTTTGACTTGTCTACACACACGCGCTTGTGTGTTCCATATATATTTTCAATTTCTCACCAACATAGAAAGAACCGATTTGGAGCCTAGAAAAATTTTATTGGGATTAAGACATTATGTATGGATATGCCTGTGCATTTTCACACTTATTTGGTCCTTCCTCTCTTGTTTTGTGAATCCTAGTTTCTCAAACTTTGGTACTGAGGCAGTAAGTCATGCAGTCTACAATTATTGGTAGAAATATAAAACTATAATGTCCGGTGGCATTACTGCAGTTTTCTCGATAGTCCAGTTGTATAGATATATTCATTGTCACATCTGTTGTTCAACTACTGTGCTTCTAGTTTCTTTCTACTGTCCGAGATCGTTATGTATAGTTAGGTTTACATTTTATTGATGTCTTGACAGACACATTCTATCAGTACTCTGGTTAGGTTCACCACACCATTGTACCTTCCTACATGACTCCTCAAGTTTATCCTTTTTGCAGGTTTCGTTAATTATATAATGATTTAGTTGCAACATCATAGTATATAGGTAGGTAATACGATTAGGATATTTTTGTGTGGGCGAGATCTTCAGTAGGTTTGCTGCATTTGGGTAGTTTATCTACACCCTGTTCCTTCTGCGAACCAGGTATTTTGTGATTATTTCTTTGTGTTGCAAAAGTATAGTTTTCAGAATGAGAGCCATCACGTAGTAATTGATGTTTGCTGTCAATTGGAAAAGATTTTTGAGAATAAAACTGTGCTTGATCCTTATACAACTTTTCTGAAGGACCTGTATAGTATAGTTGTGCAACTCACCTTGAACATTAGTCAGGAAATTTTTTGTGAGAAGTCCAAGTCGTATGATGTTTTGACCCTATCCATGCAGAGTTGGTCAACGGTCGGACCGATGTTGTCGAAGGGTTGTGATGTGACATTCAATGAATGTATGTACGTGTTAGAATGCATGCGCGTGATGTTTGTGTATACATATATGCGCGCGTAAAAATACTTACACACTTGTATATCATTCGCAGAAATATTACAGTTTATCAGCAATTATTTCTTTGTCTTGACACTCCACCCCACAATATTACACTATTTTTTTTTTGTCTTATATCAACAATGGGTTATCGTTAGCTTCAACCGCTAGATATATTAGCGAAAGGTTTATGAAGTCACCCTCTCAGCCACTGATTTGCGCTTCGGATTAGTGTAATCAATTGGTGAATATTATACCATCAAAATGTGATAGGGTAGAACCAGAGAGAGAAGTAGGTTGTTGGTGCAAACCACGTGACTTGGTCTATCTTATTTAAGACTCAAGAACTGTGTGTGTGTGTGTAATACTTTTATTGTGCGTATGTGCTTCAGTACAGTATAGATACTTTAATGAGAAAATTAACCAAACACCTTGACCTTCATTGATAAAGTAGAAGGAGCGAAAATGAAATGTATTTTACAGGAATCTCGTCACTTCAATTAATGTATAATTTAATTGCAATTACAAAATAAATACCCCAAACTTGTCTTTGATGCAAATAATGCCACCTACTCATTCTCCTCCTCATTTTAATTTACATATGAAACATTTAAGTTTGTTCTCGTCGAAATTTAGGGCTGTGTACGAAGAATTCAAATTGTATATTAGCGGACATTGAATATATTTTTATGTGTAAACTTGCAGCTTGTAAATTAGAAATAATCTAGTTCTTTATAAGCTTAGTAATACGGCGGCATTTTATAGGCCGGTCGTTTGATGTCGAACAAAATGAATTCCAAACTAATTAAGCTTTGTCATTTGTCTTTCTGGGGTCGATTGATATAAAATAAACTACCAGCCAAGTTTGGGATCAAATTACCGATAGTAGCTTTGGTCTTTGTTAGAAAATGATTTACAGTGTATAACAATATGAAATTAATCTCTCTCTCTTTCTACACACAACCTATGAATGTTTATTGGTGCATGCATCAGATTATCGAAGGGATATGGATGTGACATTCAAAGGTTGTGTACATATGTATCTATATATGCTTATGTGTATGTATACGTGCATCTGTGTCACATACTTGCGCATTCACAGTAGTAATATAACATGGTTAAGAGTAATCGATAGCGTAAAAGCTAATAATATAAATTGAAATTTTACGCCATCGTTACTCCGAGGTTTTGCGTATATTAATTTTTTAGATTTCATTTAAAGGTTTTATTTATACATCGTGTATTTGTAATGTAATTTCTTAGATTGCTGAACAGGATTTGTATTTGCAGTTTGTAAATACGGTTGGTGCCGACATTAATTAGTTCGTGTTTTTTTATGTGGTGAGAGAGAGAGAGAGAGAGTCTCGCTGTTTAGCAGGTTGGTTCACGTTTTCCCCTTTCGTCAGCTTCTTTTCAGTTAGCGAGCGCACTTTGTTCCATCACTCTCGATCTTTTGTGTATATGTGTGTGTGTATATATATATATATCTGTGTGTCTGTGTGTGAGAGAAGAAACGGCGAAGATTGCCGAAGAAACATTTATATTGCTGGTCTCACCAGAAAACAAGAACAGGTTGATTTATAATATTTACGGGTGCCTTCAGTTAGGGTTACTCTCGGATGAGAGTAACCATTTTAATCCCAGTGTATAAAGTAAGGTTGTCGGGTTAGTTTTATGTGGATCTTTCTTCCTTATTTGTTGCCGATTTCAAATAGATTATTAAAATCACACATAGCACGCACATTGCAGTCGAGACAGGAACTCTACACGAGGCTGTTTTAAGTATACCATACATTTTACATTCAGTGCGTGTATTTACGATGTAGTTTTCATTTTATTTCAATCATTTTCACTGTATGTGTTATGTTTGGTATATTTCGACTGGACTTGTTATATTTTGTTCGTAGCTGAATTAATTTTTCTGTGACGTTAATAAAACGAATGCCCAACATCCTGTAGTACTTTATTTATGTTGTATGTTTACTTATTGGTGAGGTTTACATTGAAGTGTATTTCATTCATTTATGATGTTTCCTTCACCACCCTTAACTACAAAACGTTTATGTAATACTAAACGGCAGTGAATCCAGCAATTTCCCATACATGAAAGACACTACCTAGACTGATAAATTCTGATATCTTTTTTTTTTTTAAAGATAAATTAATCCCAGTGTATAAAATAAGGTTGTCGGGTTAGTTTTATGTGGATCTTTCTTCCTTATTTGCTGCCGATTTCAAATAGATTATTAAAATCACACATAGCACGCACATTGCAGACGAGACAGGAACTCTACACGAGGCTGTTTTAAGTATGCCATACATTTTTGTAGTCGAAATGTTAAATATTTAAATGACGTGATTTGAGTAAATATATATAATTAAAGACCTATCCGTTATTAGCCATTTCTTCGGACATAGTGTATCTAGGATTACATTCTTTCGTGTCCTTCCTTGTTAAGAAGCTAGGGTATTTTGAGGAGGGAGATTTATCAGTTATTTTTGTAGCTAAGTTTCTGCGGCTCTGGTGTTGATATTGATATTAAAGTCTCTAAGTGATTTACTCTTAACTGATTAGTAGTAATTATAATATCCATAGTATTTATATTTCGCATCCTAATAAACTTTCGTTTCGTTTGTGTTTGTATCATTTTTATAACGACTATTTTGTAGTTGATAAAATTTAGATAATGCTAAATCTCTTCCAGAATTAGTGAAAAAATACACTTGTCAAGACATAAATTACAAAAACACAACTTTTCATTCTTTAAATTTTCAAAATTTACTTATGATTCTTTAGATTTTTTGTTGTTGTTGTTTTTGTTGTTACTTGTTCATCGAGTTATTTACAAAGTAACTTTTAATTCCTAAAAAATCGAGAACTCTTAACTGCAGAAGAAAATTAATAATTTCTCTTTTTGCGTTTTAATTTTTCTTCAAATGTTTTGGTATTAAATACTCAGAATGAGTCTTTTCTCTTAATATATTATTGTGTTCCACAATACAACACTGTTTTACTATCATAATTCCCTTTAAAAATTGTTCAGGGAAGTGAAAGGCCCTCCTCTCACTTATTCATTTCGCACTAAAGAAAGTGGATTTTGTGTGAATTATGGGGAAAAAATTGTGTGGTATAGATAGAAGTGAAACTAACAAATTTTAAATATTTAAATGTAAATACCAAAAACTGATAAATATTTTCCAAGTGAGAGACTTCATAAATAAAAATTCAATCAAATATTTTAATTTAGATACAAATGAACCAATGTTAGTTCAATACTTCAGGTACTCGATTGTTAGACATTCTTTGATTTCCTTCTATTTCTGTTTTTCTGTAGTCTTAAATGATATCTATTTTCCTTTTTTGTAGTCGAAACATCCCAGCTTGGTACTATGCAGAGGGACAATGATGTCAGCAATGCCTTGAAGAAAACAGTTGCAAATGTATCGGGCCTGGCATCCCAGCAGCAGCAGCAGCAAAACTCTTCTGCTGGGTTCAAGCAGAGTGTTTTACAGCATTATGTGCTTACACCACATGAAGCTGAGCCAGATAGGCAGGCAATTGGTGAGTAAACTCTACACTTTCAGTATAGATATAGCATGGTAAGAAAGGTTACAGCTAAAATATTAGATATAATGGGAGTTGTCATCTATGGCTCAGTGATTAAGGCAGCAGACTCGCGGTTTCAATTCCCAGACCAGGCGTTGTGTTTATTGAGCGAAAACGCCTAAAGCTCCATGAGGCTCTGGCAGCGAGTTGTGGCAAACCCTGCTGTACTCTTTCACCACAACTTTCTCTCTTTCTTCCTGTTTCTGTTGTACCTGTATTTCTAAGGGCCAACCTTGTCACACTGTGTCATGCTGAATCTCCCCAAGAACTGCGTTAAGGGTACACGTATTTGTGGAGTGCTCAGCCACTTGCACGTTAATTTCACGAGCAGGCTGTTCTGTTGATTGAATCAACTGGAACCTTCGTTGTCATGATATATAGGTAGGTGAGATCATATGAAATAAGGAAAAAGGGGTGTTATTAGAATAGGGAGTTAGTGTTAAAACAAATGTATGTTTATGCAAGTACTACATAGGGACTTATATAAACCAGGACTGTTAAAATCAATACACATGGTTCAAATCCTCAAAATGTAATGAACATGGATAGGAAATTTTTAATCATACTTGGTCAGTTTTCCTGAAAGTGATTAAGATTGATTTGGGTTATAAATTCAAGCATTCATTAATTTCTTAGATTTTTGATTACTTGAAATATCCATATTGATGTAATAATATATTTGAATAAATAAAATGGGTTTATTTTTTACATTAATTTTAATAAATGAATCTAAATTTGTTTTCTGTCCTTGTTTCTGTGTTTTGCTAATGGATTTATATTTTTGTTTCAGAAATGTTTTCTCCTGTTTCAATACAAAGATCACCACAGCCCCAGACTCCACTCCAAGCAGCTGCAGCAGCAACAGTTGTAGTTACACAGCCCAGTACACTTGCTAGTCATTCAACTTTGTCAATACAGGATGCAAATGCAATCCAGCAGGTGCTTTCAATTGCATCTTCAGCTGCTCGTTTACAAACGCAAGCACAACCAAATATGTCTGGAACTATTCATCACCATGGGCAGCAATGTCAGTTGAGTGTATCTGGGAGTGGTATACCACCACTTTCTGTTAATGTAGCTAACCATCAACAACCTCAGCCTGTGTTTGGAATGAGTTTACCAACTCATCGATTCACTCAAAGGCTGCCATGTGGCACAAGTTCGGGAGCAAATGTCGCTGTAACAACAGATGCTAGTGTAACCTCAATTACTTGCTCATCTCTAGACTCTTCACAAGTGCTCACTTCAAGTGCTGGCAACTTCTCACTTAGTACGTCGGCATCAACATCTACAACAGTTGCACCACCTAGAAAACGGATTAAACTGGAAGAGAAGCCTCCTAGTACACCGGAAATAGCTGCATATAGGAAAAAAATTATAAGCCATAAACTTAAAGAAATGGCTGAATTAAAAGAAAACTATTCTGAACATTGGACAGAATGTTATTTTTTAAATGGTAGTGGGAATATTATGGATTTCCACCATTGGAAGAAACGTCCTCCATTACAACTTGTTCAGTTTTTAAAAGCAAAATCTTTGGACAGTGATGATGAAGATGAAACATTGGAATTGGACTCCTCAGTAAGATATGATTTTCCTTTCATTTCTAGAAAAATACACCAAATATTTGCAGTTTTAGTATATGGCTATTATATTGTTTTAAACATTTTATCCACAATAATTTGAAATGGCCATTTCAGCCTCAAATATTTTGTCTTTTATGTTAAAACTGGCCAGATTTGGCCTCTGTAGGTGTACTACCCTACAATGTCATTCTAAAAATAAATAACCATATCAAAATCTCATAGCTTCAAGATTATATATGGTTCATTCAAATCAATGTAAATAAGCTTTACATTTGACTGTAATCTTAACACTAAAGAGTCCATACATTTTATCCTAGTTATACAAAGATAAAATATATTTCCCATTATTTCATTTTGTGTGCTGAAACTGGGCACACAGCCTGTTTCACGTTTGCGTTTTATCTGTCTTAGTAATATTGTAATCGGTTTGGGATGTCCAGACATTATCTAGTAAGATCATCATGAATTTTACGTAACTCCTGAAATGTTTTATACCAAAAATTTAAGACCAAAATGTCATTGGGTTTCCATAATCTGCTTTTAGATTAACTTTAGATTATAACTTTACATTGTAAGAAACGGTGTAAATATGAACTTTCATGATTAGCCTAGGACTACAAGGAATGTCTGAAAGCACAAGAAACTGGCTTACTGTTTTCCCCTGGTTTATCTTACACCTTTAGATGTATCTGATAAGTTAGATTTGTTACTTAACAATTTGTTACTTATCAATGAACACCTCAATTTAATTTGCCAGGTTCAAAATACAGAATTGTTATCAAACCAAGTATTAGATAATTTAATCAGATATGATATCATCATTAAATGATGGTGATGACACTAACGACTATTGTTGGGTTTACTTCATTTCATTTAATGTTTAGCATGTAAAAGAAAGCGATAGTGGTGGTCATCGTAATTTCCTAAATCCTGATTTTTTTTTTTGTTTAGGATGCTAACACAGTCATTACCACAGAAGTGTTATTTCTGCAAGATAACATACAGTTTACAAATTTCAACTCTAAGGCAGTTCACTAGCTTATCACCCCCACCCCACCCTCATTTATATGTCAACTACTGATTCTTGTACATTTAGCTTTTTTTTTTTGTGTGTGCACGTGGTAGTTAGAAAATCTCACAATATTGTTCACTGAAATTTGTATCTTTTTGTATTTTCATTATCAACACACACATTCTATATTCAACTCAAAGATTCACGTTTATACTTCGAGAGCTGCATTTAGAAAGGCAATGCATAATTAATCTGGCCATCCACCTGTTTACAACTTGCTGTTGGGATAAAGATGAAGCTTAATGCTGTTATTTGTCTTTTGTGAATTAGTTTTGTTTCATTCATTTTCTTTTTTTATTGTTTTAATGGGACTTTTTAGATATTTTGATACCTCATCATAACTGTTAATATTACCGTACACTTTCATTTTCATACTGGCATGGTTTGTATGGGTTATCACAGTCTAAATCGATTCTTATTTAGAGTTACTTCCCTTCTTGGTATGGTTGGTGACCACACATCATTTGCATATTTTGGTGTGGTTTCCCTTCTTAACACCAGCCACTTAACATTTGTGAGTGCATTTTATTGTGCTGCCAGTACCAAAGAAACTTGTGTTATTTACACAATGAAACTAAAATGACTACAAAATATATTTGGTTCACTTATTTTACTACAAGTATTTGTGTGGTTGCTTTGTGCTCTGCAAGACAGAATTCTTATTGTGTAATGGTGTCTCCATTCATTCATAGCAATGTGACTAGGAAGAGAGGCATGTTGACTATGTCTGAAGGGAGAAAATACAAAGGGTTTGAAGAGAGGTGGTGCTTGAGGTGATGGTGTAGAAGAGAAGGAAGAATTGGGAACGACAGTGTTGGAGGAGTAACAACAGAAGGCAGATTGTAATGTGACAGTAATGGTAGCTGTATGTTTCAGAGGTGGGGGTGAAGTGTTGAAGAAATGATCTGTGGCCAGAGAGTGGCAGTTGGCAGTATAGAAGAGGGAGTAATGTTAGCTGGTAAGGGAGTATATGGATTTCAATAAAAGAGTGACCTGAAGCGGGGTGGGGGGAGAGGCTGATAGGATGATGTATGAGAGGAGGAGACCCTAGCAATGGCTATACATTAGTTTTTAAGTGAGAGAGAGAGAGACATGAGGGGCTGTCATAAAAATGGTCATTGTTGAGGGTGTCATGGGATGGTATTGTGCAGTGACTAGGAGAGAGAGAGAGAGGTGATAAAAGATGATAGGGTATTGAATCACCAAGAAAGGTGGCAAATAGACTTAGCAAGAACGAAATGGAAGGAGGGTACAGATATAGATGTAAGTCTTCCTTGGTTTGCTTCTTTGGCAAGTTCCATTCATTTTCAACACTTGGTGCTTCTTTTATGTGCCTGATATCATCCAAACACATCGCATATCTGCACCATTGTAGTCTTCTCTCTTGCATACTACATCTATTATCTTATATCGAGATCTCTCATTTCATTTGCACCCATTAACATTCCAACAAAGCACGCTTGCTTCTTTTTCTTTCTAGTCTTTGAAAATTCTTTGTATTGAAGGCTTTGTTTTACTACAATGCATATTGCGCTTCAAGCATAAGCATTATACAATATCATGTTCATTCTGAAGGAGAAGGCTTTAGTTGCCAATAAAGATAATATCACCCTTAACTTTTCCAACCTCTTCTTACTTTTGGATAATGTGCTTTTAAGAGAACCCATTCCAACTACTAATTAGGCCACCTAGGTAATATACACTATCAACTAATTCAAAGGAGCTTCTCAAGCATTTGAGAGAATCTATTTCTCAAATGTTCTTAGTTCTTATTGCCCCTTATTCATCTGTTGCATGTGAATTCTGCCTTTTTTACTGGTTTGCCCTCTGATCCAACTACACTTGATGTGTGTCCATAGTTTACACTGGGTACATTCTATGGAATTTCTATGTCCTTTTCTGTATACTAGGCTCAGCCATTTCATTGATGGTATTAAGGTCTTGTCTTCTCTCCAACTTATTAATACTTAGACTTTTTTTAATCTTTCAATACCAGGTTTTGCTTTCACATCTGAAATTTCTCCAAATATTATACAGCTTCTACTATGAAAACCAGATTGTCGGCACAGGTATTCCCATGGCTAGCTAAGTTTAAACTTATTTGCTGAGAACTGAACTGGCTTATTAGTCATTGCTGACTTTTTGATTCTCACCTTGCTGACTGCACATCCATACACGACTTGTACAACCTCACAATCCTTAGTGTCAAATTTCAGAGGGATGAACCTTCTTAGTTTCCTTAGTGATCACTATTTTACATACATGGAACTCTAGCATTAACAATTTAATGCTTGTAAAGTTCTTCATCTTTGGATAGATTTCTAGTCTTAGTACATCTACTAAAGTTCAAACTATGGCTTTGTGATTTTATTAGGCCATAGTTTATTATTATAATTATGGCCTTGTGATTTGTTGATTTGTTTGATGAACATTTAATCCCAGATGTTCTTTATGCTTCATTTTAGTTTGATTTTCAAATGGAAGCTAGTTTATAATAATTGCAAACAAGGCATAAGTTTTGAAGTGTTAACTGCTACCTTTCCGTTATCTAGCCCTCTCTCACAGGTGTATTGTTCAATGCCTTACTTTTATGTGTGTATCTGTCTGATGGCTGTCCTCTCTTGACCAAAGAAGCCCACCACTAAGAACACTGTGTATTCCGACAGAATTATACTTTATCTTTCGCTGGTGACTGATGAGTCCAGCTCTTGATTGACATGCATGTCTGCAGATACTGCTGATAAAACATCTCCCATTCACTGCACTGGCAGTGTGTTTTTGAGTCCCTCACTTCAGTTAATGCACAATGCGCATTTCTTCAAAAACATCCTCTCTTTACTTTATTCATTTTCTCCATTGGTAGCAGTGATAATTTTTTTCTTCCCCAATTGATCTCCCATATTTCACCTGTCTCCAATGAGGACTTTACACAATCCTTGTAAGTCTTGGTTTTTGCTGGAGGCACTTTCTACAAACAACTTCATTATATAGCACCTATAGGAATCCTGGTCATTCATCTGAACAAGGTGCCCAGCCCATTGTAATCAATGCTTGTGTGCCATTATCTCAATGCTCAGGATGTGCTATCTGAAAATTTACTGCATATTTAGTTGTAAATCTTGATTGTATTTTAGTATTTCCACTCCACTTCATCTCAAGTAATCATGTAATTAAATAGTTTCAGCAATTTATATATAAGTGGGTAAGTGTCTTTTACTATAGCCCCGGGCTGACCAAAGCCTTGTGAGTGGATTTGGTAGACGGAAACTGAAAGAAGCCCGTCGTATATATGTATATATATATATGCGTATGTGTGTCTGTCCCCCTAACATCGCTTGACAACCGATGCTGGTGTGTTTACGTTCCCGTTACTTAGCTGTTCGGCAAAAGAGACCGATAGAATAAGTACTGGGCTTATGAAAGAATAAGTCCCGGGGTCGATTTGCTCGATTAAAGGCGGTGCTCCAGCATGGCCACAGTCAAATGACTGGAACAAGGAAAAGAGAATCGAGGTAGGAAGAAAGTGGGCTTCAAGCAATCTGTTGAATAAAAAAAAAAAAAAAAAAAAAAAAGCTTTCAGGAGCAATAGTGATTTATTGGAGTGGAAGGTTGTGGATTTTTTCTGCATGAAAGTATAAGCTGAAAATTTTTTATATTTCATGGTAGGCAGCCAGGGTTGCCAGGTGTGCAAATAAAAATACAAGAGTTAAGGAATGGAGTAGATAAATTTTTATCTACTCCATTCCTTAACTGTGTATATATTTCACATCTTCCATTCTTATCGTACAAAGTCAATAGTGAGTGTTAAAACTTGATAATTCTCACATTTCACAAAAACTAGCTCATGGAATACTCTTAAAATAGTTTAAGTTATATTGGCTTTTGAATTTGACTGCCATCCTTAATATCTTGACAATTTACTTTAAATTCCAAAGAGAAATAAAGAAAAAAAAAAGATCAGTCATTCAGATTCTGATGTTTGCACTAGTATGCTGATAATTTTTATTTGATTTTCTTTGTATGTAAACTTTTATTCAAACACTTAATTAAACCACAATTCATTTCTTAATATTTTTTTTTTTCTATTTGTATTTAAGTTTTTGTCCACTGAATAATTTACTACTAATTACACTTGACTATTTTGTAATTTTAAGATATTTTTGTAAGGGTATTTTGACAAACTCCGATTTTTAACCTCTTTTTTTAAAAACACTATTCTTGCATCAGCTAATTTCTTTAGGTATTGTTTTCGATTTTGGGATTAAAGAACATTTTTCTTACGTAATCATTTCATTGTTTGCTACATATAGAATTTATTTTCACAAGTGATTATTTTTACCGAAACATAGCTCCTCAGATCTTTAACACTTTAGCATTCAAGTTTCTTTGCCAAATGTAATGCTTATTTATTCACATTGTTTTGAATTAACCATGCATTATTTTGTTGTTTCAAGATTTCAATGGTGTGGTTGCATATTTTTAGGGTGAGTGGGAGAGGTTGAATCTAGTCAGTTTTAACATAAAACATGGAATATTTGGTCTGGATATGGCCAGATTAAATGCTAAAAAAAAAAAAGTGTTATATTAGATAAGCATATAACCATTTCTACACAATTATGATTCTGCTTTTTTTTTATTGTTATTGATTGATAATAATTTCTGGTATATGGTGACTGTTACTTCACTGAATCTTTGAAGTTAGAGTAGGTTTAATGATGTATTTTATATTATTTTAAAACAGGTATTGGTGTTTGGTGTCAAATGCTCATGATTATATGATTATTAAAGTTTAAACATTATTAGAAATATTTTGTCATATTAACTTTTTTTATTGATAACATTTTTGGAAAAGACCATTCAATCTTGACACAACAGTAGGAAATCTGTAAAAAAATTGGTCGGGTATTTTGTAGAAAATATAACACTTCTAAGAAAATATCTGCTTTAGTATGAGGGAATGAGTTGGGATTAAAGTAAAGAACTGCCCCATTCTTTGTATGTATTGAATCTATATATAAAAAAGACAGTAATGTGAATATTTAAACATCAAAATATTTCTGAGTAAATTACTTTAAAACTTTTGCTGAATTAGTTATTTTTTTGAGATATAAATCATATTTGGACATGTCCAAGAAGTTCATTTATTAAGATTTTTCATTTGTTTTCATAATTGAAGTATCTATAATTCATTGGTTGTTTTGAAGCTATCACTTTTTAATTACAAAATTCATATCATTTGTGATAATGTATTTAAAAGAAAACAATCACTTTTTTGATTTTCATTTGCAGCCAATGAAGAACACTGGAAATGTCGGGAGTGTTTTGTCAGCCCAAAATTTGGCAACAAGTACACCAACAACTCTTACACCCACATTGGCAGCATTAACACAGCAAGGTATTGCAGTATTTCAACTTGCACCATCTCCTCTCACACTTAATCCTGGTAGTTTGGAGTGGTTACAAGAGTTTCAGAGACAAATATCTTCACAACAGCTACAACAACAACAACAACAGCATCATCATCATCATCAACAGGGTATCACCACATTTCCTACTGAAGACATTCAATGTGGCTAGCACAGCATTGTCCTCTGTTCAGTATGCTTAAGAATGGCTTTTTCAGTGAGAATAACCATTCCTATGTTGTCTGCATGCTTTGTAGTATATATCAACATTCATTTTCTCTATCATTCTGGAAAGCTCCTGGTGAAATTGTTTCCAGGATTGATGTCTTTGGTGTTATATATGGTTTTGTGGTTGATTATAAAAAAAATTTTGGGTTTTATTTTCACAATATACATATTAGGAAAATTTTAAAAATATTCTTGATTCAATGTAAATTAGCAGTTAGAGACGTAGATATAATTTTAAGCTCAGTCTGTTGTTGCGATTAATTATGATCACTTATTATTAAGTAGAATTTTATTTTAATGTTACAAGTAAACTTAGCTTTTCATTTCTGCTTTGAATGTTTGATTTTTCAATTATCTAATTTTCATTATTTTTAGTTCTGTATTTTAAGTTAAATTCCGTAAAGCACTAAATTTTAAAGATTATTTAATTTTAGTAAAGTTAAGATTTGAAAGTCATATTTAGTAAAATAGTTTCATAGGAAAGAATATAGAACTTAGTTTATTTCGGATTTTCAGAATTTATTAAAATAGATATTGTTTGCTTTTCATATATAAATTTTGCTTCCACAGCATGCTATTATATCCATATACTTGTTTGAATGTTAAAGTGAAGTGTTTTATTGAATGTGTCATCAATAAGAATGGTTTTATTTCGATTTAAATTTTATTAGCTTTGATATTTATATTTAATTTTTGCTGGATTCATGTATGTCCATTAGTGAATATGTGTTTTTGTATGTGCCTGTATGTATGATGAGTGTGTGCGTGTGTGTGTTTATACAGACATGCACAAATATTGAAAGGTAAGTATGAAGTTTTATTCCGTTGCTAAAGATTAAAATCACATTTGTGATGATTTAAGTTAAAATGTTCATTATTTACTGTAACTAAGAAAATTTAAAACCCCAGCAAAATTTTTGGTTAATTTTAATTCATGATTGTTTAACTTTTATTCTTGCTCAACCGTTTTGATGACAATCCTTTGTGAACTCTAGTAACAATTAATCTTTAAACTAGTAACTACTGTAATGGTTTGGAATAGCAAATTTAAACTGAAAATGTGTAAAATAGGTATCTGAATAACTTATCGTATGCTGCATGTATATTTTATCTTCACCCAGTATTTGTATATTTAAATAAATTATCTTTGGAAAATTTAGGTTTGCCTGTAATTAGTGCTGCTCCAATTAGCAGTCCAGCTAGTGCTAGCTCTTGTGTCCCCACGGCAACAGCTACAAGTACTGTCACTACTACTACAGTTATAACAGTTTCCACGACACCCACACCAACAGATAGTAGTACATCTGGATCTATTTCAACATCTACAGTTGTCTCTCAGACATTACCTCTGCATTTATCAACGATTACCACATCATCAACGAAAACGACAGATGTAAAACCTTCTGTTGCACAGTCATCTCAAATTATCAAGAATGCTCTTTTATCTCCTGTGTAAGATACAATTTTTATTAATACTATTTACATTTTCACCTTGAATTTTAAACA
This sequence comes from Octopus sinensis, assembly GCF_006345805.1. Taxonomy (NCBI): domain Eukaryota; kingdom Metazoa; phylum Mollusca; class Cephalopoda; order Octopoda; family Octopodidae; genus Octopus; species Octopus sinensis. The sequence goes on along the minus strand of NC_043016.1, from coordinate 6,207,786 downwards.
GTTTCCTATAATATACACCATGTTTAATTTTGGGTTTTCTGTTGTTTCATTTAGTGGGACCCAATCAATGGTGCGGACACCGAAGTCTCCAACGTCTCCAGCACATCGTTTGAATACTCGACAGCAAGCTATTTCAGCAGTATATGACAGTGCTATTGGTTCACAAGAAGCTATTGTTGAGAGGGCCAAACAAGAAGCTCAAGTGATGCACAGGGTAGCTGAACTCAGGAAAGATGGTCTTTGGTCAGCACGGCGCCTGCCTAAAGTACAGGAACCAATCAGGAATAAAGCCCATTGGGATTATCTACTGGAAGAAATGCAGTGGCTAGCAGCTGATTTTGCTCAGGAAAGAAAGTGGAAAAAGGCTGCAGCTAGAAAGGTGAATTTAAAATGAAAGTGTATTAGTAACACACATGTGTGCTTGCATAAAGTTGTGGGTTCAATCCCACTAAGTGGTATCTTGTGAAAAGGCTTTTCTACTGTATCTCTGGGTTGAGCTTTACCTTCTGAGTAAATTGGAATAGGTGGAACCCCCTTATATGGTGGGTTGGTTGAATGGCAGAAATTTTCTTTGTATTTTAGTTATATTCTGAGATGAAATCTCATGTTGAGCAACTTTGCCATTAAATGGCGATACATGTATGTATGTACAGGTGTGGCTGATCATTTAAGGTCTGTTTGCAGACAATGAGTTCCTGGATTCAGTTCTATTGTAGGGACTGTACCTGTACTCAAAGAAAGGCCAACTTTTCCACATACAATGTGACATTTAATTCACCTGAAGATTGTTGCAAAAACCTGTAAGAACACTCAGCCACTTACATTAAAATACTGTAAGAAGATTATACATTCTTTTGAACAAACAGGAGTATTCATTATTGAAAACATATACATACAGTTGGTATGTGCACGTGTATACATTGACGATTGAAGTAATTTTTCTGTTGAGCTCTAAGCACTGAAGTATTAGTATTCTAATATACAGGGTGTCCACAAAGTCTGGGTACATGGAGTAAATAAAATCGTAACATAAACAATTTAATATAAGAAATATAATTTCTTAAAGTATGTGTTAATCCCCATGTACCCAGACTTTGTGGACACCCTGTATAATTGGTTAAAAAACCTGATTGGTTTAGAATAGGATATTTTGTTATTTTTAAATAATGTTATACCAAACATTTTTGACAGTTCTTTTTACCTCACTATTTTGATGCCAACTTGAATCAAAAACAAGTTCTCCAGTTCTGTGATAACCAGCTTTCCATTTTAAAAGTGACCTAAATTTTAAAACCTTCCATCAAACATTCATGTTAATATTGTTCCAAACACTAGATTAATTAATTGACAAAGTTATTTTAATAATTTCTTAATTGTTCTTCAAATTAATTGAAAGGAAGCCACTGTATTTCAACAGAAATATGGTAACAAAGAGTTAACATATTTGAATCAATGTAGAATCTGGAGAGGAATACACATGGTCTTAGCTAATCTGAAAGTTTGATATTAGTAATTTGCTTGCTTCTAAAGTGCTGAAACTAAATTTATTTGATACTGATTAGAACATTGTATTTTAATAGAGGTTTTGAAATTTATTTTTTAGCTATCCCGTATGGTTGCTAAATATCACCAAGAACAAGATCAAAAAGAACAGAAAGCTGTGAAAGAGGAAGCCCAAAAATTGAAAAGAATAGCTGGTCAAGTGGCAAAACAAGTGAAAGAATTTTGGGCGAACATCGAAAAGGTTGTTTATACGATCAAATATTTGTTGCATACTTTTAGTTCATTTTTTTCATATTATACCATATTTTTTTACCAATTTTCTAGGGTTGAGCAATTTATCCTGTAAATTGTCAAAAACAACAATTTATAGTTTTCCAGGTATTTATATTTAACCCTTTAGCATTTAAACCAGTTGTATATTGCCAAAATATTCAACTTGTTTTTTATTCAGACCAGCCAGACCTGGTCTTTCACACATACTCTACATCAATCTGATACTGAACAATCACATTATTGAAATCTTAAAGTTATGAGATAATGCATGATTAATTCAAAACAGCATGGCTAAATAAGCTTTACACTTGATAGAATAATCTGAAAGCTAAAGGGTTAAATGTCTGTATCTGCTTTTAGTTTGGTAAATTTTCTTAGTTTGATCTCCAAAGTTAATGCTTTCTTAGCAAATTAACAAGAACAAAATACCAATCAATGTAATCTGAATTGATAAATCTTTGCAATATTAATTATATTATGGTATGTATGTTACTTTAGATGGTACATATTGACACCGTATGCTTGTGAAGACAGCAACTACATATCAACACACACTTAAAGCCTTCTAGTCTTTAATACTTTTTTACCTGTTGATTTGAAGTTGACTGTTTAATGTAGTCAGTATGAAACTGAAGTTTATAATTTTATACCAGTGAACACTTAACTTTTGCTATTAGTGTTTTGAGTGCACACATTTAAAAGGAAAAATATACTCGTTGAATTTTAAACTTATTTTGCACTCTATTAAGATGGATTTATGCATGAATTAGCAAATTTAAATTTTTGTTTTTTTTATGTCCAAATCTCATTGTTTTTCATCTTATGTGATACCAATAAAATACTAAGTAATATTTAAAGGTAAGGAATTAACCAAATTGTGAGAGCATTAGACAACTACATTGCTGTCTTTGTTATGGCTTTATATGTTCAGAGTTCAAATCCTGCCAAAGTTAAAATTGTATCTTGATCATTCTTTCTGATTTGAAGAAGACTATTTTAAGAATCTTCTGGATGTAGAATGAAGTTACTTTTTGCTTTTATCCAGGATGTTGGCACATAAAAACATATTTCCTTCCGATTTTGCATCAAAACTGTGAACACAATTCATTTAATCAATTTAATTTGGTAAATATTTTCAGGTTGTTCAGTACAAGCAGCAAACTAGGCTTGAAGAGAAAAGACGAAAAGCTTTAGATATACACCTGAATTTCATAGTTGACCAAACAGAAAAATATTCTTCATGGTTAACAGAAAGTCTGGCTAAATCTGATTTGGGAAAAGGTGTTTCATCCTCTGTTGTTGGGTCCATAACAAGTACTCCCGAACATTCCAACGCCAGTGGAGATGGTAATGCACGAATTTTCTTAATTTTAGAGATATAATTTTGTTTCTCCGTTTTATTATGGTTATTTAATTAATAATTATTATTTAAAGCAATTAAAGAGTCGCTTAAATGGAATTGCTTCTAAATTAACTGTCTTCCTCCCCTTTTTTTTTAAAGTTCAAATCTCGTTTTTCATCATATGTGGTACCAGTAAAACACTTAGTAGTAATATTTAAAGGTAATGAATTAACCAAATTGTGAGAGCATTAGACAAGTACATTGTTTCTTTGTTATGGCTTTATATGTTCAGAGTTCAAATTCTGCCAAAGTTAATTTTGCATTTCATTCTAGGTGGGATGGGGTCTCTGTGATGTATAGTAGCGGTTCAGAATAGTAGATAAGAAGAATTATTAGAGTATTAGACCAAATATTTCGTGTTAATTGTTTTAGCTCTATACGCTCTGAATAACCTCATAGGTGTAGAAAGCTTGTTGAAAATTAGTTGAAAAATGGTGTTTCGTGAAAATGAACACACTTTGGATAGCAACGGGAAACTAACTCGTGATGAATGCCTAAGAAATAGTGTGTAGGTTGTAGTGGAGGGAAGCAGTGATGCTTGTCTTATAATTTGTTATTTTTGTAAAGTAAGAGAATCAAAAATTATAGCATTCAAAATATGTAACCCTAAACTTCATGTTATGAACTGAATGTAAAAAGAATATTTTTTTATATTTTGTTTTAAGATGACTTTGAACCTGATCAGAGTGAAACAGATGATGAAGAAACTATTGACAAAGAAGAAAGAGAAACTGGGAATAATGAGGTACATTACTTTTGGTTCCTTATCCCCACAAACTTCTACTCACTTTGTACCTTGAGGATCTACCTAGAAACCTTTTCACCACTTTTTAGCTCTTTCTAGATCTACCTGGCTACTTCTACCCTTGTTTTGTAATACTAGAAGTCTGCTCTGTTCTAACCCCTTTTTTCATACTTTAACTTCTCTTGTCTTTTTCATGATATGTAGTCTTGCAAGTTGCATGGTCACCTTTAGTTTGCTAGTACCATGTAAAAAAGTATTCAGTGTATACTGTAAAGTGGTTGGTATTAGGAAGAGCATCCAATCATACAAAGCACTGGAGCATGATGCAGTTCTAGCAACTGCCCGATCACCCATGCCACCTTCGAACGTAGACATTAAATGGTGATCATTACTAAATGTATTCATTTAACTTGTAAATATATACAAGAACAACTATATTTTAATCTGAAGAAAGTGTTACATATAGTTTGAGCTTTTATTTTGATCATAGCAATAACTTAAGACTGCTTATAGTAGAAAACACCCATGAACGTAAATCCACATGGTTTCAAGTTATTTCTTTATGTGGCTAGAAGTAGATCATCAGCCTGAGGCAGGCACGTTTTAGTTGGAAGTAATGCTTTTTAGTTTGTACTAAATTTTGCTCTGGTTTCTACCCTTTGTAAACACCACAAGAGAATGATGTAGACAAGTTGCACACTAGTTGTTGTCTAATTTTACATTAACCCTGATTGAGCAGACCTAGCATGAAAGAAGTCATCTTGTTATATATAATAAATAAATATTATATAATATAATTCGAGACAAAACCACTATTTTGCAAAACAAACAAGGAAAGACTTAATCAATACATAAACATTTTTAATATAAAGAAATAAACCGCCACTACAATCGTTTCATGTCTTCAATGACATTCGTCAGGTGGATTTCACTTCATAAATTAAAACAGATTAGGAGATCGAAAATCCACCTGACGAATGTCATTGAAGACATGAAACGATTGTAGTGGCAGTTTATTTCTTTATATTAAAAAAAAAATTTTTATGTATTGATTAAGTCTTTCCTTGTTTGTTTTGCAAAATAGTGGTTTTGTCTCGAATTATATTATATAATATTTTACTATAAAATTGGATTTAATCCTAAATCTGATTTTTCCCTGTAAATTTGGATTTATTCCCTAATATTTATTATAATAAATAAATATATATATATATATATATATATATATATATATATATATATATATACACATACACACACACACACACAAAATATTGAATGTTAGGAAGGACATTCTGACATACAACACCTAACCATTGAGAAGTAACTCAGATCATGATGAGCCATCCAACCATGCCGGCATAGAAAGCAGCTATAAAAATGGTGATTCAGCCAGAAAAGGGAAATCAGCACCCATCACCTTTTGCAAGATAGAAAGGAACCATAATAGACAAAGCAGTTATCGTTAGCCTGGGAACCAGGTCAAGAGCAATTTCAATCCAGCCAACATACTTCCACAGTTTCTATTTACTAAATTACACTGAAATGGTTTGGATCCATCTGTGGTTATATAACAGAAGATGCTTTTCAATAGGTATTATACAGCAGCAGTTAACCCTTAACTCAACATCGCTTTTAAGCTATTTGGAATTACAGTATAGTAGATATATGAGTAAAACAGGTTAGGGAATGTTCATATATATATATTGTATATCAAAACTGCTATTGCCAGCATCTGTCACTTAATTTGCTTACTATTTGGAAAGGGAGCCTTTATACTCTCATTTTACTTAATAGAAATAACAAATTTCCCTAAGATTTTGGCCTATAATTCTATGCAATATATGTAAGGGGCTGTTTCATTTTATGACTATTTAGTCTACTGGAGCTTTAACAGAAGACACTTTCTCAAGGTGTTATGAAGTGGAACTGAATTACAGGGTTGGAAAGCAAAGTTCTCAACCACATACCACACTTGTAAAGTGTGCCAACAGAAAGGCCAGAAATGGTTATTAGAGAGATATTGATCAGGGGTAGGGGAGTAAATATAAGCATAGAGAATATTCAATAATTTAGGCAAGTACATTTGTGCAGGTAACTAGAAAGGGGAATTGGAGAGACAGGAAAGAATGTAACTAGTTCTCAGTAAAGTTACTGACAAACAAGCAGAGAATATGACAAGCTCTCCCACTAATTCATCTGTTGAAACCATGTCAAAAACTGTAAAGTGATAGTGAAGCAGCCCCTTTGACCAGCAGATCTTAATATGCACTAACTTGGTTGTAACAATCTATCCATCACATCCCAGTAGTGATCGATATAGAATATTGACACTGACTTCTGATTACTTTACATTCATAGTTCCTTGTATTTTGTGTTCAAGTAAAATATCAATGTAATTTTATGTAAATGCATCACTGATCAAGTATTTCTTTTGACAATAAATCAAATTGACGGAAAATTTATACTCAGACATAGTTAAATGAGAATGTTCCTTTTAATAATCATTGTCATCATTTAACATCCTCCCGTGATGTCATGAGTTGGATGGTTTGACAGGATCTAGAGGGCTGTGTGGCATTCCATTGTCTGCTTTGGCATGGTTTCTGACTGAACACTCTGCTTGATGCCACCTGTTTTACAAAATGTAATGGTGCTGTCTTTGTGATGCTAGCACATGTAAAGAAGGTAACCAGGTACCTTAACGAGATAAAGCATAAGAAATGTCTTGGTATGAAGGAACTTTACGACAGGTTGAATTGTCCTGAAATTTCCTGAAGTCTTTCTACAATGTTTATATTCTATTACTAAGCACATGATTACTCAGCCAAATATGTTTCTTTTCCTTACTGTATTCTTTCTTGAAAAATTACCGATATTCTTCCAATGTACTGTAATTAACCATCTCTCTTATTCATATTTTTCCCCAGTATCACCTTATACTTTCTCCACAAATCCATATACTGATACACACTGGCTTGCCAAAATTTATGTAGTTGATACTACTATCCATGCAGAGCTTGCATTTCTCTGCAATTGTTTTAGACTTTTGATAATAATCAAAAAATAGATGTATTATGAATAGAATCAGACGTTTGGAACTACTTAGCTTAAAATTACCTTTCACAATGCCAATTGTTGAAATTTTGTGGATACTTTCAAAGCTTTGAAAGAATTGAGAAATTTATTTTTGTGAAAAGATTAAGAAATTTAAATGTTTATATGGTTGTTTTTCATTTCAGTCTATCCAAGATGAAATAGCCCTTTTACAAAAGGAAGGGGATGTACCCTTGGAAGAACTTTTGAAAAGCCTCCCAGAAGAAATTCTCGAAAAACCTGCAGAATTAAAGCCAGAGAGAAAGATAAAAGTCTCCGAATCTGAGGTGAGGAGAAGGTTCACCTGAAATCGGGTTATTGTGACCCATTTATTGCAAATTGATAGTTTCCATACAAATAATATTGTAATGATTGTTATCTTCATTTAATGTCCATTACTCCATGATTATCGATATTTTAAGAGATTCAATCCATTTCTCTCTTTTTTTTCCCCCCAGGAGAAAATTAGTGATGAAGAATTTCAAACTGAAGATCAAGAAGAGGAAGATATGGAAGATACCATTGAAGAACAAGAAAAACATGAAAGAAATCAAAGCCATCTTGAAGAAATATCAGAGCTAGAAAAAGAAAGTATGTGTTATTGGTTATATTTCACAATGCATTGGATATTAATTTAATGCTAGTTTTATCATAGTATAAATTAGTTGTCTATTAGTTAAATATAAACTTTAAAAAAAAATTCTATCTTTACTCTTCATAATTAAAAATTCATTCTTACCATTTGAACTTCTCTCATAATTGACTGTGTATCTTAATTTTTGAATTTGATTCTGATTAATTATTTTCCCTGCTGTAATTTTATATTTGGTTAATAATGTTTAATCTTGAAAATAGTTATAGGAACCTATTAAATTTTATTGTTTATAAATGCACAAATATTTTCTGGTTTTAAATCCAAGTTTCATCCAGATACTGCAAATGATTATTATTAAAGAGAGCATAACAAAAAAAATGTCTTTTCCGTTAACTTAATATAATTGTGGAACTTATTTTCAGGTGAAATGTCTATTGAAGAATTAATTAAGAAGTATGAAGGTGCTTACAACAGTGATTTTGAGATGCCAGATGTTGAGGAATCTGGAGACACAACAGAAGACACTGAAGAGTATGGATCTGATAATGGTAAAGGGTTAATTAATGATTTAATTTAAAATATAATTATTTCAGTTTTGGCGTGTATGTTGATTTGCATTAGTAACACCAATGAACTTAACCTTTTCATTTAGATGAGACTGAAGAAGAGGAGGATCAAGAAGAGGAGGAGGAAGAGGATGATGATGATGATGATGATGAAGAAGACAGCAATAATGGTGTTAATGAAGAGATTGGACTGGAATATTTAATGCATCCAGAAATTCAGGAAGGTTCTCAATCTAATAAGGTATGTCATTCTTTTTTTTTTCTTCTACTTGCTCAGTTTGGAGGAAGAGGTATTGAGTGCTGAGAGCATGTTGAAGACCAGTGAGAATGATGATGCCATTAATGTTGTTCTTCTTCAACGTTTGTAATCAGCACCCATGTGGAACATATGAGAGCATAGAAGAAGCTCTAGGAGAACAAAGTGATTGGAAAGGAATTCTAAGCATTATGTGGGGTCTAGTACGGTTGGATATTATGGTGGTACTGAGCGAATGAAGTAGAATTCTGGGCATGCTAGAAACTTAAGCCAAAAGTGAAAGATTCGGAGATTTTAGCTTTTTGAAAGCTGGTAGGTGATGGATGGGCAAGGTGGAGGAAAGGGCATTGAGTGTTTCTTTAAGAAAAATTAGACTACAAAAAATGTGTGTGTGTGTGTGTATATATATATATATATATCCCAGATTCATAATCTCTATATTTTTCTATGTAAATAACAAAAAAAAATTCAGAAAAAGTTACAAATTAAGAAATTGTGGTGGGGATAGGGAGAAATTTAGATATTGAAAATGTGATTTCTGGACAAAATCGTATTGACCCCCTTTTAAACATTGAAACAATACATAGTTTCTGATCCTTCTTAAGAGCAGAAAGCACTTTAATGCAAATTGTACCCTTGCCCTTCACTATTAAACAAACAGTAACTTCCATTATTCCGTTATTCCATCAGCTGTGCTGATTCTGCCCATAACAAAGGAGCTAATATGTCATAACACTCTGTATATGTGTTTATATTAATGTATATGTTTGTGTGTGTGTGAACATATGTATATATATATATATATATATATATCCAAATCCATTTTAGGTTGCAACATTAGAAGGAAAGGCACCTGGAAAAGAAATTACCGATATTGCTGCTGAAGCACAAAGTTTACAACCAAAAGGATAACTCTGGAAACTACTCAGGTTTGTTAATCATTTATGATAATTATTAACTAAGTGAATATTTTTGTTTTAAGTGCCTTTATTTCATTTCTTTTCATCCTGTCTTCCATATATATATATATATATGTTAAACTCCAGCACTGTGTGTCTTTCCCTGTTTTTGAATTGTTTATGTTCTGTTACTGCTTTTATTCCCATTTCCTATAAAGTTAGCATTCTTTCAGATTTTCAAATATTTTCATAATTAGAAATGTCCAACTTCTTTGTATGTCCAGTTCTTGTCAACACCTCTTTCCTTTACATAAATTTCTTATTTTGAAGTCTTGGCAGTGAATTAACATTATGATTGCCATTTGTAGAATTATGGCTATTTCTTCACCCTTCCATATGGATGTTATTAATGAGAAAAAAAATTGAATTAGATAATAATCAGGTTCATAAATTAAATGCTAGTTAGTCCTATTGGAAAACCTGTTAGGCACCATCCACATTACAAGCATACTTACTGAAATGTTTGAATACTTATTTTAAACAGAAAGAAAATGTATGTGTGTGTGTGTGCAGTGCGCATGTACTCATATACATGCATACACGCCATTATGATAATTGTTTTTAAATCTGCTTTTTGTAAGGGTTAGACAAAACTTATTTAGGTAGTATACTTACTTAGGCAGTGTTGTGTGACCCCATTGTCACTAAAACTTATTTCTCAAGTGAAGTATTGTTATTCCACTGGTCTTCACACAAAACTGACATAGTTAAGGGAAGACCTTGTTATGTTTCTCTCCCTTTGTCTTAATTTAACCACGCACCACTTGGCACAAGGCTTCTTCCCTCAATACTGCCCTCACCCTGCAGTTGGGGAGTCTTGTCCTGCAAGTTCCTTGCTGTCTATATATATATAGACATGGAGTGGTTGGTGTTAGGAAGGGCATCCAGCCGTAGAAACACTGCCAAATCTGACTGGGCCTGATGAAGCCTTCCGGCTTCACAGACCCCAGTTAAACCGTCCAACCCATGTTAGCATGGAAAACGGACGCTAAATGATGATGATGATGATGATGATGATATATCCCATTGTCTTGATGTTCACTTTTTCATGTCAACTAGTGTTTGGGTGTGTACATGTACATATTTGCAAGTGTAGGCGAGAAATTTGTTGAAACCATGTAGTTGAGGGTTCAGTTCTGCTGTGGTGCCTTGGGCAGATGCTGCCATGTAGCAAGCTGAAACCCAAAACCGCACCAGTGCCTCGTGGAATAAAAATATAGTTTTGGTTTGAAGACAGGTGGATGGGGATCTGGGGAAAGAATATGTCTTCATCAAGTTTTGGCACAACTGATGCCAGCATGGGAAAGGCTGTCTTTGAAAAACAGCATTCAGATGGACATGTGAGCACATACATGTACACACATGTGTCTACTTTAGTTTTAGATTGGTACGTCATACATTTTAACTACCTATTTTATGTGTTAAAAGGCAACTAATAGAGTTAGCAACAAAAAGAACAACCAGCTGTAAAACACTGTCCTGAGAAATCATTGTCTGTGTATATACTCGTGTGCATGTGCACACATACATGCAACATAAATTGATGGCTTGTATTCTGTGCTTTTATAGCCCCCCCCCCCCACTGCCTTCTTGTAACTAATGTAGTTATGTGATATTAGCAACTTAATTTTAGAGTACCACATTCTGTAAATTGCAATAATTTCAAAGCAGTTAATCATTAAAAAATTTTTTAATAGTCAGTTCCTTTTGTGTCAGTCTTGCTTATTTATTATTATTTTTTTTAGTATTTGTTTAGCAGTACTTTTTAAAAAAAATTATTCTTTTAAATAGTTTTTTAATTGTAATGTATAATTTACTCATTTTTTTGTATGGTGGTAATTTACTACTTTAATTATATAATTGGATAATATTTATTTCAGGTGAAAGTAGCCGTCCCTTTCTTGTTGAAGCATACTTTACGTGAATATCAGCACGTTGGTCTAGATTGGTTGGCCACGATGCATGAAAAGAAACTCAATGGAATTTTAGCCGATGAAATGGGTTTGGGTAAAACTATTCAAACCATTGCCCTGTTGGCTCATTTAGCTTGTGAAAAGGGTAATTATTATTAATATCTATTTGAAATTAAGTAATTTGATTTATTATTTGAAATTAAAAGCTTTTGAAATGCACTTGGTTGTTTGAGCTGATTCTTATTATTTGTTACTGTTTTATTAGGTATTTGGGGTCCACATTTAATTGTGGTACCAACTAGTGTAATGCTCAATTGGGAAATGGAATTAAAGAAATGGTGTCCTGCCTTCAAAATCTTGACATATTATGGTAATCCAAAAGAAAGGAAAGCTAAGAGAACAGTGAGTTAAACAATCTATTGAATATTTCATTCTTTATCTACATTTTAACAATTTATTTGAATAAGACCTTGCAATTTCAAAAATGTCACTTTTTTTTTTTGTAGGGTTGGACCAAAACAAATGCGTTCCATGTTTGTATTACGTCCTATAAACTAGTTATTCAAGACCATCAAGCCTTTAGGAGGAAAAAATGGAAGTATTTCATTTTAGATGAAGTAAGTATTGATTTGCAGTTATTTTGATTTATTTAACCATCTAGCATTTAATCCAGTAATATCCAGCCTTAATATGTTAAAACTGACCAAATCCAACCTCTTGCACCTTCTATCCAATATCATTCTGAAAATATGCAAATACTTCATTGAAATCTTCCATGATTAATTCAAACCATTCGTATTACATAAGTAATATATTTGATAAAGAAATCTGAAAGCTAAAGGGTTAATATTACAATAGGGTTGTTGAATCATAAATTAAAGAAGCTGTGTATACCAGTCTCAAAGAAGTGTTCATTTATTGTTCTAAAATTTTAATTTTTGAGTACACAGAATTGTCTGAAATCATAAACTTGTAGTTAAGATGAAGGCAGTTGTGAGTTGTATAGTTGCTATAGTGCTGAATATTTTTTTTTTCTCCTTTAAATAATTTCTTGATTGCCACTAAATGTAATCCACTGTTTCTCTGAATTTTTAGGCTCAAAATATAAAAAATTTCAAGTCTCAACGTTGGCAGACACTTCTAAATTTTCAAAGTCAACGCCGATTATTATTAACTGGAACTCCGCTTCAAAACAGTTTAATGGAACTTTGGTCATTGATGCACTTTTTGATGCCAAATGTGTTTTCTTCGCATAAGGACTTCAAAGAATGGTTTGCTAATCCGTTGTCAGGTATGATAGAGGGAAGCCATGAATACAATGACAATCTCATCAAACGTTTGCATAAAGTAAGTATGATTTATAGATATCTTATTTCAGTGTTTTTTTTAAATTTGATTGCTCTCGACTGTATTGTTGGCATTCATAGAAACATATTGGCATAAAAATAATAAAGCAAAGGTGTTTTCAGTTAAAAAATACAAGCTTGGGTTTTTTTTCTCTGTGCTGCACTCAAGACTTGCTTCTTTTGCCTTAGTCTCAATTTACCCAATACCTACCTTGTCAGTAGAATTTAATAGACAAAATATGACAAACCGGTCATACATGCATGTGTGTGTGTTAAAGTATATGCCAGATTGTTTACAGATGGAGTCAAAATATTATTGTTGACTGAGTTTGAAGATTCACTGGTCATGATTTATATGAAAACTTATTAGGACTTGGTTTATTATACAGTAATTAAAGGGAGAAACAGTAATTTGATTGGGAAAGCCTAGATATTTGAACCCACGTGGTGGGAGGATTGGTTGAAAAGTGAAGACAGTATGTTCAGATTATTACAGAATTAGAAGGGATCAGTGTGGGAGTTATTCATATAGAAATATTTCTTAAAACATGCTTTATGGAAGCTATTTGAGACAAAATCAGCAGCATATACAAGAAATAAAATATACATAGTTTGCAAATGAAGCAGTTCAATAATAATAAATTGTTAGAAGTTTGACTTACTACTGGAAATGAAACTTTTTTTAATTGAATTTTTGTTTTATATTTTTTCAGTCTCAGAACACTAGATTTGTTCATTCATGAGAAATCTACTTTTTCTTTTAATGCAGGTCTTGCGTCCATTTTTGTTGCGGCGCCTCAAAGACGATGTTGAAAAACAAATGCCTAAGAAGTATGAACATGTTGTTATGTGTCGCCTTTCGAAAAGACAGAGATTTCTCTATGATGAATTCATGTCTCAAACAAAGTAAGTTAATGTAATTTTACAGACATTCCTCTCACCCTATCAGATTTCACAAGCCTACAAATTTTCTCATTGTGTGGAATTCTGTAACACAAAACCTATTTTCCCATTGGTTTTCATGTTGTAAATTGAAATGCATTCCATTGTGAATTGAATCCTTATATGATTCTTTGTGGCACTACTGCCTTCACTTCTACTTAGTGGCCTCTTATGAGTTAACATTGAATGACGGTAATAATATATTATGTAGTCCGTTTTAAAATCCAAGTGTAGCAACATTAGACAAGAAATAATGCTAGTAGAATCAGAAAAGCAGTAATGTTCTATTTGAGTATGAATTAATGATCTTATTATTGCTTGCAAGAAGAGATATGGGAAAAGGAACAAAATTTAAAGAATTCAATTGATAGGTTTTAAGCCACAAAACAGCAGGGAATAGAGAGGAAAAAAAGATGTATAAAATTATTATGCCAAATATATCTTGTGTGTGTATGTATGTATATATGCACGCACATACATGTAAAAAGAGAGAGAGAAATTGTAATTTTATTTCTTAATATTTACCCAAGTTTCCCTTAGGATAGAATTACATTCTGTGTCATGCTTTACAGTTCCTGTAAGTGCTGAATTTTGTGTCCAGAGTTTCAGTGACAGCAGGATACCATTATTTTATCCTTGTTCTTGTGAGGTTATTGAGTTTGTGTCCATTGCGCTGTTGTGAGAGTTATGTTGTTAATTAAATTTGAATTGTTAGACTGTTTAGGAGGATAATGTTACTTTGTAGACTATATTCTTAGAGATCATTAATCAATAGAATATTTGCTGAGCTTGTGATTGAGAGAATGAGTAATGGTAAGAAAGGAATATATTTTGCTTTTATTTTAATCCAAAATTTATTGCTTGTTTCAGAACCAAAGAAACATTAGCTTCTGGTCACTTCATGAGTGTCATCAATGTGCTAATGCAGCTCAGGAAAGTATGCAATCATCCAAATCTCTTTGACCCACGGCCTATTGTCTCACCACTTCAAATGCAGGGTTTAGTATATTCAACTGCATCCCAAGTTGTCAATGCTTTAGAAACTGGACCGTTTGATGTAAGTAACTTTTTTTTTATTTTCATGTTTTCTAAAAGTGTGAAACTAACCTTTATTAACTATAGCATTAAAAACTAAAAATATTTCTTCAAATTGCATTTGGTGCAAAGTTTTTATTTTTGGTTTTTACTCTATTGACAGAGTATTGACTTACGGTTATTGTATCCAAGTCTTTGTGACATGGAATATGACTTGCCAAAGTTTATTTCTGAGAGAGTCAAGAAGACAAAGACACCCCGGCATTTGATAATGGAAATTGATAGTCAACCAGATCCACCTCCACGTCCCAAACCTGCCAAATTAAAAACTTCACATCTTCGTAGTTCTTCTCCTTTTGTCCAGGTAATTTTTTTTTAATAATTTATGCAGACTTGAAAAATGTGTTGTTCTTTATACATCCCTTGAAAATAAACTAATTTTAATTCATTAATTGTTAGTATTATTAAAATGATGTCAATTTTTTATTTTTTTCTAATAGTCTGGAAGAGCTTCTCCTGTCAGCCAAAGTACATCTACAGCCCCAGGTACCACCACAACTATAGTTACAGCTAAGCCTAATATAGTGAAACCTGTGGTAGCAACACATCAGTCCACCACTGCCACAGTCTCTACTGGTACATCAACACGTAAGGCATTTTTCTGTTACCTTTCAATATTTGAATATTTTAATAGTAAAACTTACACAAAAAAGTTATCCAAACATTCTCTTTTGTTGGAAATGAATATTTGCCATTGAAAGTTTACATATGTGTTAGCATTTTTAAACTGTTATCTTCTGCTTACTTTGTATGTATGTACAAGCTTAGTTTAAATATGGGAATGCTTAATTACCATACAATCCTTTTATTTACTGGATGATAAATAAAAAAATATCAGTGAGCCAGTTTGTCTTTTCTGTGTCAAAGTGATAGTTATTTTCAATATCATTTTTAAATATTAGCAAGTTCATTCATAATTAATTCAATTATAATTTTTTAAAAATAGTTATATATAACTTTATCATTGATACCATTTAACATCTATTTCCCTTGGTGGAATGAGCTGAACAATCTAACAGGATCCAACAAGTTTGAGGGCTGCATTGTGCTTTGTGTCAGCCTGGGCTCAGTCTCTGCAGCTGGATGCCCTTCTTAATGTCTACCACTGTACAGTGTACTGTTTCTTTTTCATTGCACCAACACTAGTGATATGACTGTAGTTGGCAAAACTAAGGAAAAAGGGTGGGGAGAGTGAAAATGTGATGATTTGTGGCAAACGGGAGTAAGAGAGGATAGATTTTATAGTTAAGAGGGGTTTGTATAGTGGAGAGAGCAACAGAATAGACAATATTGCAGTAGGGAATATGAAAAGGACGGGAGGTGAGGGATTACTTTTGGGTCAGTGAAAAAGGGAAACATTGGGTGTGATAAGGTGGGTTCTGTGAATGTAAATGGAAGGTGTGAAAGAAAAGGGTGGTAGAGGCAAGAATCTGAAAAGAGTTACTGAAGGAAATATATTTTATGTTTTTTTTTTGTTTTTTTTTTTACTAGCTTCATTGCCTATTCGAATTGGATTAGTTCCTCAGCACCAAATTGCGCAACAAATACGGACTACTCTTCCACATCAACAATCTCAAAGCTTAGTGCCCGGAACAACCTCTTCAATTGCTGCTGTTGTTCTATCATCTGCTAGTGTAGGGACATCGCGACCAACGTTACCACAACCTAGTATTGCCACCATTCAAACAAAGGTTTTACCACATGGTAAGGTCCAATAAAGATTTCCTCATTTTTCTCTTCAGTACAAATGTTCCTTTTCTTCCTCGCTATTGTTGCAAATGCATATAATGTTGTATCATCTTTACTATCTTTATCAAAACTAAATTGCATTTGCTCACTTGGTGAATTCCCTGTGCAATTATCTTACAGGTGCACTACATACATCAGGTACTGCTGCAGTTTCTACAACTTCATCTTCCACACCTGTTCTTTCTTCTCAACCCATAACTGTTCAAATACAACAAACTGATCAGGGAACACGACTCATGATTCCTACAGGCCAGCTTTCGCAATTTTCTAGTAAATATCCACACCATTCATATTTCTTTTTGTTGATTTAAGAAATGTCGTCATTTTATAAGTTTTATGAATTATATTTTTTGTACAAAAATGTTCATTATATTTCATTATATAAGGATAAATATTTATTCCATGTACTAATATAGGATAAATATTCAATAATGTCATCTTCTATGATGAGAGATTTTCAGGGGTAAGTGGTCAGTTCTACTTCTGTGGAGTGAAAGGAACTTTTATGATATTCACTCTTTCTCAACAGTATAGAAATAGTAAAATACATATGACAGTATTCAGTTAGTGACTTGCAGTTTTGCTGGAGTTTACCACCTGAGTTTGTCTTGTTAATTATGCAATGTTGAGTGAGTTTTATAACTTATTGTTGAGTTACACGGAAGAAATTGTTATATTCACGTTTAATGAACTTAGATACTTAAATCTGTTGTCTGGTGAAGATAATGTTCCCTTCTTTTCAGCTGGATTCATTCAGATTATTCAAACTTCTGGGCAGCAATTTATTGCTGCTTCTACACCACCTGTTCAGTCTGTGATTCCTGTGCAAACTGTAACTAGTACATGTTCTGCAGTACCTGTTGGTAAGATATTTTTCTATTTCAAATTTATGTTGTGTACAGCATGTTAAATGCTTGTTTGAATAAGAAATTGTACAGTTCTATTTACGATATCAGTATAGAAAGAGAATATGTTAACACTCTATCTTTATTTTTCTGACTATGAAGGTACTGAAAAGCCATTTGTGTAGTAAAAGTGTTAATCAAAATTTTGTTTTTTGCGATTGGTTTGCAAAGTTCTTGATGTGGATTTGTGTTAAAACAAATCTTGTCTTGAGAGGGCCATTACGCCAATGACACACACACTGGTCAGTTTCACTTCTTTGTTGTTAGTCACTTGGTTAAATATCTAACCAGCTAACTGACCATTTGTTTAATGTGCTGGTTAAACAATCAATCAGTTGTTCATCAAAGTCCTTTTGTCACTATTTGTAACCTGACCTCTCTTCGCAGGGTCTGAGAATTGGCCTTCTGCCTGTGTTTATTTCTGCTTGTAGATGTGAGCTTACTTAAAAGAAGAGATAAATGAAGAGTTTGTGTGCATCCACATGACTGCTTGTATGTGTTTGTGTGTGTTTGCATTAGCTTTCCATGACTTCTTTATGGGTTTGGCCTTTAGTTCAGTCAGCTCAGTCTCAGTTCTGTTGGGAATTGCTTGCCATCCTATAAAGATTTATGGGTGTAGTCCCTTACATAGGGAGGGGGAGGGGAGACCAATGTAGGGGTGTTGGTGTGCATGTGTGTGTGAAAAGTATGAATGCACGCAATGTATGGTGTGCATGTGCACATGTGGCCTTATGTACATGTTCATGTGGTTGAGTTGGTTCTGTATGTTTTTGTGTGTATCCTTCTGTGTTCATTCTTGTGTATGTGTTCCTGCACGTGTATGTGCCTCTATGTGGGTGTATGCATGGCTGTGTGTGTGAATGTGTACTGTTGCGTATTAGATTTGTTCATGGCTATTTGTATTTGTATGGATTTCCTTATATCCGTCTGTAATTCTACTCTTACCTGTAACTATGTTTACCCGTGCATGTGCACACATGCATGGATGATCATTGGAAATGTTTGCATGTATTTATTCATATGAACTTTCATGCAACTTGACGGTGTTCTAACCTTACCCTTTGTATACCTGACTATACTATCACATACATGTCCATCCAACCACACGGACACATCAATATTTCATATTGCATATTTCATGGGAGCAACAGTGGTGTTGTAGATCCACTACCTACTGTGTATATTTTCTAGTATTGGTAATATCTCATTTATGAGAACACTTGCTTATTTGTTGAAGTGACAGGTCTCAGGTGTTTGTACAAAACAACAGTGCAGGAATACAAGAACAGACAACCACACACAATGCATGCACACACATGCTGCAACACATAGACACAAGAACACACACTCTTAGTCATTAAAGAAAACTGCACACACATCTATGGGAATGATCTTACATTAGCAAACACATTCACATATGAACATATATACACTTACTTAACCACACGTACATGCACACACATACTGATGCTTGTACACATACCTACCCTGTTCTCCCCTCTCTACATAAGGAACTATATCCATAAATCTTTATAGGATGACAAGCAAGTGGATCACAGCAGGTCTGAGACCAAACTGACCCTGAACAAAAGGCTGAACCCTTAAAGAGGTCACAGATAGCTAATGTGTGCACACACAAATGCACATACAAGCTGTTATGTGGAGATACATAACTACACATGCATGCACGCACGCACACACACACAAACACAAGCTCTTCATTTACTCTCACCCTCTCCTCCTAAGCAAACACCCATCCATATATTCAAACCTATATGCACACATACAAGCATACACATACACACCGGTATAAGACTAATTCTCAAACACTCTGAGCAGACCTTGTAAAGAGAAAGCAAGTCACTGAGAAGTTTGTGAATAGTGATGAAAGGACTCGGCAAGCAAACAACTGATTGATTGCTTAACCAGCACATTAAATAAATGATTAGTTTGTTAGTTGGCTAAGTATTTGAGCATTTGACTTACAATGAAGACGTTATATTGAGCCAGGATATGTTATTATTGGTGTGACAACCCTCCCAAGACAAGAGTTATTAAAAATATTCAGTTGAAAAATGGCTGCTAATGATTTTGATTGTGACAAATGTAGAGGAGACAATAAATTTAAATGTTCTGTTTTTCTTCTCTTCACAGTGAACGGTCCTGGTCTAGTGTCTAATTTATCATCCACTACCTCTGTTGCTAGCAGTAGTAGCAGTGCATCTGTTGTTTCAGTTCCTGCAGTGCTCAAGACTATTCCAACAGTCAATTTGCCTATTACAACAGCTGCTGCTACGGCTGGTAAACCTGTAATGAAAGTGCAACCTTTGTCTACAGAGCTTCCATCAACCATGCATTACCAATCACAGCAGAAACAAATTAGTCTAACAACAAGTCAGTCTAAACCAGCTCCTATAATATTGGCTACTGCTGCTGCAGCTGTTACCAGTACGAAGACTACAACTGCTGCACCACAATCAACACCTGCTGCTGCAACCATTTCTACGACCCTTGCGCAGGCAATAGGTAAAAAGGAAATTATTTTATATGCCCATTTCATCTTGATACTAAATTTTGAGGAATTTGTTGATTGTATATTTAGTAGTTTTCTTTTTTATTGAAGATGGAGCTATTGTGTAGTTTGTGAATCTGTGAACTCTTTTGATATTAGCACTTTCCTTCCTATCATATGCAACTACCTGCTTTAACTCTTAGCATTCAGCTTATTCTATCAAATGTTTTGCTGATTTATTCAGTTTTGAATTAATCATACATTATCTAGTAGCTTTTACATTTCAATGGGCTAACTGTTAATTTTTAGAATGCTGTAGGATTGATGTAAAAGGTCATGTCTGAATAGTTTGAACATAAAACAGGTAGAATATTTTGGCCAGATATGGCCATTTTAAATATGAAAGGGTAAAAAAAATGAAATTTAGTGCTTCCATCAAAATTTCATGCAAGTCCTTTGTTTCAAACTCCAGCTTAACCCTCTTGATAGCAACCTGCCGGAGACCATCCTTGGTCCTATGATTCAAACTTCCAGTTTTATAATAGTCTAAATTAAAACATTCCATCAAAATTTTATGTTCCAAACACCAATGTAATAATGACATTGTTATTGTATGAAATTCTTCATTATTTTAAAATTTGATTTAAATGAAGGCAGTGTTATTTTGATAGAAATATGATAATAATATGGTTAACAATGATAAAATTGTTTCACTTCATAAATTACTTCAAATTATAAGTTTTCCAAAATATAAGATTGTATAAGTTTTATTGGACAATGCAATGTTTAGTTCATTTATGAACAATAAAACAATGATTTGTTTTGCAAAATGCATTTCAATGGAATTAAGTCTGTTAAAACACTGATGTTTTTGGAGCACATCATAATTTCATTTTTGTTCTTGGAACTTTACTGCCACTTTAATTAAATATTACTGTACATTATAGAATTTTATTGAGGTCATTGTGTTCATTAGACACATAGAGGCATAAGAAACTGAAGATTCGGTGGTGTAAGTTGGGGTTTGAAATAGACTGTTGATATGGTAAATAGCTAATTTCATTTACTGTCAAATGAGAATATCATCTTTTCTGTTGGCTTGTGTTGGATACAACAATGGCTGCAACATTTATGCCATTAATTATAAAGTATTTGTTATCAGTAAGGGATACTGCTCTTCACAGGAATATTGTGGTTTCCGAAGTAGCATGTCCATTTGTTCTTAATGTGCAGGCAGCATTAAGATTTGTCAAGTTTCTAGCCATTGTCTCTTGCTTGAGGAAGTCTGGGAGATGACTGATAATCTATTTTATCATTCATCATCAGCAAAATTGACTTCAATACATAAAGAGCTGAAAGGGTTTGAAATAAATAGCACATTCAGCACAAATGATAATGCCATTCCGCTGTCGCATGTCATAATTATTCAATTTATCTTCTTGTTGTGGATTATCTTTCCCTGTCTCAGTTTTGCGTCTAACTTCAGATTGCTGTAGTCTAATGTGTGGTTGAAGTATCATGCACTTTTTAGTAGTTAGTCTTGTTCTCCTATACAGCCACTTCATTGTTTTCTTTCACTTTACCAGTTTGTGTTATATAAATCAAAGTCTGCAGCTTTTGCAAACAATTTATCTTTCTGTGTGTTGTAGTTCATGTGCCAGAAATGTGATGTAAGTCAGTACAAATAAATAAGAGAGACTGGAAAGTTGAATAAATTACCTGAATGTAAAAAACACCATGGCTACAAGATAATTGACAACAGAGTATTTTTGTATTACAGATGATGATAATTACATATGAGTAATTTATACAGATATCATATGGCTGTGTATACTAGGTCAAACAGAGATGTATTCTTGGGATGATAGGACAGTTCAGAACTTTTTTTTGGGATTATGAAATGTGGTTTAAAGAGCAACTTTTCCTACAACACGAAAAACATGGTTGCTGATGAATTGTTACTTTCACATTTTTCTTTACTTTGGTTATTATAGGTAGAACATCTCTGCAAGGCCAGACAAGCATTTCACTTACCTCAGCAAGTGGATTTACTAACACCAAACTTGTTGCTGCAAAAGCAGTCGTCCAACAACCAAAGTCTGAATTATTCTTAGTAAGTTATATTTTATCTAAACTTCCATTGTTTGTGTGTGTGTGTGTGTGTGTGCATATTAAAGAGAAGTGATTGTTCTTGGAATTGAAAACAGCTATATTTCCCAGTGACTGCCAGTTTCATTTTACATTCTTGAAAGTGAACAAATGTTAGGTTTAGTAGCTTACTCATAATTAGAATTTTTGAAATGTATTAGTCTCACTCAGAAATGAGCATTGAAGCTATATCATCCTGATAGAAACTTAAATTGTTTTCAATCAAGGCTAATTTTCTTCTTGATAGTTTTGTTTCCTTCAGCTTTTTTTTTTTTTGTTTTTGTAATAGTTGAAACTATTACTGTTGTACAAGTTTTTGGGTATGACCTTCCCTGTACTGCCTGATTGAGTGTGTAACATTTTCAGCATCTTTGAAATTATCCATGATGATATATGTTGCTTTCTGTGCCTTGATATCCTAAATTGTGTTTTTAGCTGATAGCTACTAGTAAGTAGACCCTCTCCCCTTGTGCATATTTTACTTTCAATAGTACCTCATAATAGCATTTCTGTGCTTCTCTTTTTTTAGGTATCAATAAGGGGCAGATGCACTGCTAGTATTCTAAACACACTTTTTACATCTTGATTCATGCTAGCATGTTTTCTTGCAACCCAGAACACTCCATTTCTTAGATCCCCAGTTTCTACAGAACATCATTCGTTTCTCTGCAGCAGCTGATGTTTCTTCTTACTACCTGATATTGTTTCATATGCCATCTTTTACAGCCTTTCTTTTAGTCTTTCTAGGCCTGTCTCAGCCTTTCTGACTCTATTTACTGTACCATTCTATAAGCTCATCTTATTCCATCTGGTTGGAATCTTGCTACATCTAATAATCTTGATTATCGCTTGCAGCAGTGTGTGTCTGTATATATGTATGTCTTGTTTCTTCATTTACATAGAACATCTCCTCTGTTATTTATAGGTAAAATATTTCATTAGCTAAAAAAAATTTTTAATTTAAAACTTTCAGAAATATCTTATTTACAGTGTTTTCAACATATATTTTTATATGAAAGTTGTGGATGTTGTTTTTTTTTCCCTTTTTTTTTTTTTTTTTTTTTTAGCCTTTTTTTATGATAATGTTTTGACTATATTTTTGCTCTGCTTTTTCCTTCAGGAATGTTTATATCAGAAACGGAAACAATGGAGAAAAGAGAAGTTGGATCATTTAGACCGAATAAATAAGAAACATTGTGATATGAATGTTATTTATGGGCAGGATTTATTGGAATCAGTAAATTTATTAAAAACCCCAGAAAAAGCTCAGTCAGTAAAAAATTTATGGCATGGCATTGGACACTTCCATTGTAAAAAAGTTCATCTTGATTATTCTTATTCTTGTAATTCATTATGGTCTCGGACAGCTGCATTAGAAAATATGGTAAATACTCCAGAAAAGTACCTTAATGAGCTGTCAGACATTTTATCAAGGTAAGGGCAAATTTAGAATAATCAGATTTTTTTTAAAATTTAAAATTTTTGTTTGATGTAGTTGTTTGTAACAATGCGTTCGTTAATTGAAAAGTTTTAGAGGATTGTAGGAGTTGGAAATCAAAATTTGATTTGTAACATTAGTGCCAGGCGATAAATTTTATAGTGGGAACAGTTATAGTGAATGAAAATAAATAATAGTACTTTTTGGATAGTAGATAATATTTTAAGTCACTTCTGTTTGCCTGAATACTGTGGACATTGGTGTTTACCTCCTTAAAGTGCCAGCAGCACTAAGATTTGTTGGGATTCTCAGCTGTTGGAATGTGAGAGGCATGTGTATTGGCTGATTGAATCAATCCCTATAGTTGACTTGTACTTCATTATTTCTGGAAGGATGGAAAGCAGAGTTGAACTTAAGTGAAAACCAAGTATCATGCAGCTTTTAAATGTTGGTTAATCTTTATAGATATTTGGAAATATAAAAGGTACTGAATCGTGGGGTCTCTGAACTGAGATGTAATAATGTATCAAAGAAACAATTATTCCAAGTGTAATATTTTGTTACCCTCACCCTAAAAATAAAGAAATTAAGAGGATCTTAGATGTTGTAAAGAAGCTGGTAGACTGTCACTGGTTGTGGCTTCAAATTTGCTACTCTTCTTGATTAAGATATATTCTACATATCTCTGATTGTATATTGCTGTTGGGAATAACTATCAGATTGGTAACCTTGTAAGAACATTGTAGAACATCTGCAGATGTTTTATCCACTAGGTTATCAGTTGTTTTCTGTTCACTGGTTGATGTTATTAATCAGCAATTTTAAAAATTTATTTCTAATGGAGAAGAGTCTATTTTAGAGATACATATTTTAAGATTTCTACATTTTTAAATGTTATTAGTTAGATTGAAGAGACTTGTTGAGTAAGTCTAGAAAAAGAAAAGAAAACAAAATTGGAGTTCTACCTTATATTTCAGGGCTATGACTCCCTTCTTCAGGACACTTTACAAAAGCGAGGGATGGAAAAAGGTTGTTGTTCCAATGTGTAGGGAAGGAAGGTTCCATACACAGACTGGTGCTGCTGTAGTAACCAGTCTGCTTTCTTGTAGTTCAATTCTGTTATTTATGGCTGGTTTCAGTTAGTTGATAAGGAGAGACCTCTCATGATTCTGAGATTGCTCCGTTGGATTGAGTGGCTGTGATGGATACCTTAAATTAGTTAGGCTTCCATGGGTTGGAGGTTTTTTTTTTTCACTGGTAAAATGCTCCTTTTACTATTTAGAAATATACTTTTGACAGTGAGGCTAAATCAGCAGCATTTTTTTCTCAAGTGTCACTGATATGCCTGAAATATTGTTAGAAAAGGAAGTTTATGGTAAGCTTGAGAATTAATTTAAATCAAAACAATTGTACAATAATATTTTGTACAACATAAAAGTGAGAGAATGCTACAAGAAGTGTATTGGTATTTGAAAAGAAAATATTGTTGGATACAAGAGGAAAAGTTTTAAGTTTCTGAACATTTGGAAGATATTGATACATCATTATTATCATCATTTAACATCTACTCTCCACGCTGGCATGGGTTAGACTGTTTGACTGGACCTGATGAACCAGAGTGCTTTTATGTTCCACTGGCATGGGTGCCATTTACATAACGCCAACAACGTCCATGACTACAATTCGTGGGTGCCATTTACATGGTACCAGCAACGACCACAACTACAATTCACAGGTGCCATTTAAATAGCACTGACAATGACCATGATTCATGGGTGCCATTTACATGGCACTGGCATTGACCACAACTACAAGGCATGAGTACCATTTACATGACACTGGGATGGCCACATCTACAATTTCACTTGGCCTGACATGTCTTCTCATGCACAGCATATTGCCAGAGTCCTTGGTCACTTGTCATCACCTCCGTGAGGCCCATCGTCTAAAGATCATGCTAAACCACCTCATCCCTTGTCTTTTTGGGTTTACTTATTTACACAGCTCTCTTTATTCAGACACATCATATGGCTTTACCAATGCAGTCGTCTCTCTTGCATACCACATCTAATGCTTTTTGTGCTCAACTTTTCTCTCAAGACCTTTACACTCTGTCATACATGCACACAGACACTGCACATTCAGTGAAGCATAGTAGCTTAATTTCTTTCAAGCCTATGCATGTCCTCAGCGGTCACAGCCCATGTTTCACTGCCATGTAGCATAGCTGTTCATACACAGGCATCATACAGTCTGCTTTTCATTCTGAAGGAGAAACCCTTTGCTACTAACAGAAGTAGAACCTCTCTGAACTTTGCCCAGCATATTCTTATTCTTGCAGCTACACTTGAAGCACCCACCTCCACTACTGATTTGATCACCTAGATAATGGAAGCTATCAGCTACCTCTGGCTTACCTCGGCATTTGATGGAATCTATATTTTCAGTACATCTCTGTTTATTGTACCTGTGCACCTTCCACGCACAAAATCTATTTTCCCTGTTAACCTTCCTCTGATATTGCTGCACTTCTTATGTGTCCATAGCTTACACTGGGTACATCTTATGGAGTTGCTACATATCCATTTTCTGCAGATCAAGCAGGGCCATCTACCTGAGGAGATTTGTGATTTGTTTACTTTCCTACTTGCTACAAGTTTAGTTTTCGCTAGATTTGACTTGATACAATTAAATAAAATGGAGATAGGGATGAATTTTTAAATTTGAAAATTGTACTGTGTCAAGGAATAAATCCATTTCCTCTGTGCGTAAAAAAAAACAAAACAAAAAAAAGAAGAAAGTGATTGAGGTAGGATTTGCAGTATGACTTTGTAAAACCCTCACCAACAGTGATTACCCACCTGCTCAAACAAATAACTGCTAAGTCACTGTTACCAACCTGCTGCAATTTTTGCAACTATTATTTATCCCTGAAACTACCCTAAATTCACTATCTTCAGGTCTTCCCTGCAATTCTACTGCAGTTTTTTGTTGGCTCCACTGAGTTGGCCTTCCCTGTAATATAATCCTCATTCAGCAAAAGTGATAGTTATCCCCTTCTTTAGTAATTCACCAAAACTTGGACTTGTGATTTGAGTAATTATTTTAGTCTAGGAATGTGAAAATATGCTATTTAAAAGTTAATATTATATGTAATTTATTTTGTTAATTATGTTTCTGAATAGATAATCTCTTGTTATTTATTTAATATCGTTTTTATTTTTCGTAGATTTGTATTTGTCATCCCACCAGTGACTGTGCCATTTGTAAAGCTCCATGTTTCTCATCCATCTCCATCCTCTGTAGCTCGAGAAAGCTTTCAGAGGTTTATGTTACATAATTATGTCTCTCCTCAAACTGCCTGCCTCCACAAAATAGATGCTTGTATGTCAGTACAGTTTCCTGAACTCAGGTTGATACAGTATGATTGTGGTGAGTAACCAACTTTCAAACATTAAATCTTTAAATGTATTTGGTGGCATGTTTTAATTAGAATTTAATTGAAAGATACTTCAAACAATAACTGTTTGCCGTTTTATAGAGTTTATTGTCCTCATTGAAGTAGTTGGAACAATTTTTGCATTAAATTCATAATTTATATGGGGTTATTTATTGAAAATTTTAATATTTTTTTGTCAACAGGAAAATTGCAGACATTAGACGTCCTTCTAAGACAGTTGAAAACAGGAAACCACAGAGTGTTGATTTTTACACAAATGACAAAAATGTTAGATGTACTTGAAGCTTTTTTGAATTACCATGGCCATAGATATTTGCGCTTAGATGGAACAACCAGAGTAGAGCAAAGACAGGTAAAATGTTGTTTTAATTAGTTGGAAACTAGTTATTTTTGTGTATCATAATACTAAACAAATCATTGGTTTTCCAAAATATTTATAGAAAATTTTTTTTCTTTGTCCTATCCATCTGGGAATGACATTGGACGTTTTTCATGCTTATAAATCTTCCATTAATGCATGCGATGAAAATTAAACTGAAAACTGTAATGTCTTTATGGATGTATAACTGGTTTACATGTGACTTGAAACACTTGGGTTTCTAGTCGAATAGTTGGTGAATTGTACTGAGCAAAAAATATTTCAAAAATGTTGGATTTCATTGTAATATTTCTTTAACCTCCAAAAAAAAAAAAAAAAGTGTTGGATAATGACATAATTTGGTTCTTTTATAGGCTCTGATGGAACGTTTTAATGCTGACAAGCGGATCTTCGTTTTCATCCTCTCAACTCGATCAGGAGGAATTGGTGTAAATCTGACTGGTGCAGACACTGTAATATTTTATGATAGTGATTGGAACCCTACTATGGATGCCCAAGCTCAGGATCGATGTCACAGAATAGGTCAAACTCGTGATGTTCATATATACCGGTATATACATTGTTTCAACCCAATTTTATTATAGGTCGTATAAGGATCCAATTACATTTATATTTAGTGTGTAGGGTAAAGGGATAAATGATAAAATTTAAATACACACAGAAATGTATATTTCCATTTAGTAAATAGCAGTTTTTTTTTTTTTTTATATCGCTACTTAATTTCCACTTATGTTGAACACTTGTTGTTGTCAACCTGCCTGAGACTGCTCATGGTTCTTGTTGTTGTTTTAAAGAGACCTAAACTCTTCATCAAAATTACTTAATTTGTTCCAAATACTAGCTTAATAGTGAGAAAATTATTATACTAATTCATTCATTAGTGTATTTCTACAGAAATAAGGTAACAAAAAGTTTAATCCTTTAGGATTCAGATTACCCTGTCATATGCTTGTATATTCACATAGTTTTCAGTCAGTCATACATTATATCTTACAGCTTTGAGATTTTGATGTGATTGCTTATTTTTGCAATGACACAGTATGGCATGTATAGGAGGTCAGTTTTTTAGCCAATATGAACATAAAACAGGTTGTATATTTGGGCTGAATATGGCCAGTTTAAAAGCTAAAGGGTTAAATTTCAAACCTCAGCAAATGGGTAGCCCAAATCTGCTTGTGTTGATTGCTATTCAAAGACAAGGTAGACTACATTCTATAATGAAAAGTTTTCTTTACGTTGGTTTACTTCATTTATTTTCAAAACACGTTCACTTTTTTGCAAAGGCATGTGCTGGACAAAATTTATTGGAATTTTTCTATGACTAGATGCTTTCCTATCACCAACCCTCACCTGTAAGGTAATATTTCCACTGTTGCTTCAAACAACAAATAGTTTTCAAATGTCAGTGTAGTGTCAATATAGACATTGACACCATTTGTGTGGATGGTGACCTTGTTTTTATGCAGCATGCACACACTCATGCACAACTGGCTTCCTATAATTTCTGTCTACCAATTCACTCATAGGGCATTTGTTAGTCTAAGGCCAGACTGGGTGACATCTGACCACATTGCCATACACTAAGAAGGAACTCTAAGCCATGTAGTCATAAAGTGAACTTCATGAAATATGTAACTTTATCAAGAATTAAGGATATATATATATACATCCTTAATTCCTGTTAAGATCAGTTTTATTGTTAATTTTTATATAGGTGATTGCTTTATGCTTTTATTTTGTTCCTTGTAAAAATGCTGATACTTATTCTTGTAATAATTTCTTTTAGGTTAATCAGTGAAAGAACTATCGAAGAAAATATTTTAAAGAAAGCAGATCAAAAGCGCCTTTTAGGAGATGTGGCCATTGAGGGTGGTAATTTCACTACTGCCTTCTTTAAGCAGGTAAAATTCAGTGTTATTGATCATGAAATTTACCCCGTAAACAATATATATTGTGATTTGTGTTCCTGACTATATTGTTGGCAGTAAATTATCATTAATCTCAGATTAATCAGTTAGGATAACCATTATCATCCAGCCACATCTCTTACACTACTGAAACCTCCACATCAACTTTGCTGTACACAAAGGTTCACTTATGTTCCCAACACTATTCCTTACATTCCTAACCATATCACCATCTAGATACCCCCAATATACCCTCCTCTTTGATACTATATATCCTTCATTAAGCAACTTTCTCAATCTATGTCTTTAATCAAATGTGTAAACAATTATGGTTAAGCTTTTATGGTTATATAAAGCATACACATACCCAGGTCTGTTCCCCATTTTTTAGGATGGGTATAGACACAACAAGACATACACCAGGCATTCCATTTATTTCCCAGCTCAAAGGGGCGAACCCTGTTCTCTGCTCAGGTCAAGGCATAGAACACAACCCTCAGTATCAGCAGTGAGGTTAGACAGCATCATGCTGGTATACCCCCGCTGTATCATTCTGGTTCTGTGCCCCTTTGAGCAATATCAATTCACTCATCTGTCCACAAACACTCTCCAAGTTTTCCTATCATTTATAAACGCGCTTGCCTCTCTCACTCTAACATCCTGGTAAAGAGCTTGCCCTGCACCAGATGGCTGGACATGATTTGGGAAATTCTCGAGAGGCTTGATGTCACCTTGGAGGATGTAGAGGAGCTGACACGAGACTGCCAATGATGGGGAGCACTCGTGGACCTGGTCGGTTGTATGCATGATAGCATCTCCTGGATCACAACTTGGAATGACTCCAGACCCATCAAGCAAGAGCATCAAGCCAAGCCATTAAACAAAAAAAAAAAATATATTTTAATCTTATCAATCATTAAAGTTGACTGTGATTTTACAATGTAGCAATTAATGAAAAAATCCAAAAGGAGAAAATAAATACATTTTTTAGTATTCTTTTAGCAGTTATTGAAGTATTTGTCAAAAGGCTTCGGGAAAATTTTAAAATGTGGATGAATATTTGAATCAATGTTGTCAAACTAAAGTACTCGGTCAGTGCAGTGATTCTGTGCAATATTTATTGTAGAATGTCTGGCAGGCTGATAAAAAAAAAGCTAGAACTTTAGATGGATGATAAGCAGAGAAACATCCATATCTTAGTTGCATCATCCATAATGCATTAAATTAGTTGTGCTACTTGAATGAAATTATTGCTACTGCTGAACAAACCAGCTGTAAAAGGGGGGAATGGGTGATGAGTATGGTACAAATTGTAACAATTTACATCATTGTCTGGACACATGACAATAAAAATATTGGCTGATGTTTGCAGCAGAGATCACTAAAATGATATCAACATGAGTCACTGATGATCCTGATAAAATGTATTGAGTTGATACTGGAAAGTGTGTAGGATTGTAGATGCGAATTTAGTTTTGGTCTTCACAAACAAAATAACATTGGAACTAAGTTTAATGTGTTATATAGACTTCTCCAGTAAATAGTTGTTTAGGAAGTATGTTTATAAACAATCAAAATGACAGCATTTTTTTCTAAAGTGTATACTAAAAGTTTTCTTCATAAATTGCAGAATACTATCAAAGAATTGTTTGATGAGCCTACTGGATTGCAGGCTCTTGCTAAAGAAAGGGAAACCAAGAAACGCATTGAGTGGCCGAAAGAAGCGAAAGTATTAACAACCACAACATCGGTACAAAAGCCAGCAGTGAACAAAGTTTCAGAACATGGAAAAGAATCTAATCTTATTACTCAATTGGAACAGGTAAATATTGCATTAAATGCTTGGCGTAAACCTTATTTGATTTCAGTTGAAAAGGTGTTTGTTTATACACACACATATATTATTAGATAATAAATTCTTTGGTATACACTTGGTAGCTTATTGGTAAAGCACGTTCTCTTACAGTGTTCATTGGGTGTCTGATTAATGAGAGAGATCAAAGATGGAAGATATGAGAATGCTTATTGACCATTATTGGCTTCAACCCATCTAGTGTTGATCCCTTGTATTTCCCATCTTCCGTTTCTCTCATTAATCATATATATATAATGTCAGCACAGTATGGTTAAATGCTTGAGAAGTTTGTGTTGCAACTGAGATTTTTTGATTCTGGTGCATTGGCATCTTGAGCAAATCATCTTCTTTAGCATCAGGTTGGCCCATGCTTTGTGCATTGAGAGAAACTGTATGAATGTTTATTTGATGGGTTGTAGCTGTAATTCGAAGTTTCTACTTTGTCAAATAGTGTCATGCTAATTGTATCTGTGAATTTCTTTGAAGGTTATGTGGGGTTCTACTGATTCACTTACATATTAAATTAGTGAGCTTGATAAGTATGATTGATTGAATAATTGAATACTCCCTGTTCTGACTGAGATCTGTGTATGTGTGTGTTTATGTAATCGCTCATTTTAGTTCATCTGACAGGTTTGTTTGAGGTCAACCAACTATTTTTTAGAACCAATCTTTAGATTACCCATGAGCTTTAGGATGCAAAAATCTTCTTATTAAGGTGTTGGACTCATGGTCACAAGGTTGTTGGTTTTAATCCCAGGACTGCAGTGTTTTGTGCGAGTAGCAGCTGAGCACTGATGCAGTCCCCTCCTCTCTTTCTCTCCTGCTCTCAATTCCTGGATGGGAGTGCAGAGAGTGTGTGATTGTGTCTGCATATGGCTACATTGGCCATACTGTTGTTAATCGTTTTAGATGCCTATTCTATTGTCATTCTATTTGTGAGTAATGGCCATAATAAACCATGTCTTAAATTGTAGGTAAGAATATTTTAAACTCAATAAGATTAGTTATTTTATTAAATTGCATCAAATCCTTGATGGCTTTAGAAATCAATTTAGGCATTAAGAATTTTTTTTTTCCTTGCAGTAAATTGACAAAAGAGTTAAATGTTTCAACATAATTTTAAACGTTAAAACATTTTTTTTAGGCATTGTGTAAAGCAGAGGATGAGACTGATGTTATGGCTGCTGATTTGGTAAAGGCTGAACAAAAAGCGGAATTAGCAGAATTTGATGAAAACATCCCTTGGGATGATAAGGAGGCTGAGAGGAAGCAAGATGAAGACGAAACATCTAAGGTTGAGATGGAATTGAGTCTTTTGGAAAAAGAGGTAAATAAGTTTTAACAATTGTCAAAGCTTTGTGGTTTTTTTTTTTTTTTTTTTTGGTGTCTTTGAAACATGTAAAGTTCACCCCTTGATGAGGGACCATCATTCTGTGTATTGGAAATTGCAGTTTCAGAACTGAATTTTGTGTAAGTATATTATTTACTGATGAACATTAAAAGTAACATTTATGAAATGTACTTTTATTAACAAAATTTTGACCAACCAGTGTAGGGGCCTTTATGTAGTTGGTTAACCTGCTAGAAAGAACAACCAAATTCTAATAAAATCTTACCATTTTGCAATGATTCCCAAACATCTTGATATTAGTCCCAATCTTCAGAAAGATTTCTTCCCTCTTTTCATCACCACCACCACCATTATCATATAATGTCCATGATCCCTACTGACATGGGTTGGATACTTTGACATGTTTCCATGCATTCTGGTCTATTGTCTGTTTTGGCATGGTTTCTATGATTGGATGCTCTTCTTAATACCAACAACTTTACAGAGTGAAGTGGATGCTGTTTTCTGCAACCAACACTACTGAGGTTGCTATGCAGCTTGTAAGAGTATGAACTCTGAGGAGGGAGCTTTATATTGGATGATGAGGGGTAAAAGTATGAGAAAAGAGGCCGGAGCAGAACAAATCCCTTGTTGTAGAGGGGCCATATGGCTATTCATATGTTAGAAGTGAGGGTACAAGTGATTGGGTGGTTCAGGAAAACAATAAAAATAGTGGTGATGAGGTGGATAGTGGGGATAAAGGAACCAATGGTGTGGGTGGAGGTTGTAAGATTAGGGAATGGGTGATTGGAGGTGTGGTTGGTGGATGATCAACAATGCATGAGTTATGGTAAGAAAGGGAAAGTAGGAGAAGTATGAGAGAGAGATGGCAGGGATGGACAATGGGGAGAGAGATGGTGGCAGGTATAGTGCATGAGAATGAAAGACAGGAGGAGGAGGAGAGATAATTTTGTGATTCAGTGGCACTTGGTGATGGTGAAAGGGGTGATCAGTGAAAGTGTAATTGAATAGAACAATGTTAATGGATGGAGGGTGGATAACAGATGAAATGATTCTGGGTAGTAAAAAGTGATATCAAGGAAGAACTGCAGTCAGGGAGACAATGGGTGATGGTGATGTCTTCAAGAGGAAGGTAACTAAAGAACCTAGTTGTACATACATATATATATATATATTTGTGTGTGTAGGTTTTATTTACATACACACATACCTACATACAGCTTTATCAGAACTCATTTTTGCTGGAGTGAGTGGGTCTTTTTTGAGAACTGCTTGTATCCATATAATTCTTTCTTACACCAGTCTTGGACAAGTTTAAAAACCATCTTGGTTTTGTTAAATATAGCAATTTATTTGGATCTGTTTCAATATTTGCAGCAGCACTAAGCTCCCAAACATGTCCATACAATCTTAAAGGGAGAACCATAGAAACACCAACAGTAATTAAGATAGAATAGTCAGGTTTCATTTGATTATAAATCTCTTTAATCAATCCTGAAACAATTTAACCCTTTAGCATCCAAATTACATTGCTAAATGTAATGCTTAGACATGATATTTTAAGGTAGATGTGAAAGGCTAGATCTGGTTAGTTTAAACATAAAAAGAGGGTAGAATATTTGGTCTTGAAGGTAGGAAGGTAGGATTAAATATTATGGGGCTAAACCACTCAATTACGTCATAATGTTGGTTGTATAAATACAACCAATATATATATATATATATATATATATATATGCACTTTCGACAAGTTGTGGTGCACCTGAGCACTGTATACAATAATTTCATTATTATTAATTTTTTTATATTGGTAAATTGCTACAAAAATAGATAAATTTTAAAGGTTACTCATTCTTTTATTAATTCTGAGTTTTAAAAAAGAACATATTTTAGTAGATACCTTTTTACCCTCATTTCCTACTGGGGTAGCCAAGTATTCCTTCTACAGCAAGACGGACGGACGAGCGCGCCACCGCCTCGACCGCACGCCGAGTACCCCGACGCCTCAATTATACTTTAACCACTCAACTGGTACAAACCCAGCTCCCTCAGTACTGCTTTCTCTCCCACTTGAAAGGTCTTTGTTTTGCAAGTTACTTGGTGACCCTGTTGTTGGTCGCATGTAAAAAGCACCCAGTACGCTCCAGCCACAGAAACCTTACCAAAGCAGACAATGAAGCCTACTGCAACTCTCTGGCTTGCAAGCTCTAGTCAAACTGTCCAACCCATGCCAACAAAGAAGATAGACATTAAATGATAATTATTCTTCCATCCCTTGTTAACCAAAGCAAGTTATAATGAAAGCTCTTTATCTTCTTTTTTTTGTCCAGTTCTTTTTCTCAGTATTTATATTTTCTAATATTATTTTTTAAATTCCAAAATCAAAATTTGGTGTTTAAAATTTATATAATTCCTTCAATTTTCTTTTGAAGCTATCTCCTGTTGAGCGGTATGCTGTCCTTTTCTTGGAAACCCAAATGGAACCATTCTGTAGTGAGGAGCTTCAGATGGCAGAAGTAAGTAAAATTAATTTTAAAAGCCTGAGTTTGTTTGCATGCATTTGTGTATTTATTTCTTTGATGTTTACCTTTAAAACGTTTTCATTTTCTTGTCATAAAATTTAAAAGAGTTAATTAAAATATTTTTTTGTGTGATTAATATACAGTTGTAATTGAAGTAAAAATTTAACAAAGATAAAATTGACTAATTAAGAATGTGTGCATTTTGTTTTGTAGGAAGATATTGAGAGTGCTAAAAAAGACTGGGAGTTGGCACGACTCAAATCTCTGAAAGAAGAGGAAGAAATAAGAGCTGAATTAGAAGAAGATGAGATGCTGTTTACATATACAAGGGATGATGCATATAATCAGGTGAAAAAATCTAAGTCTAAAAAGAATTCTGGTAACAAAAGCAATAAGAAAAAGAGTAATTATAAGAATTTTAATAGTAGGCAAAACTCTTCTGATGAAAAGATAACTTCTAGCCGTAAGAGTTCTCGAAGATCTGCTGCTAGCTCAGACATTGCTAAATCTCGGAGCAATGGACTAAGTAGCTCTAGAAAGTCACTCATTAATAATAATGAAAAAGATGAAAACAGTTCAAGTCGGGGTGGGAAAATGAAGGGCATTAATTCCGTAAGATCTGAACACTCTTCACCAGTAAACACTGGTATGTTGAAGCATGCTCTTAAGAAGGATGTTTCAAAGATTCCATCCAATCCTAGTACCCAAAACAAGGCTACTTCAAATCAAAAAGTGCTAAATCTTAATTCCATTTCCAGTAAGAACACTAATTCTGTAATTAACACCAAAACATCTGCTTCTAGTACTGTCGGCAATCAAAAGTTGGTAGGGTCTAAAAGAGCTAAAAAAGGAGTTGGAGCTAAAAAGAAGGTAGGCGGTCCTGGTAGAAAACCGGTTGGTTCAGGCAAAAAAGGTGCTGGGTCTAAGAAATCCAATACCAAAAAGGCTAACTCTAACAAAGTTGCATCTACTAAGAAGTTATCAGGTGGTGTAATATCTAAAAAATCAGCTGCTACATCAACAGTTGGTACATCCACTACTAGTACTACTACTAGCAAGAAAGGGTCACAGGTAAATTCTGTTAAAAAAATTAAAGTGAATTCAAAGAAACTGCTTAGAGCTACCCTAATAGCTCAGGAGAAACTAGCTGCTGATTTACAGGTAGCGGCCACTACGGCTGCTTCAACACCTGTTCCAGTTTCTTCTGCTAGGATATTAGAAACGGCCATAAAAGTTTCAGAACATGTGAAAGTAGAGTCGAAATCAACCAGCAAACTACCAACCAATACAACCGTAAAAGTGTTGTCAGCAGCGGCAAAAACTACTCATACCTTATCAGTTAGCACATCCACTCAAATGGCTTGTGCATCACCTGTTAGCACCTCTGTCACACGTGTTTTGCCTGTGACTTCCACTGGAACTTCTGTTCCACATATTGTTCCAGTCAGTGCAGCTACATGCATTGTATCTGGATCAACAGCTGCTCATGTCTGGACAACCTTAGCTCAAAAAGTACCAATTGGTCATATGATGCCAATCAGAGCTTTAGGACAAAAAATACAGGTGCCAATGTCGGCTTTAACTCAAAAAGTACCTGTCAATACTATCACTCAAAAAGTACCTATTTCAACTATAACTCAAGTTCCTGTGTCTGCTATTACCCAAGTTCCTATTAGTAGTATCACTCAAGTACCTGTCTCTGCTATATCTCAGAAGAAGGTACCTGTGTCCACTATAACTCATGTCCCTGTGTCTGCTATTACACAGAAAATACCTGGAACTGCTGTTACTCAAGTCCCCATTACAGCAATCACACAGAAGGTTCCTATTAAAACCTATTCCCAAAAGGTTCCTGTCACTACTATCACACAAAAGGTGCCAATTACTACAATAACACAGAAGATACCCTCTCAAAAGGTTCCTGTACCTATTGCTACACATAAGATACCTGTAACTTTTGCTACACAGAAACTTCCAGTATCTGTCTTACAGCAGAAACTTCCGGTATCTGTCTTACAGCAGAAACTCCCAGTATCTGTCTTACAACAGAAACTTCCAGTAACTATTGCAGCACAGAAATTACCTACAACTTCTCTTACTCCAAAGTTTATAGTTTCTACTCCAACTCAAAAACTTTTATTTTCCACTCCAACCCAAAAGCTATTGGTTCCAACTCAAGCACAAAAGCTATTAGTCACCTCATCAACTCAAAAGATTTTAGTATCGGCTCCTACGCAAAAACTATTAGTTGCAACCCCTACTCAAACGCATCTAGTTTCTACTGCACCAAGCCAAAAATTACCCCTGATATCAACTCCTACCCAAACTGTGCCAGTGTCCACTATTCTTCCTAAGGCAGCAGTTACCACTTCAGCTACACAGAATTGCCCAACTGTCAATCATGTCGGTGTTGAAAGTGTTTTAAGTGGTTCTCCTACAATCCCTGTTAAGTATACACAGGTTGTCCCTGCTCCACTTATCTCTATTCCAGTAACCACGGCAACGTCCAGTCCTCAGCCTTGGTCAAATCCAAATCTTGTGATACGAACCCGACGGGCTTCTATGCAAGAGTCTAAGAAGCGGGCAGATACTTCAGAGAGTGTTGATGCAGATGACGGTGTGGAAAAAGAGTCAGCAGAGCATGTTATAAATGTAACAAATAAGCTGAATAATATCATTATAGACTTACCTGAAAGTCTACTTACAACAGATACGCTAACAAATAGTGGAGGAAGTCAGATAGTGCAAATATCACATCCTAACTATAAACAGCAGAACTTAAATGGGCCAGATTTGTCCAACAAAATCAGTAGCAATTGTGTTGGGTCTGGTGACATCTTACCTGAAAATGGTTGATTACTCTATTAATCAAGTAGAACATTTAATTTTAAACCTGGAAAAAAAAAATGTATATTTGTATATGTATACATACACACATTCACCTTTCTCTGACATGTGCAAGTATATGTTATTGTATACATACGTATGTTTACTCACATGCATGTGCACACACGTAGTGCTTTTTACTATGGTGTATGTATGTGTGTGTGTGTGTATGTAACGTCTGTAACTTGAATTACCATCTGCCAACGTAGGTACTGAATTCAATAGGAAGTTGCTCGAGATGTTAAACATTGTGGGAAGACTTTGTGATACATTTCAGATCGAAAAAATGGAGACATGCATATGTAGGCAGATACATATATATATATATATATATATATATGTGTGTAATATATGTTGTATATATTATTTTACATATATTTAATATATATTACAATATATTTGTATATTTTTACTATATCTACACACATTACATATACATGCATATATATTTTATGCACACACACTCACATACACACACATATACATGTATTCATGTATTTATATTAATATTTGTATAGTGTGTGTGTGTGTATATATATATATTTACATATGTATATAGACATATGTATATTATGTGTGTGTGTATATATAATATATGCTATATGTGTTTGTGTGTGTATATATAATGTACATATATACGTATGTTTCAACATATGTATATATATATTAACATATGCAAGTTGACGATCAACTGTTGGTAAAGATTGAGAGAAAAAATGCAACATCTGGCAGTTTTTTGTACTGCATGTAAAAGATTTTCAGGGCTTAATGGTATTGTTGTGATATCTCAAGGCGAAGAAAAAAATTATTATGTAAGATATTTAACTCAAGAATTTTTTTTTTTTTTTCTTTTTTCTGTGAAAAATAAATGACTGAACAAACCTTTCTGTTGGTTATCGGCATCTCATTCCTGGTATGTGTGTTCTGTCGCTGTGTGTGTAAATAAGCAGGGGCACTGCTCTGATGATTCAAGGTTTTGGTGTCAACCTTTTTTCTCAACAATTAGTTCATCTCATTTCATTGGTGCATTGCAGTTCCTGGAGCTCCTCCTCTTCAACTACTTTTCCTCTTTTTTTTTTTTTAAATCCATCCATCCATCTTTCCAACCGACCAACCATCCATCCAACCATCTTTATAAAAATGGCAACAGTGATCTATTTATCTATATATGTATATATACACACTTATGTATATATATATAAAGTACACACCATACATACAATAAATTATATACAACATATTATGTACACAAAATTTTAAACGTATTAAGAAAATTGTTTCTAGAAAAAAAACCATTGAAATAAGTTTTACAAAAAGTACTTGTGATTGAAATTGGGTTTTGAAAAAATTCATATTTTCTAATGTGCATGATTTAAAAATTACATTAATAATCACTTTTGACAAGTTTTAGAGAAGATGTTAATTTCTATTATTGATTAATTTCAAATGGTATTTAATGCGAAATTATATTTTGTAGTTAGTCTGTTTGTATAAGATTTGATGTATTTCAATTGCAAAAATATTTAGTATAATACCATTATTAAACATTTGTGTGAAACTGCTAAATTAAATTCTTTTCTCAAATTATATAGTGACTATAATTTTTTGTCATGAGATAGGATTTTGGTTGGTTAAGCTTTTGATTTGGGGAAATCTTTGAAGAAAAATTTGTATCATTTGTCTCCATTGTATAGACATATGGTATAGTTATCATTTTATTAGCAGGCGTATTATTGGCTATCTTAAAAAAAAAAAAAGAAAAACTGGCTTTTTTAGAGAACAAAAATTTAGATGTTTGAAATAGACAAAATATTGAAAACAATAATTGTATCACTGTCAATCAGTGTGTTAAATTTCCTCTCTCCTTGTCTTCCCCTCCTCCTACTTTCTTTTCATATATTAAAATCTCTCGTCTCCTGTTCTATTAGAAAATGCTGAAATGATATCCATCTTTTTATCATGAATAAATCTCTAAGTTACCCCCTAAGATTGAAAACTTTTTTAAGAAATATCCAAAAATTTCTGACTAGGCACCAAATACCTTGTATCATGCTGTGCCTTGCCAGGCAGCTCCTTACACCAAGGAAATGAGATGCTGGTTGACTGCAGAATAGGTTTTTAATAACCATATTCAGCCGTGAATCACTATATGCTCACTATATTTTATTGAGCTATAATGTGTGCTTACCAGGTACCTGTCAAATAAGCACTCGATAGCTCTTTCATTATCTACATTTTGGACCTAAGTACATTTTTGTGTTGCCATGAACATGTTGTTTTATTAAATCTTCAAATTCCCTAAAAATAATCAGTAATTTTTATTTTATATCTTACAAAATGAATTTTAAAAAGTACCTAATATTTTCTTCATCCAGCCATATAAGCATAAATTAATTCCCGTTTTATCCAATTTCAATTATGAATCTTATTCTGCACTGCAACATTGCTTAGTTTATGGTATTTCAAACCTGTTTAGTGAAAAATTAATATACTAAAATTAAATGTACAAAAGATATAAAGGATTCATGTACTGGTTGCAGATATAGTCGACTCCTTGTTTAGGTTTCCAATCTAAAAATAACTCTTTTCCACTAGTGATGTGAGCCCTTAAAAAAAAGTTGGTCTTGTAAACACATTTTCCCTTCTCTTTATTAAAATATCAACTAATTTATTATATGGACAGTATAAAAAGCTTAGAAGTTGAAGCCTATCTGTAGATGACAACTGATATAGAAACAGGGCTTTTTTTTCTAAACACATTTTAAAGTTACATGTAATGTTCACTGTAGAGTTTTTGAATGGTAAACAAAGACACTTTACTCTGATTGTTGCTGTTTAACCACAGGTTTTTCCTGATTATGTAGACCTCTTGTTGATGATAATCACTTGCAACAACTTTATATTCAGAAATTTCTTTTTAAATAAAATGGTATTTAAACTGAGATTTAATTGTTAAATGAGCCAAGAGGAGACTGCTTGTTCAACTTGTTAGATAGTAGTTGAGTCTCCCTGTAATTATACCCTACTCTTAAATAAGAATGGGTAACATGAGGAAATGTTGTCATAGATAAATCTAAGACAGTTGGCTGTAGTTGGGATACCTTAGATCATGAATCTACTTGATAAGAAGTGAACAAATCATGAGTAAAAAGAGATTTCTCTGGGTCAGTCATCCTCCTGGAAGTAACAGTTAAATCACTTTGATTGTCCCTTGGTGGATCAGGAAAGAAAGAAAAAGAAAAAAAAGAGACAGGTTAATGTAGTCTGAATTAAGACTTCCTTCAAAATAAGACAGAATGGTCATGGTTGGAATATCTTTAATGATAGGTTTATGAATTAAGTTTGACCTTGATTAAACAAGACTTGTTGTTAAAAGGAATGTCTGTGAGATATTAGGACATCTCACAGCACACCCAAGAATACAATATATATCCTGAATGTCAATCAAGGCAATACAACTAGCAATAGCTTCACTTGTTTTATTTCTTCCTCTTTTAAAAATAGATAAAAAGTAAGATTTTGATTTAAAATTATGAATTTCAAAATTAACTCAAGTGGCATTCTTTAGGGTGCTTCAGTTTTCTCCCTTTATGCTTAGAAAATGGTTTGTTTGAAGAACATAAAAAAGGTACTTTAAAAAAATCACAAAAGCAATTCATAGTTTTAAATCTTACATAATAATATTTCACACATTTTGAGAAACACTTTGTTGAGTTGTGCCCTTGCTCATTAATTTAGATGTTGAAAATTTTGTGAAATTGTTGTGTGTTTATTGTTTTATTTTAAAAAAAGGGAAATCTTTATTTAAAAAAAAAATGAGTCTATAACTGGCTGGAATCTAATCTGAAATCCTGCACTATATGTGCTGAAAATTTTAGTGTCATAATTGGAAGAAAGAATACCAATGTGTTTACAAATTATAAACACATCCTAATTATAAATATTATCATGCATCTTGCACCAGCTGGTATGTATTGAGGTATGTATAAGGTATGAATTCATAACAGTTTCTGAAGTCGGCCTTTGATTACAAACTTAATTTACAATTTTTAGATTATGCTAATTTAAGGTTTGATTTTTATAAAAAAGTTTTTTATCTATATACCTAGTTTAATAATACCTAAGATTCTGATAGCAATTTTGACAGAGATTAGTCAGGAAATGGAAAATATATTTCTTTAATATTTTATGTAAGTACCGTAAATAAGTAATGTTTGCAATCAGGTGTATTTCTTAGTGGATAGCAACTAATTTGATGTATTATAAAATAATAATAATAATAGTAATAGTAATAAACAAACAAGATATTGTTAAAAGATAACTTTTTTCTTTGTATTTAAAAATTTATGGCCTCAACTGCAACAGTAGAATATGTAATTGTCAATTACTAATAGTGACTAAAGATACTTAAGTTTGCCATTTATAAACCTTCAAAAACAGCTTGTTGTAAGGCTGCAGGTAAATATTAGGAAAACTTCTCTCTATATGTCAACTGAGAATACTCTCAAAGCATGAGAATATGTTCTTTGATTCTGGTTATTTGGTAGATCTTGCTAGAATATGTTAAATATAAAATGAATGCAAATTTTCATTCTTTTTAAAATACTTTTTTCATCTTTAATTATATTGAGTTTATACCAAGAATCATTCCTCTTTGGATGATGAGTATATTGTTAGCAATAAATATAGTCCTTGGAAGGTATGTTATACCTGTCTTTTGTTATAAGGACAGTTGTAAGGTGACTGACTAGTGCCTCAGTTCCCCAAAACCTGGTTCCAGTCGTTATTACTTGTATTGCTGCATTCACCAAGGTCCATTACTCAATTTCCCTCCTTTATAAATTTATCTGTTGGCACTAGTAGCATATTAACCATTTCCTTGTAAGCAGTTAACATTTAACTCTTTAATATTTGGATTACTTTGACAAATGTAATGCTCATTTGTTCTCTCTGTTTTGCATCGATCATTCATTCATCTTGTAGCTTCAAGATTTTTAGAATGTCATAGTACAGTACATGTGAGAACCAGATCTGTCAGGTCATAAGACAAGTAGATTATTTGGAGCAGATATGACTGGTTTAAATGCTAAAAGCTTAAGAACAACTGAAAAGTAATTCTCGGTGGGTGGGGGATAATCTTAAGTAGGAGGATAATTTTCTCGAGGAATAATTGTGCTTTCCATTACAAATGATCTATTGTAAGGAAACGGCAACTTTTCAGTTTTCTGTGTTTCTTGGAAAACTATTGAATTCAGTTTGTACTAACATCTAGAAGTCTGTAAAAAAGACATGCTGTAGTTGCAGCTTGGAACTGAATTTACCATTTGATGTTTTGAGATAACCCTCAAATTTCCTTTATTGGCACCAAAGTAGGTTGTTTTTTTTTTTTTTTTTTTTTTGGCCAGTGGGAATTAATATCACCATTTTCTTATATCTGACTTTACATCTCAATTAGCTTGTAAAAATCTAATATAGGTCTTATCTTTTTCTAAGGTTCTTTTGTATGAGAGGTATAGCCCCCCCCCCCTCATTCAGTAGCATTTTAGCATCAATCATTTAATATCAAGCAATCGGTTAATAATTGGAAAACTTAAGTGATCTAAATTGTTATAAATTTTCTTCTATATCCAAAGCAGATTATTTTTTTTTCATTTCTAAAACCCAAAAGCATCTTAAATTTTAAAATGAAAAGTATATTATAGGCTATTTTCCATTTCATTTACTGCCTCTTCACCCTGGTCAATTTAAAAGCTTTCCCTAATCATATCATGCAAACATGCATTTTGTTGAAATTTTAAGATATAAATACATTATATATATTTAAATTAATATGGTGTGAACACTTGCTAACTTATTTTCCAAATATTAAATTATGGAATGCTCAGTTATATACTTATAAATTATATTTAAGAAAAATTCTTAATAGCAGAAAATTATTTATGGAGTGTATTCCTAGTAACTACAAGTCTTTACTTCTGATTTATTTGTAAATCTAGTTCTTATGGTATGTTTGTATGTGTCATATATATATATATATATATACACATGCGTCTCATAAACTTAACTATTTCTATAGCAAAATTTAAGTTAATATTCTCAGGTACAGCAGAGATGATAAAATTTGTATTTCTGTGATGTTCCACTATGTTAGACACAAGCTTTTAAGTCTTCAGTTTGCACTGTGACTTAACCATTTCATTAATAATAATGATTAACAAAAAAAAAAAAAGGTATCTCAATGATAGAGCATGGTGAATCTATATTAAATTTCATGTCTAGCATTAACCCAATTAAACTGATCATTTTATCTTGGTATCAATAATTATTTGATGGCTAATCCTTCACTTGAATCTTAGCTCTAGATTATGATGTTAAAATTGTGGTGCGCATGTTAATTAGAATCTACTAACTAGAATTTAAGAACG
Source organism: Octopus sinensis (assembly GCF_006345805.1). Taxonomy (NCBI): domain Eukaryota; kingdom Metazoa; phylum Mollusca; class Cephalopoda; order Octopoda; family Octopodidae; genus Octopus; species Octopus sinensis. The sequence continues at coordinate 6,163,555 of NC_043016.1, read as the reverse complement.
AACTATACAAAATGTAATTTTAAGAGAAAGCCGATTAGTGTATTATCTGTTTTCTTAAAAAGGCAAGACCGTTAAGAGACTAGATATCAGGGAAGATCCAGTCAGGCTTGCAGTTGACAAAACTATCAGGTAAATGGTAACAAGGATATCTTCAGTTTATGCTAATTAATCTGAAAATAATGAGCACTGGCACTCAACAATTACACTCATCGCATTTGTAGTACAAGGAGTTGGGTGGATGTGGGCACTGTCAGTTATTTACTTTTAACTGGACGAGTTTTCTGCATTCAGACAGCTATTTGTTATAGTATTTTGTTATTTTTGGACACCTAGTCTTACTACATCTTAATGGTCCTCACTTTATGTTGCAGGTCTATGTATGTGACATTGATCATGAACCAATGCCTGTAAGTTTACCTTAAAAGTTTTTCATCTCATCCAAATGATGAATACAAACTTCATATTTATTTTTTATTTTCGGAAAAATATTGCCAAAAAGAGAAAAAAAAAGACCTAAATACAGACCTTTTAATTCCCTCATCTCATTTTCCAAACCTGCCAAGAATTACATTGATTTTAATTTTTAGTATCATAGTTAGAAGCCATCAATTGAATATTACCTTACTGCATCCGTATTCCTTTGGGGAGAGTACTAGGTGCTCATTTCTTCTGATTCAATATATCACCTGCCCAAAATCAATAGGTTTTGTTTATAAAATAATGCCAAATTTTAGTTGGATATATTAGTCCTTTTCTTATCCTGTGTATCACGTGATGCACATAACATATTTCTCTGGCATTTGTGTAGCATAAAAGGATTCACATTCCCATTTCAACCAGCAGAGTGACTTGGGTGTTATGAAAGAAAAGCTGTATATTATTCAGAACATATGAAATAAGAGCCAGCTAAAAGTCTGAGAACAAGCATGGATGTTTAGGACAAACTTATGAAAATACTTTGAACAAGAAAAAGGGTTAATAGTTGCTGGTGATATTGGCAGTGAAGGCTTGTTTGTAGTTACCGTTCTAACTGTTTGCTCTTGCAGATGATTAAGAATATTGATTCACAACCACTTGGTTCTGCACTTCCATTGCCCAGTATATATGGCAAGTATCTTCTGCCACTAAGTGACCATTTCAGTTCTTGAATAGTTGACTTGTTGCCTAATTTAACACCACTACCTGGATCCTGGGTGACTTTTAATAGAAGCATTCACCCTTGGCCTCCAGTTTGAGGAGAACTTAGTGCTTCCCTCTTGGGAACCCTGAAATAAGTATTAAATTTCTCCTTTAACTAAGCCATTAGAAAATAATAATTTAGTTAAAACTTCTTAATTAGGAAAGTCACAAAAAGACTGTTCTCACTGCATAGGCAAGTCTTCTACTATAACAATTTTATCCAATACCTTGTGATTTATATATATATATATATATATATTGAATCGTGGCTGAAGCCAGTGCCGCCTCGACTGGCTTCCGTGCCAGTGGCACGTAAAATGCACCAATCCGACCGTGGCCATTGCCAGCCTTGCCTGGCACCTGTGCGGGTGGCACGTAAAAAGCACCTACTACACTCGCGGAGTGGTTGGCGTTAGGAAGGGCATCCAGCTGTAGAAACATTGCCAGAATAGACTGGAGCCTGGTGCAGCCTTCTGGCTTCCCAGATCCCCGGTCGAACCGTCCAACCCATGCTAGAATGGAGAACGGACGTTAAACGATGATGATGATGATACACACACACACTCACTCACAGAAATACATACACACACATATAGTTAGATATATATATGTATGTGTGTATCATAGGTGTCAGCATGGTTGTATTCCTAAAAAGCTTGCTCCCAAGCATGTGATCTTGGATTCAGTCCCACTGCACACCACCTTAGGCATGTATCTTCTACTACACCTCCTGGCTGATTAAAACTTGTGAGTGGATTTGGTAAACAGAAAGTGAAGAAAACCTGTTGTGTGTTTGTCTTTGTGTGCATGGCCCCTGCCTTGACACCATGTGATGATTGCTAAACGAGTATCGCTATCATATAAGCAGTGGTGTTTGTTTCCAATGTTCCATGAAAGACACATCTGACAATGGAGAAATATTAACTTGTTTGGAGGCAAGGGACAGTTAGCAGCAGAAAGGGCATCTGGCCGTAGAAAATCTATCTCAGCATATTCCATCCAAGCCATGCATTCTACTATTTCACTAATTTTCCGGGACATGTATATATACATATATGAAACCAAGTATAGTATTGTTCATTAATATATGTCTCCGACATCCCCTTTTGCTTTCATAGGGGTGTCACGACGTAAAAGAGGTTGTGCACTTGCTAATCCACTCTTGCCATTGGTTTCTAACTGGGGCAAAATTAGCATACATTAAGTTTAATATTTCATAGATGTCCATTAACACTTTCTCCAGCACTATGGTGCTCTGTGATCTTATATTTGTTATTCAAAAGAATAGCCAAAGGTAATTCTGATCATCTCAAAATCGTGTCCAGTCATGATTAGTCTTTTCAATTGAAAAAATCGTAAAAATGCTATAAGCATAGCTGAGTGGTGAAAAAGTTAGCTACCCACCCTCACAAACCTCCAGTCATCTTCACTATACACATCACCTTGTAACTTGAAGTATGGCCCCTCCTCATTACATCTTGACTAGCTTTCATTCCTCTCTATCTGAGGAAGCCATGTCTCTCTTCTAATGCAAAACGCCTTTTTCTCTCCCTCACTATTACTCCCCACTAGTTGCAAGAGTCTTGTCTTGCAAGTTAATTGGTGACCTCACTGTTGCTGGTGCCATGTACTAAAGGAGTTGGTGTTAGGAAAGGTAGCCAACTGTAGAAGCCATATCAAACCGACAGCAGAGGGAGTTTAGTGTAGTCTTCCGACTTCCTGTTGAAGCATCCTATCCATGCCAACATGGAAAATGGACATTTAATGATGATGAGTTTGATCCCACTGGACAACAGTCTTTACCAAAGACTAAGGTTGACACAAGCCTTGTGAGTGAAATTGTAATGATAGAAACTGTGCTGAAGCTTATCACGGCTAAATATTATTCAAATACCTATTAAGAGTAATTGTATCTAAGGAATACTCAACCACCTTGTTGTGCAGGTTGCATGGTTGATCTAGCAGCTGGTCACTCGTGCTTCAAAATGAACCTCAAGCATCCATCGAGAACTAAATTACAATGTTGCATATATTGGCCAACATTAGGACTTCACATAAGTGAACTAATGTAATTCTTTATGAATGTAATGCAAACATCATAGATTTTTGTTACTGAACAGAATCCCACCAACTCACCTGGCAATTTTGAACTAGAAATGATGGGTTTCCCGTATAGCTTACAGGAACTATTTATTCATTTTTATGGGGTCCCCCCCCCCCCATATCAGCATGGCTTGGACAAATATATATTATTGAGGGATTGTTTTACGGCTGGATGCTTTTCTTGATGCTAACCCTTACATGTTTTTCAAGTAAGGAAATTTTCATTCCGTTTATCTTTGCAAATGCAGAGCTAGCAGATGATTTTTCCTTTTTTGAGTGGGATATGTCAACAAATAATACCATCTGTAGCTCAGCTCAACACAGAAAGTAAACATTCACACATGCATGCAAATGGACAAAATGGTCATTGTACTTTTTGTCTATGAAATTCACTCATGAGGCATTTGTTGGTCGGAGGCTATAGAAGACACCTATCCGTAGTGCTGTATCGTGGGATTGAATTCAAAACCATGTGGTTGTAAAGAGGACTTTTTAACTGCAGAGACATGCCTGCACTTTTCAGCATAAAAGAAAAACTGGAATCATACTATTTGGGATTAGGGGCCATGAGAACATTGTCCTGTGAGGAATGCTGTGCTGACTTCCAGATACGTTTAAATGCAGAGGAGTTGAGAAGAAAGTATTTGTTGTTAGCCAAGTTTTCCAGGAGTATGATACTAGTTTTGTCTTGTGATGTGTATGGACAATTCAAGCTGGAAAATACTTTCAGTTGCTGGTGGAATCCATCTAAAATGGAAGCAGACAAAGGAAACGGTGAAGTAAAACTTACAAGTATTGCATTAGCCCCCTTCTAACTATATGGAGGTGCAAGAGGAAAGACTTGTATCTCTTTAAACTAAATGTTCCAACATGGAAGAGTATGTATCATTGTTGGTTTTAGATGAGCACTAACTCATAATAGGAGAAGAACAGAAAATGGCATGAGATTGGTGAGATATGAAGAATTATGAAACAGTTGCCTCATCATGTGGTCTTTTTTTTTTTTTTGGCAGTGTATACTGTGTGAGATGTTCTATGATTTATAGGAATGAAGCATGAGTAATGATTGAAGAGCAAAGTACAGAAACGCGAATGGTTCTAAAGATGGATAAAGTATTGTTGAGAGGTGGGGGGAGGTCAACAATGAATTGTAGAGAGAGTGGGGGTGGGGGTGGAATTGAGTAATCCAGTGGTAATGAGTGTTATGTAGACAAATGGTGTAAAGTGGTTGAGTCATGTACTGAGGAAAGATGAAAGTAGTTGTGAGGAATGATTGAAATAGATGTGGAAGGAAGTAAAGGAAAAGAAAGACCAAGTAAGATCTGATTTAAAATGACAGAGAAAGAAATAAGGGTTGGTGGTTGATGGAAGGCAGAGGATAGGGTCAAATGGAGAAGATTGCCATAGGGCCTGCAAGGTAAACTCCTAATTTTTGTTGTAATTGAATTTTTATTCAATTCCCAGATAGTTAAATACACAGCTTACAGTTGGGATGGATATTTATATATGTGCATATGTGGTTCTACATTGTCTGAGCCACAATACATTCCAGTAAGTATTAATGAATCCTTACCAACTTAGTACCAGTAATATTTGATGGTAGCTGCCATTATTACTGTAAAGAGTCAATGCATTGTTTTATTTCTTTATCTGGGAACAGCATTAAACACGCTTCACATCTAATGTGCAGATACGCTATTTGCAAATATGAACAAATTTGCTGTTACAAAATATTCATTGATATGAAATTAATCAAGAGATAATTCCGGGTTGCCATTCAGTTTTGCAAAGTCATATTTTTTAAAGTTTTTATTAAAAATATACACAAGACAAAAGTTAGAAATGTGGGTCTATTGACGTAGGTTATGTTTAGATGAGTTGTTGGGCCCAGAATCTCCTTAAAGTTTCTATATCATTGCAAGAAATTAGGAACAAAGATGTTTATACATTCATTCATGTGTACGTATGTATGTATGTATATATATATATATATATATATGTGCTGGCTTCTGTGCCGGTGGCAGGTAAAAAGCACCAAACGATCGTGGCCGCTGCCAGCCTCCCCTGGCACCTGTGCCAGTGGCACATAAAAAGCACCCACTACTCTCACGGAATGGTTGGCATTAGGAAGGGCATCCAGCTGTACAAACACTGCCAGATCAGACTGGAACCTGGTGCAGCCTCCTGGCTTCCCAGACCCCGGTCGAACTGTCTAACCCGTGCTAGCACGGAAAACAGGCATTAAATGATGATGATGTGTGTATATACAGACATCACAATGTACTGATGCCATGTTGAAAGCACCCAGTACACTCTGTAAAGTGGTTTGTGTTAGGACAGGTAACCAGTTGTAGAAGCCATGCTAAAACAGACAAAGTAACTTGGGCAGCTCACAAGCAAGCTAGCTCCTGGCAAGCCATCAACACATGTTAGCATGGAGGACAGCTGTTAAATGATGATGATGTATGTGCTCTGTATATCTGTGCATGTATGTATGTATGTATTGAAGGTAAGGTTATATTCTTTTCAATATTGAAATATTCAAAGCACTTTTTTTATTCTCTGTTTACATAGATGTGGGCTCCTCCCACACCACCCCAGGATGACAACGATGTCTATATTGATCAAACAATGTTCTTCTTATATGAACCCACCATTATGCCGGAGACCCAGCTACCACCTGTCTACATCAGAAAGGAACATAAGCGACCCAAAATTGAAACTGTTACAAGTATGTATATTGAATTCTCAGATATGTTACTAAAGCAACCCACTCAAATCAGTATTAATGTGTTTGTTTATATTTTGATAATTCAAATCTCAATTAAAACTTTGTTAACGGGGATGAACTGATATTTTTGGATAAAAAATGTTAATGGTAATTTGAAACAAATTCTCAACACAATAATACTGAGCATCTTGTTGCTTTATCAGAGTAATTGATTTTTTTCTTAGTTTTTTTATGTTGGTATGTTAATCAGTTTCATATCAGTTTAAAATTTTTGAAGGCTACTTGAATATTTAAAAAATTTTATCATTTGTCTTTGTCTTAGGGCCACGAATTTTCTTTTGTCTTATACTTATAAGACAGAAAAACTGCATCTATTTTTGTAGATAGATTGCAGTTTAACACCAGTAACTTACCCAGATAATAATTTGCTATGTTTTCCTGAATCTTGGTGGACTGAGTTAGGTAGAATGTAGAGTAGTGCTTAAATACAATGAAATGCCTTACAGTAGAATTGAACTTGGGAACTACAAGTTAGTAGTTCCATGCTATAATCACTTGGCTATTTTTCCACTACAACATATATTCACTAAATGCACAATTTCCTGTTTGCTCTCCTTAAAGCTAAAAGACTGAGCAAGAAATATATTTGGAAAATAAGAGTACAACGCTTATGTTAGTACTCAAGACACACTGTGACACAACAAGCTATGATTATCAAAAATTTACAAATCCAAGTATTTTTATTAAGAGCTTGTTCTAAGCTTTATCTTTAATACTTTGTCGCAAAGTTTCACAAAAAGAAGACCTTGTTTTGTTTATAGAGGTTCTTTGATGCTAAATTATTTAAAGCCATTTATCTGAATTATTGATTACACTTTGCGAAGCTCCAAATTTGTTTGACTTTTATGAATCTTTCTTATGAGTTTACAGTTTTGTTTTTGCCTTTAAGTAAAATTTTATTGTATTAAACGGACAAAACCCTTTTTGTAACTTTCGTCCTGTATTTTGTCCTTACATGTTTTATTTGATTTTTGTTAGCCCTTGTGGCCAATAAATGAACAAATTATTATTATTATTACTACTCCTGTTGTTGTAAAAACACCAATTATCTTTAGATTCGTTACTCACAACAGCTCGTAAACAGAAACAACGCAAAGAAGAGCAGTTACGAGTTCCTCGGTCCCTATTCGATCGTCCGACGGCAGCACAGCTGAAGATGCGCCGTGAAGCGAAAATGCAAAAGCTTAAACATGGTTTAATTAAGAATTTCCGCTCAATATCGTCTGTGTCAAGCAAACAGCCAATGGAACAGGCTGAAGAACATCCGGAATGGTTAATTCATGAAGACTGGGCTTTATTACAGGTTAGTTGTAATTTTTAAACCATTATATATGTATGGAGATGTACTTACATAGCAAGTGACCTGATCTGAGATTGTGTGCTGGAACAAAAACAATGATGCAGCATGGAATTTTGTCAGTGAACAGGTCTCAAAGTAGCGAAAATATTTTGGTAAATTAAATTTAAATGTTGAAATGGATCTAACGGTTTTTGTGTGTTTCTTAAATGGCTTATAAACACCTTCCATGCTCAAATTATATATGGATGCATATACACACACACACACACACATCTAATGATGTATTTTTTGCTATTTTATTGATGTTGTTCCATATTTTGGTAATTTGAATTGCATTTTTGATTTTATTACAGGCTGTTCTGACACTTTTGGACTTGGCTCTGAATTTAACAGTTTTGTCTCCTGCTCGCATTGCAAACTGGGAGTTAGTTGCAGATGTTGTTAATTGCTGCAGCAGGAATTACCGATCTCCAAAGCAATGTAAAAATCGTTATGAAAATATTATTATTCCACGTGAAGAAGGCCGTGTTTTATACGATATGAATCCAAGAAAACAGAAGAAAACTAAAGGAATATACAAGGTATAATTTAATTCAATGTTAGATTATATTTCCTGAGTTAAAAAAAAAGAAAACGGCAGAAATGTACTTGTTGTAGGGGGTTAAGATTTGTCATGTTTAAAAAAAATCTGGAAAAATCCCAATTAAATGCTTTTAAACTTTTCTTTCGCAGACAAAGAATAACCGACCAATCAAAACAAGCCAGCTTTATGGGCAAGATAGCTATGCTGCTGTTACCACTCTGTACTCTGGCCGTTTTGACATGATAAAAAGTCTGGCAAATAAACGACAGCCTCCGCTAAGGCAGACTACCAACCAAGGGCAGAAGAATCCTAAACACACATCTGTGCTTCAGAGCAGCGGTATTAACTATGATTTACCATTGGATCCAGTTCAAGTTGCTTTGATCAGAGCAGAGAGGATTCAACGAGAGAAGAAGCAGAACCAAGCTGCTGCAGCCGCTGCTGTGAGTTTTCTTGTTGTTCACTTTGGTTGTTGTTATTGTTTGTATTGGTTTGAATGCTACATTTTATAGTGCAACTAGTATTTGGGTGAATGGTGTTTGTTACAGTTCATTTTGTGACTGCGATGGTTTTGTTAAGCAGTGTCGATTTTAATAATTTTGTAATTAATAATAATAGTATTACGGAGATGTACTTGCATAGCAAGTGACCTGATCTGAGATCGTGTGCTGGAACAAAAACAATTGCAGCGTGGAAGGTGTTTATAAGCCATTTAAGAAACACAAATTTAATTTGTCAAAATATTTTCGTCGCTTTGAGACCACGACCTGTTCACTGACAAAACTTCGTGCAGGTCGCGGTCTGAAAGCGACGATAATATTTTGAAAAATTAAATTTAAATGTTGAAGTGAATCGAATGGTTTTTGTGTGTTTCTTAAATGGCTTATAAACACCTTCCACGCTGCAATAATAGTATTTTATAAGCTTAAAGCTTATAGGTGATCACTGCACAATGACTAAAGAAGATAGCCTAATAATGAGGCTTATAAGCCCTCCACAGAAAAAGTAGGTTTACCTGTACACCTGGCTTTCAAAACCACCCCTCTTTGTTTACACGACCAAGTGTGCTATGGTTACCCCAACACACAAACCTACTTCTTTCTGTCAGATTTAAGAACTATAATTAGTTTATAGTTGTTTTTGTAAACAAACTTTCATATATTTATAAATGTATCAACCTCTATCTACACATTCAAATTTTGAATTCTAACTTTTCATGGAATGTTTCAATCCTCTTCAATTATTTAATTTTTTCACTCATATTCGGTGTATCACCATGGCTTGATATACTGGTCTTTTCTTATAAATGCTGTGCTTGATATTGGAATTCAGAATTTGAAAGTGTAGATAGAGGTTGACACACTATTCTTGCTGGTCTCCACACATGTAAGCCCAAAGGTAGGTTATTTTGTGTCAATTTGTATCTACAGGAATGTTCTCCAGAAGAGTAGAATGGAACCATTAGGTTCCTAACTTCAAAATTGCAATAGAGAATTAACCTTTTATTTTAAAATTTTGAATGCTATGTCACGTTGCTTGCTGACAGCTTTCTGAGGAGATAGAATATGAGTGTTAATAGTGGCTTTATGGTGGCTTTGAATGCAATTTCTAGACATCTTGTGTCTGTGTGTGCATCCATTATAGATTGTGATTTATTCATAATTATATACACCTCATATATATATATATCATGCTAACATGGAAAACGAACGTTAAACGATGATGATGATGATATAACTCCAAGAAAGTTAGGGGTTGTAAATCCAACCCACTAAGGGATAATATCTATCTAATATACTGCTGGTAGAATACCCAATTATTAATACACAAGTGTTGTTTAATAAATAAATAGGTTAACATAATTTAATGTCCAAATATTGATGAACCACCTGTTGTTCTCCTCCATTTTCTTATTTGCTATATCATCATCATCATCATCATTTAGCATCTGTTTTCCATGCTAGCATGGGTTGGACGGTTCAACTGGGGTCTGGGAAGCCCGAAGGCTGCACCAGGCCAGTCAGATCTGGCAGTGTTTCTACAGCTGGATGCCCTTCCTAACGCCAACCACTCCGAGAGTGTAGTGGGTGATTTTATGTGCCACCGACACAGGTGCCAGACGAGGCTGGCGAACGGCCACGCTCGGATGGTGTTTTTATGTGCCACCAACACAGGTGCCAGACGAGGCTGGCAGACGGCCATGCTCGGATGGTGTTTTTATGTGCCACCGACACAGGTGCCAGACGAGGCTGGCGAACGGCCACGATCCGATGGTGTTTGTTATGTGCCCACAGCACGGAGGCCAGTCGATGCGGTACTGGCTACGGCCACGTTCGGGTGGTTTTCTTGTGTGCCACCGGCACTGGTACCACAAAGATACAAATTCCATTGATGTTCATCTATTTTGATTTGTTTTGATTTGAGGTGTATATAATTATGAATAAATCACAATCTATAATGGAGAGGGTTGCAAAAACCCTTAGGATATATATATATATATATATACACATACACACACACATATATAGAAGGTGCAGGCGTGGCTGTGTGGTAAGTAGCTTGCTTACCAACCACATGATTCCAGGTTCAGTCCCACTGCATTACACTTTGGGCAAGTGTCTTCTACTATATTCTCAGGCCAACCAAAGCCTTGTGAGTGGATTTGGTAGACGGAAACTGGAAGAAGCCTGTCATCTATATATATGTGTGCGTGTTTGTGATTGTACCCCCACCATTGCTTGAGAACCAATGCTGGTGTATTTACGAACCCGTAACTTAGCAATTTAGCAAAAGAGACTGGTAGAATAAGTTCTAGGTTTACAAAGAATAATTTCTGGGAGCGATTTGTTCAACTAAAGACGCTGCTCCAGCATGGCCACAGTCAAATGACTGAAACAAATAAAAGAAAAGAATAAAAGAATATGTATATATATATATTTATACTTATATATATATTTTGATATATATATATATATATTTATAAATAGAAATAATATATTTTCTAAATCTCTCAGATTTATACAGTAGTAACACAATAAAGTGGTGGTATGCTGTCAACTTAATGTGACAGTCCCATGAAAGGGAATAATACTACTGCTATTTAACCCTAGGAAGCAGCACCACTTCCTGTCGGCCTTGACATATTTACTGTGTCCTTATGTTTACAAAGGGGAGGAGATAAGCACCCCCACCCAGCTAGTGTGTTTGTGTGTGTGTCTGTGTGTGCATATCTTTGTCCATTCAATTGATGTTTTGTTGGTATCGATGCAGCACGTTTCAACCGAACAGCAGTTGGCCCTGCAACGCGCACAACAACCTGGCCAAGTTCAAGGCCAGGTTACCCAACAACAGCAGCAATCACAGCAGCAACAACAACAGCAGCAACAGCGGCAACAACAACAACAGCAGCAGCAAGTTCCACAGGTGGTCGCTGCTGCTGCAGTAGCAACTCCCCCAACACATGTGTCCCAGAATGTAGCAGCAGTACAAGCCCAGCAACTTCAGTCTCTCACCAATGTCTCCAGTTCAGTTATGGTAAGCACAACATTGCATTTCCTCCCCATGAAATTCTTCCATTTCACTTGCTTGTCTTACTCTGCTTCCTCCATCCCACCCTTCTCTACCATTAGTATTGAGTTCTTTCTTCTCTCTCTCTCTCTCTCTCTCTCTCATTTCTTCAGACTTAGTTTATTTTTCTTTTTGATTACTCCCTCATAATACTTGCTTACTTAAATAGTAATCCTTTATTAATTGTTTATTTCATCTTATTTTTTTTTTACTTCCTTCTACTTAACCCTATAATGTCTAAATTTATAAATAAGCTGAAAATAATGAAACAGCTAAGTATTATAATTGCTTACATGTAATAACGATGTTTCTTAATTGAGGTACAAGGTCAGTTATTATGGGAGGCAGTGGGGTTTAGTTGAAATAATGAACCCTGGTACTTGACTGGTGCTTTACTTCATTGACCTAGAAATGATAAAGAAAAACATTGATCCCTTTAGAAGTGGAACCTTAAATGTAGAGCCCCAGAACTGTAGCTAGGTATTTACTCCTATGCTGTAACAATTCTGTTAATTTCTCCATCCTGCTGTATCTAATGTTGGAATGTAAAATGTTGATAGTGTGAGCTTTCAGCCTTGTTGTTTTCTTTCCATATGAATAATAATTGAAGCCTCAAGAATTTTCAAAAAGGCATTATAGGGCTAACTTCATATTTCTTCTTCTATTTTTTTCACTATGTCGTGTTTATCCAAGTGTGTCTTGTCTATCTGCTGTTCCTCCTCACTATATCTGCATCTCCCCTTATTTTTTTCTTTCTCTTTTTCTTTTGCACCCCTATACTACCCCTATGTATTTTTTCCTGTTGCTTATATATCTCATTTCTTCACCCCAATACCTTACACACACACACACACACACACACATATCATATCCAATATATATTTTGTTTCTGTGTTGTGTGTTGGTACTTGAAAAAAAAAAAAAAAATGGAGAGACCACATTTCTGAAGTCCTAGCTGAGATAGTTTTCTTTCCCCCTTGTTGCTGTCACCAATATCGAACCCTAATTAGGGTTATATCTAACCCTGATATATCTGCTGTACCCCTTTTACTTTGTCTTGTTATATATTTCTGCTTGATATGCTCAATATTTTGTTTAGTGCAGTCATAACTTACTGTTGTCTTTTGCATCTTTATATTTTCCTTTTTTTTTAATTTTTATTTATTTATTTTTTTGCAACTACAATGTTATTTTAATTTTGCTCAATTATCTCCTCCAACTAATTGTTAAAAAATTTGTGAATAATTAATTGCAGGGTTTACAAACGATAATATATTATGCTTTATTTTTATGATAAATAGAATGAATAGACTAGTATACATAAAGTTTTTGTTTGTTCTCAGTTTCAGACTTACTTGCCATAAACTAGTTATCACAATGCAAATAGCATCAACATTAATTAGTTAGTTTAGGACACACTGAATAAAGATTAATTAAATTAAGAACAAACTAATCTAGCTGTTGCTAATTTCTTTTTCTATTTTCTCTACAATTAGAGTTACACAACTTTCCATTGCGAAAAAGGAAATATTGTGCAAACATATCGTTGTTTCTGGTTTTTGTTATTAGGCTGTGGCTGTGTTGAAGCGTTGCATCAAAGAAATTTTTCTTTAATCCATTATTGTTATAAAAGAAAGTCTTGGATGCAAAGTTCGGTGCTCACTTCATCAATTTCTACTTTGTCAAATTTTTACTTTTATGGAGTTACTTGATTACACACACACACACACACACACACACACACACACACCACACACACACACACACACACAAACACAAACCTCATGATTTTGGGTTCAGTCTCAATGCATGGCACTTTGAATTAATAACTTTTACTGCAGCCTTGAGACGATCCAAAACCTTTTGAATGGATTTGGAAAATGGAAAGAAGAGGGAAAGATGCTCGTATTGTATGCATGTGTCTCGCTGGAAACGGAGTGTCACTGTCATACAAGTGGTGACCTTTGTTTCCAATCTGTCCATGAAGAAATATTACCTTGCTTGAAAACGGGGGAAAGGTTAGCAACCAGAAGGGCATCAGGCTGTAGAAAATTTGCCTTAGTAAACTGTCTGACCCATGCAAGCATAGCAAAGTGGACATTGAAACAAAATGCATGCACACACACACACACCCACATACACGTACACACGTGCATGATGGGCTTCTGCTCAGTTTTACCAAATTTTTGATCAACCTGATTGTGTAGTAGATCATACACAGTAGATAAGAAACCAGAGCTATACGGTTTCAAAATGAATTTTTTTTAACCACGCAGCCATTCCTGTGTCCACATACCCAAAGGTCTTACTATCAACTTCATTTCTCAAAGTTGGCATTTTCTTTGTGGCATAAAGAAAAAAACTTTCCTCATAAAAGTGAGAGATTTCTTGTTATTAATGTAGAAAGTTGTGAAATGATTGGACATTAGGTAAAGATGGCTGTGTCTATCTGATCACTGCATGTGCCACCCTGATCTGGAAGCATCCAAATCAGTCTTGTGGAACCCACTTCATGGTGATGTAAGAAGAGGAAAATGTTGTCACACTTACATCGACAACTTGATTCCAGACACTAGCTAGAAATGTATCCAGGACTTTGAGACAGTGATGATGGACTGAGAAGTGTGGCAGGTAGACTTTGTTGCTATGGCCCTGGTTGCAAACTGGCCATAGTCTATTGTGTTGAGGTGAAGTTTAACTTTGTTCAAGCTTCATCTCAGATATATCTTATAATCATCTTGACTCAGGATTGGTCTTATTCCTGGTAGAGTTTATGTGGGTAGCAGATAACCTTTGATAATATCCACAAGATTTCAATATGCCATCAAGTGCTCACAACCCTTCTGATGAACTTTTCTGTTCCTAAAAGGTAAACTTTCTGTAGAAACTCTACAAGATATTCCATTCCAGTCTCCTTTATTCATTTGTCTATGTCATCCTTCACCGTCACCAATTACCACAGGTACAACCTTTAGAGATTTCATTTTCCAAATCCTCACAATCTCAAATCATACGGGGGTTGTATTTTCTCAACTTTTCAACTGCCGTCTTCAAAATCCTTGTATCAAATGGACATGATGGATCAGTCAGTAAACAAATTCATTTTTTTTGTCTATAACTGTCTGACTTGTTTTGTTCAATCTTATCCATTTGAATGGGAAAATCCTACAAAATCTTGCTCGTTTCTGACTCCTTTGTATGCTTTCTATCTCATGATTACATCATGTAATTACTGCTTCAAGCACCCATTTCTGACCATGTTTCCAGTGTAAAACTTACATATTTTGATCATATCTCCATTTCTTATATTCTCTTTGTGCCAAGCTGAGCATTCTGACATGTGCATTTCGCTGACATTCTCCTATGCACATATTTTCACAAGCTCCATTTCACAAGTGCCTGATATTGAGCTGCTATTATGAAGCTCTCTGTTTCAGCCTAGTTCAGGGTTTTTGTTCCACATATATCCTCAATGGTTTTTCGAAAACTGACCATGCAAAGGTTTCTCATCAATTTTGAATTCCATTCTTGTCTTTTTCTCCTCTTCCTGCTTTCATCACCTGTTCTCTTTATTCACTGCCCTTAGTAACTTTTCTGTGCTGTTATGCAAATAATCATGTCATCTGCTTTGTTCCTTCTTCACATACACTTCCATAGCAATTAAGCCTCTTCCACTCTGGTCACTCTTCAAGGACAACTGCTTAATATCAGCTTTCAGATGGTGGGCTCCATACATAGTCAACAACTTTCTGGTTTTTCTGTTAAGTTTCTGCATTTTGCCTTTTGTCCAGTTTATAATTTCCAGCTCTGTATCAGAAAACTAGCATTGCTCTTGAATTACTAGCTGATAATAATAATAATAATAATAATAATAATAATGGTTTCAAATTTTGGCACAGAGCCTGCAAGTTCTGGGGAGAGGGTAGGTCAATTACGTCAACCCCAGTATTCAACCGGTACTTATTTTATCGACCTAGAAAGGATGAAAGGCAAAATTGACCACAGCGAAATTTGAACTCTCAGTGTACAGATGGATGAAATACTGTTGAGCATTTTACCCAACATGGCAATAATAAATAATAACAATCATTTATGAAGATTGACATAACACTTCAGGAAGTAGATACACAATGAGAAGAGAGCAATATGATTTGTATTAAATAACAATATTTTGACAGTATGCCTGTCTTTCTTAGTTTCAAAATGGAAAACTAAAAATATGAAAATTCAAAATTTGGACTGGATCATCCTGCATTCCTTTTTTGCTTTTGCATAACTGCTAACAAAGAAACAAAACAGGAAAGACAACAATTAGTCAAAATGTTTCGTGTAAATGTGATAGAATTCACCTGTTACTCTGTTCATGTGACTTCACAAATATATTTATCCTCGTGTGTTTTTAGTACTGAAAGTGTAGTAGTCAAAATATTTTCTGAGACAGTGTGAGGTCTCAGATCACTCATCTGTATAATGGTTTTCATTTTACTTTTTTATTTTTTACTGTCTTCAGAACTAAGCTCCTCTACCATAAAGCTGTTATAATTTGGCAAATATAAAGCTGTTTGTTTTCAGCTAAAAATATATATTGTTTTCAGATGTGTATCCAAAAGTATACAACAATAACAAATGGTTTCTACAGATTTCACTGCAGCCCCCTTTTCTCTTTCTATTTCTTCACATCTTAATACTTCACAGTTTTCCTGTGTGAAGTTTCTCACTTTCTAGCAGTAAGACATCGGTGCTATATTCCCAATAATAACTAGAATTCAGGCATTTGAAAACAACTAGTAAACAAACTCAGTATTTCCACTTCATTTTGCTTACTTTGTTCTTTTCCGTCTTGTAAAAATAATTATCAAATGGTTATCTCCCTTGTTATAATTATCTCCCCTTTCATTAACATCTTTCATTTGCTTCTCTTTTGTGTCAAAACATCACTCCTTCAGAATAATTAAGAGTAATTATAATGTATTTGACAGTGATTCATCCAAGTGCTATCAATGTTTCACAGCAAAATCAAAATATTTTGAATGCTTTCTACTGAGACATTTTTCACTGATCAAGCAATCAAAAATTTTATCTACATTTTAATTAGAGGAATAAACTTCTCATTTTAGTTTGGAATATACCCTCGCATTTACTTTTAAGTGTGTATACTTTATATATATTACAAGAGCGTCTGCCAGTGTGCTGTAATTGGTGTGTAGAATGTACTTAATTTTATTTCTTTAATTTGAGTCTTACACAGACTGTCCCTTGCTGTTCCACATAAATCTGATACTCCAATCCCTCTACTCTCTCTCTCTCTCTCTCTCTCTCTCTCTCTTTCTCAATCAGAAACAAATTTTTAAAATGTGCTGAATTTTATTCTTTCGTTCTTTAAGTTGTTTTAGTTTTCACTTATTGGACTGTGGCCATGCTGGGGTCATTACTTTAAAGGGTTTAGTCAATAAATTAACTGCAGTGCTTATTTATTCTTGAGGTTTCTTTTTTCATGAAACCTCTAGGTTACAAGGATTTAAACAAACCAACACTACTTGCCAAATGATCAGATACAAACATGCAAATGCACACTCACACCCAAGCTTCCATACAGTTTTTATCTGAAAAACTTACTCATGAGGCATTGCTTGACCTTGGGTTATATACACACAGTGGGACTAAACATCAAACCATATTGTTACTGAGTAAACTTCCTAATGACAGTGCCATGCCTGAATTATTATTATTATTATTATTATTGAGTGAGAGAGCAGTGCATGCCATCAAAGTGACACTGGGGTTAAAATATACGAAGCCCAATATACCCATCATGACTACCCGTCTGATAAGGGTACACCAGGCACATGCATCACAACCATATGTGCGCGACATGGTGATCTCATATCAAGATAAACAGCACATGACCTTGCAGGTGGGGCCCAGTTAGGATTTTCTTCAGGTGAGTAGCCCATCCCGCTCAAAAGGTCCCTGAATAAGGGTTGTTTAAGGATGTTGAAAGAACCACCCATGTTTCCAGAGGTGAATTATTCAAACCCCAAGAATCCCTCTCAACACATGGCTATGATGCTCCCCCACTACTTCTGCTCGTGATCAGAGATGCACATATCGTCAGCCACTAAGGGACATGCTCAACTGGTTAAGGTCAAACAACTGACAAGCAAATCTGTGGTATTGAGCAGAATATTTGCTGTAGCCCATCTTTTATACCAAGACAAAACAATGTACATGATAACACTTCCAATCGGTTAAGATCAGAAGCCATGAGAGCCACTGCCTGATTATTATTATTATTATTATTATTATTATTAAGGTGGCAAGCTGTCAGAATCATTAGCATGCTTAGTGGTATTTCACCTGTCTTTATATTCTGAGTTCAAATTCCATCAAGGTTGCTTTTCATCTTTCTGGGGTCAATACATTTAAGCACCAGTGAAACACTGGGGTTGATGTAATCAACTAGTCCCCTCCCCCCAAATTTCAAGGCCTTGTGCCTTCATTACAAAGGATTATTATTATTTGTGAGATTTTTTATTGCTTGCTTTCATTGCATAACCAAGCACAGCTTTGTGTCTTGAGTATGTGCAGTAGTCTGTTTTTTGTTTTGTTTTTTTGTTATGGTAATTGTTTTGAAAGTGTGCTGTGTCCCTAACAGTGCGTATTTTCTGTGTGGTATTTCATTTGTTCTGAGGTTGTGGTTATGTATTTGTCTGCATGCTTGTTTATCATTCCCAGAGCACCTGTTATTGTTATAGGGATTGTTTCTGTTTTCAGCCCCCTCGTATTCAGGTTACCTCTCTTTCCAAATCTTTATATTTAGATACTTTCTCCATCTACTTTAACAATACATCGTCTTGTATTGGGACTGATATATGAGACATTCCTTTTCCTGATCATCCTTGACAACAATATCCAGTTGCTTAGCCCTGATCTGAGACTGTTGCCTTGCTTTTTCAGGAGGCATTTTCTAGTGTATGCCATACCATCTCTTTTCTGATATTTCATAATGCTGGCATAACTACTTGTGTATATTATTATTAATAATCTTACAAATATTTGATGAATGAAACTATTTGAAGTAGAGCTATTTCTATTGTTCTAATTTTTGTTTTTTTTTTTTGCTTCGGTGTTCATGGAAAATATCAAATAATGAAGTCTGTTTCCCTCTCTGAGCCTCTCGACATAATTAATAGAGTTGTATAATATCAAAAAATTGTGAGTTCCAAAGGAATCTCAAGATCTAAACTTTAAGTTGTTTTTGTTTACCATCATAGTTGAATAATTTTAAACCAATATGTATGAAGAATTAATTTTATTTTTAATAAATGTGTGTGTGTGTATATCTTGCATCATGATTGCAATATGTGTGTGTGTGTGTGTGAGAGTATTCATGTTCACAAAAATACGTAATATATATTTTATCAAGATGCAATATGTCTCCATAAAGGAAATGTGCTCATGGCTTGTTCACTGGCTCAAATTTTACTTCAACTACCTTTGTATCATATCTTAGGACAAAAATCTATAACCATTTAATAATTATAACTGAAGGAGAGAGAAACCGGTGTCCGTTTTCTTTCCAATCTTCATGGATTAGTGGATCAAGATAGCAGAATATGGTTATTGTGGTTGTTATTTAGTTTTGGTGTTGTTCATTGCTAGAAGGTAAAGGTGGAACTTGAACTGGGAGATGATAGTTCCAGATAAGTGGTTTGGAATAATATTTATGTTCAAGGGATGAGACATGAGAGGACTAACTTTGATATTGAGTTATGTTACTGGATGACCAACAAACTATAAAGACAAATGGTGAAATAATTAAAATAAACTCTTTACATCAATGGTAGGAACTAAAACAGTGTGTATATGTGTGCACACACACACACACACATATATTATATATATATATATATATATATATATATTGTAGTTGACAAAAAAGATGTTCGCCTAGTATTTGAATAATTTTTACATTTGGAATAAGGTTGCTCTTAATGAGGATAAGGGTATTAACAATAAAAGTAATGAGGAGGGTTAAAAATTATAATTTTATTTCATGTATTTATGTGCTTTATTTTGAGTTATGAAAATTAATTTTGATTTGATTTTTTTTTTAATCTTGAAGTCTTTTATTTGCATGCTAATTGTACAATGTTTATTATATTGTTGTCATGGCAATATGATTTATTTGTTTATTTAATGTCTTTATTGAAAGCTTTTTGTTATTTTGGTATTTTTGTATGCATATTTGTGTACCAAATGTTTATAAAACCTTGGAACAGTTTTCATACTTTAGAATAAATAAAATAAAATTATTTCGGTAAAAAACTAGATGAAATTTGGTGTTCTTAGTGGAATGTTATGTACATTAGTTATCCGGAGTGATTTTTGATAAAATATTGATTGCTGTAATTGCATAAACAGCAGTCAGCACAATTTGTTTTTTTAAAATTGAAATTGAAATTACTAAAAAAATATATTTAAAACCTTGATTACCAGATTGCCATAGCTGTGTGTTAGCTGTTCCATGACTTTATATAACTGTGTACACGTTTCAATATACCCATGCTGTGTCATTTTCTGTCATTACCGTCCGTACAGCAGACAGGACTGTTACAGAAGGCTGATGTTGCACCTTTAGCAGGAGTGAGGCCAACTTCAAAGGCTGTGTCTATCTCATGTCCCAAAGGAAATGGTAGAAGCATTTTCATCAACACCACTGGCGGCACGGCATCCACAAATACTTTTGCTGCTTTCAACAAGCATATATCACAGAGTCTCTCAAACAATCCCCAAGCCACTAGAGTTGTGAGTTTCTTACTTTTGACACCATCAGCTGGTATACCTTTACGATGTTTTTGACATCATCAACATTTGTCGGTTAAAAACAACAAGCAACAATCTTTTTATTGGTTTAATCTTTAGTATAACAGAAGAAGAAAGTTAAGTTTACAAAAAAAAAAACAAAAAGAAAAATGATAAATAAAATCAGGAAAGTAAATTAAATAGTGTCTAGACAGGTCTACTTAAGATATAGAATGTGAGATCTCTTAAAAAAAGAATTATATTAAATTCTTAGATTACTTTCAAATTGATGATGATGGTGGTAATATGAATTACTGTAAGGTTTACCCTTTAGCATTCAGATTACTCTGTCAAAAGTAATGCTTATATATTCACATTAAGTTAATCATGTATTATTTCATAGCTTTGAGAGTTCAAAGATGTGATAGTTTATTTTTATAATGACATTGTAGGGTAGGTGTGAGAGGCTGGATCTGGCCAGTTTGAACATAAAACAGGTGGACTATTTAGGCTTGATATGGATGGTTTAAATATTAAAGGGTTAAGTTCTAGATGTAAATATATATATATACGATTACTTTGTTGTCTGCAACAAAATGAGTATTAGATTAAAATTACAATCAGTCTATTACATCTGACAGACGTAAATGTGCCATTGAAAGCCAAATTAATTGTGATTTTCATTCAGAGATATTTCTTGTGTACATATTGGTAGACAAGAGTTGTCCAGCAGCAGGAAGACTTTTGTCTGGTACTGATGTTTTGTATTTTCCAACAAATTATCTCCAGTTGAAATACCCCAGTAAATTTGACTTCCTATAATGTTTTTATATGGTACAGAGGTTGCTATATATATGCATGTTTGAACATATTACTATAATGATGATTTTCAAAACAGTTGTTTGGTAGAAATGAAATTAGAAGAAACAGTAGTAACTTTCCTAAAATGCCTTTTATGGTGTTTAGTTTCATTCCATTCTGCATTTTGAATTCAAATTCCACCAAAGGCCAACTTTTGTCTTTCATCCCTCCAAGGTTGATAAAACTGTACCAGTCATACACTACGTTTGATTCAGTCAGTTATTGTCCTGCCTCTTTCCTACAATGTGTGAATTGGTTATACTTTATTAGAAATTATTATTATATTTTAATCAACTAATTTAGAAAATTAGTGTCTTGTTGAAATGATTTGAATCTTTCACAGACAATGTTCTCATTTTGGGAAAACAAGGGAACACTGATTCTTTTTTCTGTAATGCCAAGAAGAAACTGATACTTGGAATGTGGCTATAATGAATCTAAAGATCTTTTTTCACACAGCACTGCTGCTGCTGCTGCTGCTGCTACTACTAATAATAGTAATAATAATGATGATAATAATAATAATGACAACACAATTGCTTGGTGCTTTAATTTCGATGCTTTGTGCAATATTTTAAGAATTGTAATTATTAGTACTTGTAATTATTATATATATACCACAAAATTGAGTTCAGAATATTGAGAGATGAATAAAAGTAAAATAATGTTTATTTTTAGATTTGTGTATTAGTCCAAAGAATGCAGAATTTTATTTAGTCTGTATTTGATTTAAAGTTGAATAGAATTAGTATTGATAAACAAAAACTAAATTGAAGAAGTTTTGTTAGGAATCATAAAACTTGAGTAAAGAGTTTTATTGTTTCATGTATTTGGTTTTATCCGAGTTGAAAACCCCATTGGCATTGTTCTTGCTTTTCGTTCATGAAAACCTATAAAATAGTGGCTGCAATATTTTGCGGTCTCAATTCAGTCAACTAGGGTCATCCCAAGACACCTTTATTTTTTAACTTTATAAGAAACTGAATTAGGATTTTAGACATAGTAAACAGGAAATAAACTCACATTATTTTTAAACATTGTTTAAAAAAAAAAAATGAAGTAAACATACCCATAATCATACAAACTTTAGTTTAGTCCTCACCAAAAAGAAATAACACATGCAATTGTTAGCTTATTTCTTAGACAGACATGTTACAAAGAGTTCAGTTTTCATGAGAAGTATGCTACAAAATTTCAAGCAAAATTCAATAAGTAATGGTAGAAAGTTATAGGATTGGAGTTAAGAGTAACCAGTCTTGTTATGCCTCTGTACAGGTTTTATTCGTTCACTGGATCAAATACAATCAATTATGATTTAAGAGCTAGCTTGCAATTTGCTTGCTAAAATTTTCCTGCTTCTTGTGGATAATAAGTTTGGAATCACACAAAAAGAGTGAGTGACTGTGTGTGTGTGTATGTATGTATACACACACGCACATACACACACACACACACACACACACACACACACACATACACATATACACACACAATCTGTGTCCTTTAGAAATAGAAACACTAAGTTTTCCATGAATTTCCATGTCTTGTACTTGTGTAGTAAGTACCATGCATGAATTTGTTGATATTATTTTTCATTTCCTTGGAATCAACATATTTTTGCC